>NW_028098001.1:10798924-11398924 GCF_014824575.4 Sturnira hondurensis | reverse complement strand
AGGCTTCCTGTCCTCAGAGGCAATTCTGGCACACTGAAACAATTTGGGCCATCTGATTCCCGAGTGTTTGGCCAGCAGTTGTGGCCAAAATTGATAACTATGCCTGGTTAAATTTAGTTCTCTCTGACATCACACACCATAGAGGAAAACAGCCCCAAATATTTTTCTTCAGGCAGGGTGGAGAATTCATATAGATGACTCAGTCTCAAGGAATGAAAATGATAATGAACACTCAAATGCAACCCTGAAAACAAAAATCTCTTCGAGTTTTGGCTAAAGAGGCAACAGAAAATCCCCAAGTGTAACTGAGAGATGTAACTTCTGTGATTAGAGTCAAGGAGCCACCTGTGGCACCATCAGGAAGTAAAGGAGAGACGAGACTGTAGAGCAAGGCCCGTCACGTCTGTTTACCGAGTTCTGTAGCCTTCGCCACCAATCATGCGTGTTTTTGTGGAAACTAGATAAACAACGTGCGTCACTGTGGCTACTTCACTTTCTCATAAGTAGAAGGACGCGTTTTATGAACTGAAGATATCATGCAGGTATATGGATCTCTCCAAGCAATTAGTATGCAAAAGAAGAAAGAAATTAAAATGTATTCTGCCAAAGACTAATTTTTTTTAAATCAAACAGAAAACTATTTCTAAAGATGTGATGTTTACCAGCTGTTCCCAGAGGCCTCCATGTACTTGTGACACCCTCTGCATCAGCCCTCTATTTTTTTTTTTTTTTTTTTTTTTGGTGGGGGAAGGCCAAAGAGACCAAACCTCTCCTATTTTCTATCCTCAACGCATGCACTGCTAGGAACTCTAGTCTTTCAGGATTTAAAACAGCCTTATCTCAATCCCATACCACACTCTGGCGCTGCAGGCATCTAAAGGAGAAGAGGGAGGGAAGGGGATTTCTACCTTCTCCTTATTCCACCTTCCTCTGATCTTTGCTTATCAACATTTTTTGATGGAAGTGATATATTTCTTCCATTCACTAAGTTTTGATGGACCTTGCTGATCCTTTGTTCTTACCCTCTCTTCTTTGGGACCTTAATTTATTTCGCAGGATCCTACAGTGATGGGCCTGGGATATATAGGGAGGAACGTAATGTAGTATGCATAATGTGAAATAAGCCCATGCACTATTAGTCTGTGCAGTTATTTAGTTTATTTAACTTAGAAGATCCTCTGCCTGGCCCAGAAAAAGTTTGGTACAGGTCCAACCTTCCCCCTCTCTCTTACACTGTCCCACCCCATTTCCTTTCTATGCTGTTTTTTTGTTTGGTTGGTTTTTGCACTCCAAAGAAAGACCCCTGTGACCTTTCGCACTTCTCCATTTGTTCCAGACCCTGACAAAGTTAAATTGTTCTGTTGAGACTGTTGTCAAGGGGTATAGTCATCACAGTGCTCACTGTTGTGACTAATTAATAAAGAAGGAGAAAACTCAAGGGCAGAAACCACAGTGTAACAATGGAAAGTCAAATGGCTTTGGAGTCAGTCAGAACTGGGTGAGAATCCTGGATGCCTGGATAATTCTCTTACCCTTGATAAATGTCAGTTTTCTCATCTCTAAAATGCACCTAATAACACCCATTGCAAAAAACTTCTGAATATACTAAACAAACTAATATATTTAATACTAAATATATTTAGTGACTGATAGATTATAGACTCTCAGTCTCAGAGTCAGTTTCTTTCTCTCTCCCTTTCAGTTTCATTTCTTCTACTCTCCAGGTTCTCTTTCATTTAGTATCTGACACATAGACAAACCTTAATGAATTGCTGTTGACCGACTGAACTAGAGTGAACATGCTTGTACAACCATTTTTACAAAGTATGTAGAATGAAATCTCTTTTATAGTCAGCCCAAATTCTTGCAATATATAGGAACTTTCTTAGGACTCCAGAATTACCCAGATGAACAGTGAGCGGGATACAGGTTAGAACAATGCTATCATTGTTCTATGTATATCAATATATAGGACTCTGCACATCAAGTAGATATTTACATTGAGTAGATTTGTACAAATTTACTATTTCTAGGGAAGAGTTTCCCACATTATACTCTTCTACACTTACTAGGAAGGTCTAAATAGTCGGGGCTCTGCCAACCTCTCCATTTTGTTTCCCACCATCCTCTTCTCTTCTAGCAAAGTAGAGTAAAAGAGGGACTCCAGCAACTTATATATATAATATGTAAATATATATTTATATATATTATATATAAATATTATATGTAAATATATATTTATATATATAATAATTCAAAAGTACTGCTACTGCTTCTGTTCCTGTGTGTGAGTCCTTCCCTTCACTAGAGCCATCCTTCCCTTAATCCTTCAATCCACAATCTGTTAATTTATCCTTTAATCCAACTGTTACTTCTAGGAAGCCTTGCCTAATCCCACCATTTCACTCCACCCTTATGGTTCTTTGGACTTTTCCTTTTCTATCTACCACATTTGTAGTTTTAGTCTCTGCTAGTTTGTTTGCTATCTCTCCTTCTAAATCTCATCTTCATGAGACATAAATCACATCTTTTTTTATTCCTTCTGTATTCCAATAGGACAGCACAATCCTTGGTACATAGTAGGTGCTTTAAAAATATAGCAAAATATGGTTGAAGGAATGAATAAAGAGGATAAAGTACTTCACTAATTTACATTTGGTCTTCTTCAAGAAATACTCCTCTCAGTGGAAAATAGTTAGATACCTTTCCAACAAATTCATTTTATATAATTGGGGAAACTTGAAAATAATTTTATTTCCATCTGACTCTCTGGCATTTGATATTGTTAAAACCAGTTTCTTGTAATAAAATATAACTAAACTTCCACTGGGCAAATACAGGAAATACAGGAAGAAACACCCTTTTTAAACAGTCCAGTTCTGCGGGTCATTCACTTCTAATAAGCAGCAAAAGCAATTTCATTTATTGGCCCCAATTCCATTAACATCTACCCATGATTTTTCAAAAGCATGCAACAATACACATCTGATTTCCTTCTTAGAATCTACGCAACGTTGTGGATGCAGGTACACTCCTTCAGCAAGTAGAAAATGATTCATAAGATATATAACATCACAGAAGGATTGACAAAGAAAACAAAAGGTCAAAAGGTAACTAGAGTGCACTTGCCCTATTGGTGTTACCAGGTTACTATCCAGAAAACCTCCACTTCTCTTGGACTTCTGTTGTTTTCTACTCCATTTAGCAAGGGTTAAATGTGTCCACCTTGATGTGTCTAACTCTGTAATTTATTAAGAGCCTGGCCAGAAAGGTGGCCATTTATAATAATAGGAAAGGGAATGTTTCTTTAAAATAAACTACAGCTAGAGCAATGGACCAAATTATTGGGAAAGGTCAGTGCGAGGAGGCTTTGTCAGCCTTACTTTGATTAAAATTCCTCTTCTTAGTATCTGACTGTATTCAACTTTTCACAAGATTTATTCTACCAGTATAAATTGGTAAATTGATTCCTACTTATGGTATTAACATTTTGACCTGTTTTATGAGTATCAAATTCATTTTCACAGGGGGCCACATCAGCCTTGGGGTTGCTTTCAAAGGGCCCAATGTAGTTTTAGGACTGTACAAATCTAATTACTCTTTAACTAGGGGCAAGGAGCTTGGTGCCTAGCAGCCCATGGGGCTGCTGCTAGGTAGAAACGAGGTGCCGAGCCGGATGAAAAAATGGTGGAGGGCTGGATTCAGCCCATGGGCCTTGTGTTTATCACCTGGGTTAGACACATGAATGCTGTCTTTTAGCACAAGAAGGAGAAAATTGGGTAAAGAGTATGGCTTTCAGTTATTCAAATTCACCACTTCATATTTATAGAAATGGAGTTACAACGATACTGCTTTCCTAGAAATGCAAAAAGAACCATCTACAGACCATAAACTATGAATATGCAGTAAGATAATTGGAACATAAGAAATAGCTGTGGACTTTAATCTCTATTTAGGCCTAACAGAGCTGTCAGAAGGAAGGGAGGGAATGAGGGAGGGAGGGAGGGAGGGAGGGAGGGAGGGGAAGGGAAGGAAAGAAACCCAGTAAATAAGAAAGGCTATTCATTCAGTCAGGAAATTCTCATATATATTCTAAGCTTCTAATATGAGCCAGTGATAATGCTGGGAGCAAGGGAAAAGAGGGATAACAGTTGTGGAAAAACAGACAAGGTGCTGAACCCTGGGAGCCAGACCCCCAAAATAAATACAGTAATACTGGGCAAGTGCTTTCATATATCAACAAAGTACTGGAAGAACACAAAGAGGAAGTTCTAATGCTTCCTGGAGGAGTCAACAGAGTCTTTAGAGAGGAGATAGCCCTTGAACAGGTGTTCATGATGGGTGCATATTTCCCCATCAAAATCTCCAATAAAGTAAGTACTGAGACAGTTCGCTGCATTGCTGAGCTGAAAGTTTGTGAAGAAAAATAAAACACGTATGAGAACAGATTGCTGTCATTAATTACCTTGAAAAATAAACCCTTGATATTAGATATTAGGTTCACATAACTCCAACATAATATTAACTGCCACAACAATTACTAATATTGCTATTGCTAATGTTCATTCACAATTTTTATTAAAAATTTATAGCACTTAATGCTAGGTACTAAATTCATTTCTATAGCGAGGCAATGAAATTATTATTCCCACATTACAGATGAAAAATTTGAGACAACGGCCATGGCTCAGTTGGTTGAGCGTCATCCCACAGAGCAAAGGGTTACCAGTTCGATTCTGGTCAGGGCACAGTTTTTGGATTGCAGGCAAGTTCCCAGTTGGGGCATGTGCTAGAAGCAACTGATCAATGTTTCTCTCCCTTTCTTTCTCCTTTCCTTCCCCTCTCTCTAAAAATAAATAGAATCTTTAAAAGCAATTTGAGATGAGAGGGGTTAAGTAAATTGTCTGTCATTATGCAGTCACGAGTGGTGGAAGGAGGATTTAAATTAGGGCCTGCCCGACTTCAAGGTGTGTTTTCTACTGTTCTAATCCAGAGAGTATTTGAGAAAGTCTTGAAGGCATGAGACAGAGAGGAAGACCAATTTTCCTCAATTGACAGTGAAAGCAAGAAGAAGAATGTGCCTCAAAATGGTAAATGTAGTTCTTCTAATTTGGAAAATTCACCTATCAAAGAATCCATAAGAGAATGAAACAAACCCATGCACACACCACCAGTCTTAAACAAAATCATCACTTTGCCTATCCTGTTTTATCTCCCCCATTAACTTTTTTAGTTGATTATTTAAATGCAAATCAGTTATCAAATCTTTTCTTTTTTTTCTCTTGTAAATACTTCAATATGAATATCTAATAAGGATATTTTCATTCTATGGTCATCATTGACATATTTGAAAAGCATTATTTTATTTAAATAGAAGATATGATACCATTGAATGTTTTCAAAATTAAAATGTGGCCTTTGTAGGAATAAAACAACAAAAAATTAGCTCTACTGTTCAGACATGTAAAGTTGTGTTGACATCATTAATCAAATCACATGCAAATAAAATGATTCTGAATGATCAACTGTGGCCATTTTAGACAGAACAGAATTCATAGGTGCAAGGAAGCAGAAATCCTTCACTGGCTCATAATGAAGGAAGACATGAGTTGAACAATGAGATACAGCTTAAAAATGTGTCTCATGTGAAAATACCTAGGACAGAATTTAAAGACCTGTTTTATTAATCCACTGGGCAAGAAAAAATACATACAAATACAAATAAATTACTGCCAGAAAACAGAAATGTGAGTATTCAGTCAGCTACATTTGGAAAAAGAACTAAAGAGCTAGAATAAATTTAATAAGACATCTACTCTAGTAAATACTTATTTCAAGTATATATGTGTCATTTTGGAAATCAAGTTGCCTTTTCTTTTGTAAAACATTTCAGCTAGAATGCCTATCTCACTCTTACCCCTACCCCAGCTGTCAAGACCAAAGTCTTAAGTTAATCAAGGTGCCAAGTACTACTTTTACCATGACTCTGTTATATTTGTTATGACAAAGTCATGGTAAAAGTAGTACTTGGTTAAAAGATTTACTGGCCCAATTTAGGAACAAAAAATGTTAACTATAAAGTGTAACCTTGCCAGAATATTACAATAGAATCTTCAGAAAGGAGTATTGAGGATGGGTCTACAAAAGTTTAGATGAATTGGACTGGAAAGAAAACAAAAATGCAAAACAAAACAAAGCAAAAAAAATTATGTATTTGATTAGTGATAGTTTGACAACAGCTCCATCAGCAGCTAAAATCCTAGAATCATTTTCCTCCACTAGTCTATCTTCTCAAATCACCTTTACCCTGAAAGGCCCTCGATCAAAGTCAACTCCTACAAGTGGATATGCTGACTCAAGTCAAGAAAGGCCAGCTAAGCACAATTGAGTACTCACCTGGTTGAAGGAGCCAGGAGCTGGTCAATTCACCTCTGATGTGAGAGAAAGAACAGTTTGTTTCTTCTCTAATTAGATACTAGCAGACTAAATGAGTAGATTCATAGGCGTAGGCTATCATTTCACCAGCTAGATGAGAAAACCAGATGACAGAGGTATGATTCTTCAGCAGATTGGCTACAGCTGCCAAATTGCAGATTAAGGCATCCCAAGACAACTACATGAGAGAATATCTGTGTTAGACCTGAAGTTTTCCTAAAACATGTTTTTGCAGATCTATGTTGTTAGTCAACGGGTGTGTTGGGGTACATGCTAACAAGTGTGGATTAATCATCAGTCTTTCCAACTGCATTGAGCTAGTGAAAGAGCACAGAAAGGATGGATTCATTTAAGGCTCATGATTCTGACTTCTTTTTGCCTCAGTTTATTCATCTGTAAAATAAGTGAGACAGACTAATGTCTCTCTAAGGTTACCTTCTAGTACTGAGCTGAAAGTAACATAAATAAGAAAGTGCATTTTAAAATAAAAAATGCAAAGTGTCATTTTTATTATGGATGATTTTCCTCTTTGAGCTAGTTTTTATGTCTTATGTTTCGATCCTACCTTTGTAGAATGGGAATGATTAGCACTTATAAACACAAAGGAAAATTGGTCAGATCTAGTAGTTAAAACAGAATTAAATATTAATCTACAAAAGCACTTAACTCTTTTAGATCAATAATATTCCAAGTAATTACCTTTAAAAAAGCATGTAATTAATGAACAAAACAAACTGGACTTTCAAAAAATATATAATTTATAAACTTCTTGGATCTAGTATGGCAATCTTCTTTGTGGGCTTCAGAAAAAGAATGCAACAAAAAATTATTGTTGCAGCCCTGGCTGGTGTGATTCAGTGGATTGAGTGCCAGCCTGCAAACCAAAGGGTCACTGGTTGGATTCCCAGTCAGGGCACATGCCCAGGTTTTAGGCCAGGACCCTAGTGGGGTCATGTGAGAAGCAACCACATATTGAGTTTCTCTCCTTTTCTTTCTCCTTCCTTTTTCCTATATCTAAAAATAAATATAATCTTTCAAAAAATATTGTTGTATATATCACATGTTGATTTCAGGCTTCAGTGAAGAATATAATTACAGTTTGGCTTACAAATTGTTGATAAGAAAATTGTTTCATATTTTATGTGGTAATGTTCATTGAGTAAAAAATTTATTGAGGTTAGAAGTATTAATTTTTTATCTTTTATATTCTAGTCCTCCTCATTCTTACATGTTCTTACATGTTTGTAGTAGGAGAGGGTGAAGGATGATGAAAGGAAAGCTTTATTAGAAGAGGACTATATTTTTTCTGGCCAGTTTTCAATCTACATCTAATTCCTAGAAAAAAAGACAAGTCTTCTGCAGAAATACTGTATTTAACCATGTTTAATGTGCACCCACTTTTTTGGCCCAAACTTTCAGGGAAAAATATCTTTCATTTTAATTTTTTTAACTCAATTATTTATGTATTTGTTTATATTTAAAAACAAAACTGATTATCATATTCCAGGATATTATTTTGAATGCAGATATCATTATTGCTTTGTAGAGTTATACTTTTAACACATAAGCATGAATAAAAGAATAAAAAGCTTTTATATAGATATTGAATTAGTACCATCCATGTATAATTTGCAACCTTACTTTTACCTCAAAAATTGGGGCAAAAAAGTACACATTATACACAGCAAAATACAGTACTCTCAAGTACATTTTAGTTTATGCTGTCATTTCCAGAACAGCATAGCACTTTGGTGTGTTCACTCTGAAATCAGACTTTCTGAGTTAGAATCTCTGCTCCATCACTTCCTAGGTATATGGCAAAGGACAAATTATTTACTTGTTTTGTCTCCATAACCTGATTCATAAAGTGGGAATAATGTCCAGTTGTTGTGAAGGTTCAATGAGTTTATACAATACAGTGCTTAGAACAATTTAATAATTGTTCAATAATTTTACTTATTATTTCTAGATATATTGCACCTTTTAAAAAAGCCTTATTTTAAGTGAAAAGAACTTTAATTTTTCTTTCCTATGTTTGAAAATAAGAGATGCTTCAAAAAAACTGTGGTACATTTACACAGTGGAATACTGCGCAGCAAAAAGAAAGAAGGAACTCCTACCCTTTGCAACAGCATGGATGGAACTGGACAACATCATGCTAAGTGAAATAAGCCAGGCAGTGAAAGACAAATAGTATATGATCTCACCTGTAAGTGGAACCTAATTAGCAAAACAAACAAGCAAACAAAATAGAACCAAAGACATGGAAATAAAGAACGAACTGACAGTAACTGGAGGAGAGGGGGGAGGAGGATAATGGAGGAAAGAACAGGAAGGAACATGTATAAAGAACCCATGGACAGAGACCACAGGGAGGAGGAGGACTGAATATGGGAGGTGGAGGTGGGTAGAGGGGAGAGAGTAATAGAGAGGGAAATAGGCACTGTGTTTGAACAATAAAAAAAAAGAAAAGAAGAAATGCTTAAAGTGAAAGGGGTGAGGGAGAGAATTATACTAGCTGTGGAAGAAACACGTTTTAAATTTGACTTAGAATTGACATGGAAGACTCCTGATAAGAGAAGGCCCAGTCATGCCAGAAGAAAGAATTTCCCATGAAACTTGAACTATTGCTAGCAGAGGCCACCATGGGAAAGCAGGATCCTCCAGGCCTTGTTACTGACACTATCGTTTTGGAGGACGGCCCAGGGATACAGATCGTAACTATCTGGTTTTTATTCTCTGTAACCCAGTGAGCTCTTCTCGGCAACCAGAGTGCTAAGAAATTACTCAAGAAGATAATCTCTATCCTGTTCATTAAAATGGCCATTGTACTTCTGTATATAATCATAAAAAAACTAAGAAGTGACCTAAATGTTTCATGGGGTAATATCTAATTGATAAAATGTCATACCATTATAAAATCATACATATAATAATTAGCCATAAGAAAAATAAGATTTACTATTAAGAGAAAAAAGAGCTTGAAAGTATACATATTTTATTACTGAATGTTTTTGAAAACACATATTTATAAATATTTTATATAATTATATAATTATAGGCAATAAGGGAACTAGGAGAAAACAATTGGCTTTTACCTGAACCAACCATGAGTAAAAATTTTTTGTAACATTCTATATTGATGTGTAAAGAATAAATACAAACTTAAGACACAAACACATATGAAGTATAATGCTAAAACTAATCAAGCAAGTTCTGTTTTAACAAACTGGAAGTTTCCATTACTCTTGGATTTTATTAATTCTTAGAAGATTTTTTACTACCTATCTTTCTGATGGTAGTAACACTACCACTAAAACAACATGCATTTTACGTATGTGATAGGATACCTGGTATGTAATGAGTGGGCAGGTTAAGGAGAGAAAACATTTTGTTGGGTTCTTTTTTACATTTAAGCAGTAAATGGGTTGAATGGTGCCACGTGGGTACTAGAAGTATCAGGGGGATCACTTTGTAAATTGTATAATTGCCTAACTACTATGCTGTGCACTTAAAACAAATATAAAATAATATTGAATATCAACCGTAATTTTAAAATAGAAAGTTAATTTATTTTAAAAACATTATGTAAGTTTAATGTGTACAACTGATACACTTAATAAATTGCCAAATAATAAAAAAAATGGAAAATAGTTCAATGTTCAATGGTTAATTATTATAAGAGTGGGAGCGTAGAAACCAACATGTACTGAGTATCTCCTATGCAATATGCAGGCTTTAAAAAATAGGACTGCTTATTGAAAATACTACCAGAAAATTATGATTGATAATACAAAAACATGAGAATTTATCCAGCACCACTCTACTCAGGCATCAGGCTAGTTTCTAGGATTTCCATTAAACCAAAACGTAGGTTGGAAAAGATATGTGTTCAGTCTTGAGTAGATCATGAACTCTCTTGCTAGTGACTTCAGCAGACTTCCACCTCCTGCTCAGACCCCACAAAGCACACCTTAGCTGCGTAGACCCAAGAACTGGACCAGCTCCTCCACAAGGGAAGCCAGCAAAAGACCACCTGAGACCAAGTGACCTCCTCTCAATGCCAACGGAATCATGAGGGCAAACACTATCTTGGGAAGGAACAATGGAAAGGGAGAAGCCACCATGATAAGAATTTGAACTCAGAATTAATAGGAACGTTTACCTCGAAACCAGATCTGAAGTAAAAACAGACTGCTTAAAGTGGAGCAGGCAGAGAAACCATTAGCTGTCAATACTTATCTTTTTCTTGCTACCCAGAGGAGTGATGTAGGAGTGGAGAGAGGAAAGCTTGAGTTTATAGGAACACTAGGTAGATGATAGAAAATGAGGCTGTTTTTTTTTTTTTTCCTTTGAAGAGAAGGAAGAGCCTTTTCTAGTTACATCTACTTTAGGGACATTTATTTGGAATGAAATAAGAATGACTTATAATTATAGTTTAATGCCTCAAAATAGAAAACTGGGCCAAACTGCTTAACCAAATGCAGATTTGGTTGGGATTCCAGAGTTACTTCTAAGGCAAGGCCTTGGAAAGTCTGAACCACTGCTTATCTTTAATTTATGGTTCTCTGCTAAGGGCAGCACTAAACTGATTGCTCACCAGGTTAAAATTTTGGCTTAAAAAAGTTGTGTATCACAGAGCAAACTTCAAAACATTCACATTGTGTTCCTTTTCTTAGTTGTGGCATCTGTTCCTCTCAGCTAAAAACTCTCATTTAGGTGTATCAAATCCAGATTAAAGGAGCCGCCTACGAAAGTGCTCTAAGATAAAGGCAGAGTGTTGGATGAATGTTCCTGAGGTTTCTGAGCTCTATTATTTCCTTCTTTCTTATTTGGCCTCAAAAAATGATTATTTATGGCCTTCACCAGAAATAATGTGGAACATTTCAGCATTCTAATCTGCAAAATTTTAAATATGCATACTCATATATCTCCAACTTTAGAGTAAAATATCTTCATGTAGCATTATGGTTTTCTCAAATATCCATACCTTTGGTAGTTTAAGTAAAGATCTTTGCAAAATGAATTTTTTACTAGTGTGCCTCAATTTGTGCCCTGACCAACTGAACTCAGTCTTCCCAGGAATCAGAAGATGACCAAGGTGACTATGGGTCATTGAGGTCACTGTGGCTCCATTCCAGCATTCAGGACTTGCCCATAGTGAAGCACACCATACAGGGTCCTGGCAGGAAATGGATGGCACACTTGTATTGAGTCGTCTGAGGAGGGATTAGCAGAGGAAGTGTTTATGAAGATAAGGGCAAGGTGAGGAAACCACAAGCACCTGAAGGCTAGAAATAGCAAGGTCAGGGGGAAGGATTGATGCCACCCTGGGCCTGAAGGGGCAAGGGAAGGAAGCAGTCAGAATCTAGAGACAAAGGGCAGAGACAGAGAGATACCTGTGGAGAAGAGGGATATAGCCAGCCCACAGTAAACTCATCCTTGAACTCCACAGCTAGGATCAGAGGATTCGGATAAACCTATTGATGCAGGTCAGCGTCAGGTAATGGCCACTGCTAATCAGGCACTTCTATGTGAATTGGAAAAAGTATAAATTGCCTTGGACAGACACAGACCTATTAGTGCAGAGGCCTGTAATTCTATGAGAATTATAGAAAGACTATTCTTCCAGGGACTATGGCCCAATGCCAGGATGCACAGCTTGGAAAGTAAATAGTGGGCTGGGTTCTATTTCCCATTGACCCCCTAAGCTGAGTGACCTGATCAAGAGTATTGGTAGTAGACCCTGATTGATCTAAGCCAATTAAAGTAATGGCATCTTCTTCTTGTTAGAGTTATTGGTTCAGTGATGGGTTTAGAACCCATCCCAAGCCAATCGTCATCTGACTATCCCATGGTCATATCCAGTGGTTCAAGGGCAGGCACACGTCTGACAGTAGGCTGATAGAAATGAAGTTCAGGATTTTGGGTCTATGACTGCTTAAAAAGAAGTTCTTTACCTCTCCCAGAAATAAATGAGAAGGCATGTGATCTTGGTAGGTTGTTTACCATAAAGGAAACAAGACTAAAAATGAGCCTGATGCCTAGAGGGAGAAAATCATTCCCAATTCTTATAATATCATGAGTGTCAGAGTCAAACTATACCTAAAGTCTGCCCTGACTCTGTATTTTTCAACTACATTAGTCAACAAATTTTCTTTAGTTTTTAAGATAGAGTTGGGTTTTCTGTTGCCCGAAAATAGGGACTTCTTAGAGCTCTTTATGTCTTCTCAAATATGGACAACTTGGGTTTTTTTCAGCTTCGTCATTATTCCAACCATATGGCACCAGGAAAATTTTTAAAAAATCTCTTCAACGCAGTCTACATCTTGAGCTGAAACCACATTGATGTTCAGTCATTCTTCTGTACCTGCCCTTATTGGTGTTTGCTTAAAAGTAAAAGTGCCTACAGAATTTTTTACGCACCCAAGTTACGTTTTCTCACTGATGCCATCTTCAGCATACATAATTGTTATGGAAATACCTTTTACCACCTATTATAAATATATTTGCATTTGTATAAATTGCCTCCTCTGAGTGTATACCTATCCAAGGAATACTTTTTATGCCCACAGTTGGGTTTTCTTTTGGTTATTTGTGTATTTTGCATGTATCTCGCTTACACACAAGTGTGAAGGTATAATTTAATAATTTATAAGAGACATTGTTGTAAGAAATCAAATAATACAAACTGAAGTTTAACAACTGAGCAATTCAATTAGTTTTAGCTGAAATTCAGGAGGCTAGAGTTCAAAAGTAGATTACAACGTGACAGCCCTACTCTCTGTAGTGATCATAGTTTGTCTAAATTAACTCTTACAACAGCCTTTTAGCCAGTCTCCCTGTATGTAATCTTGACCTCTTCAAAACTCTCCTTTATATTACTCCAGGGAGTTGATTGTCACTCCCCTCATTGGGGAGGGACTGGCAAATAATAAAGCCTTAATAGACATTGGTACATATTCTTGTTTCATAGAATTGTGTTCAGGCTTCTTAAGAAGAGAGATAAAGTCTTCAGTGTCTTGCTTCATGTCCAACCAACCTGTCTGGATTCCTCTCCTCCCCTCCGTGACTCACAGTTTACTTTCCAGCATTCTCTTTTCTATATGTGTCCTTCCCACATTGCTGCCCTGTGGCTGAAATGTTTTCTCAGCCTCTCCTCCGTAAGCTTCCCAGTTTTACCTATGTTTAAGACCCCTGACACCCACTCTGGGAAAGCTTCTTCCACTTTTACTCTTCTGGCAGTTGCTCTATTTTTAGTTCTGGCCCCACGATCTGCTATGATTACATTTTTATGCCTGGATTTATCCACCAGACTGAACTTCATGACAATAGGGACAATGTCTTATCCCCCTTTGCATTCCCATCAGAAAGCAGGCACTTAAGGGATTCCACATACCAAAGAACATTTTTATCTCCCTATCCAGGTGGGAAACTCCCCAAATATCAGATTTCATCTCATTAAATATGGCTAAGTCCATTGAGAAAACAATGGACTTAGTTTGCATTCAAGTTAGATGTTGAATTAAAATTCTTTTTTTTAAAGATTTTCTATTTATTTATCTTTAGAGGGAAAGAGAAGGAGAGAAGGAGAGAAATATCAATGTGTGGTTGCCTCTCAAGCATCCCCTGCTGGGAACTGGCCTGCAACCTAGGCATGTGCCCTGACTGGGAATTGAACCATGATCCTCTGGTTCGGAGGCCCACACTCAATCCACAGAGCTACACCATCCAGGGCTGAACTAAAATTTTTCATAAGCTGTAAGTGGGTTTGGCAAATTTAAATTCAAATAAAATGTTCAATTAATGTTTAAAACTGGAAGTAGCATTCTGTTTTTCTAAGTACCATTATAAACTATTTCTTCCAGTAGCTCATTTCAAATACTTTGGGCTACTGCTATGATGCTACCCCCCAAAACAACTTTAAAGATAAAAACAAAAACGACTATTACAAAGCACACTTTGAAAAATCTGTCATACAAAAAATTGTTGGTGAAAAAGCTTAATTCCAAATTTCGAGGGGCTTTATTCTAATTGCTTAAGGCTGTCATCTCTGTTGGAATTATTGCAAAGAAAGCTTAAAAGGCAAATTAAAAGGCAATCTAATTTGTCTTAGGATAGAGTCTTTCTAGCTAAAACTTGTCAAGAGACTATCTTCCTTTAGGAAATCATGGAATAAGTATAAGTTGCTTGTCCAAGGATTTTGACCCAGCAGACAAGGAGACTTTCTATCACCACAAGCTATCAGTGATGGCAGAGCAGACTGGCTACTGAAACAAAATGAAAGTCCACTGAGAGGCCAGCTGTGGCAGATAGTCACTGTGTGGGGTCCATGCAGTAGAGTAGACAGGTACAGTGGATCAGCTTGACTAGGAAGATACAACCAGGGGGCTAGTAACATTGCAGGAAAGTATGGGTTTATTTTAGGATCCAGGACACCTGTTGCTGACCTGACAGTGCAGTTGACCTTGTACATGGCTGAAGAGCACAGTGTCTGAAAAAAGAAATGCATGGTAGCTGTAGCAGAGAAACTTTTTAAGGGTATAGGCATTATTGCTGTATTATTATTAATAACTAATCACTAAAGCAAAGGTAGGCAGCCCAAGAGGCCCCATAATCAATTGGCAGAGACCAACTAACTTGAGAGCCAAGAGAGGAGTGCTGAGGGCTAGACCACTGAGGCAAGGATGCAGTGACCAAGACTATAGTCACCATGGGCCACAGAGTTTAGGGCAGAGGCTTTGCAGATTGGCCACACCACATTACTCTCTATCTGATTAATTATACACGTGTCCCTGATTCAGTCAGTTCATTTTGATATTAATGTTTGGATAAGTATTGACTCAAATGAGTTGCCTAGGATGCCATGTATCCTAAGGGTGCTCCTGCTGGTGCCTGAACAGGTATCAACCCAGACTGGATGTTGTAATATCAGTGAGGTATGTAATATGAGGTCAAACAGGCAAAATCCTTTCTAAGATGAACATGAAATATAGTTTTTATTCAAGTATCACACGATGTTTAGTCCTTATCTCTCAACAGCATCAAATCTGGGGAAAAAATTGAATGAAGTTAGTATGACTTGTTGCCTATCTCTTCCCTTTAAATTATTTTTGTGTTACTCACCACTACCATCACCACCATGCCGTCTCCACATTGCTGGCAATGTGGGCCAATGATTCTCAACCTGACTGTGCATCAGATTTACCTTAGAGTAGGTTTGTGAAAAGATTATTCCTAAATTTCAAAAGCTTCATAACATACTGTCGGCCACATTGTGGACACTCCCAAACATAGCTGGTAAGAATGAAAAATTTATGTAGCCTCTATGGAGGAGAGTTTGTCAAATGTCTTTTGATCCAGAAATAACAAAACAGAAACAGAGGAGTGGATACATGGAACAGATTGACAGTGGTCAGAGGGGAGGGGGACGTGGGAACTGGATGAAAGAACGTGAAGGGATTAGCCAGAGAACGTATATGGATAACCCATAGATACAGACAACAGTGTGGTGATGCCCTGAGGGAAGGGTGGGGGGTGAGGGCTGAATAGAGGGGGGCACAGGGAGAAAAATGGAATATCTGTAATAGTGTAAACAATAAAAATTAAAAAGAGTTTAAAAAAATTGTAGAATAAACATGCCAGATAAACTTTTAAATAATTTGTTTCAAAACCCAAATAAAAATAAAAACAAATCAAAAAATAAAATTTACCCCAAAGGATAAAATGTTACAAATACAAGCAAAATATTCTAAAAGATACTCACTGTGGCATTATTTGTCATGGCAAAATAAGAGAAACCACCCAGGTCTATCCATGTTAGGCTGGTTGAACGGACCCTGCTACATCTACAGAATGGAACACTGTATTATAGTAGAGCTATTAAGAAGAATGAGGATCATGTCTCAGAATGAATATAGAGAGAAAAAAGGGCAAGGTGTAACAGAGAATGCTACTGTATGTACCTATGCATAAATATAAATAAGCTCTGTCCAGAAGATATCCAGCCATGCACTGTGAAAAATAGAGATATTTTTTGAAGAAGATACAGATTCTAGAAACATTATATGTGGGACAATGACATCTCAGCCTCCTTCAAAGTATGCGCACCTTGGGACCTTACACAGTTCTCTCAATCACCATCAGGTGCACTGTCACATTTTCCTGAATCTCATTGTTGGCCTGAAATCTCTTCCATTTCAAAGGTGATTTTAGTTTTGTGAAAAGCCAGAAGTCACAGGTCACCAAATCTGTGCTGCAGGGGTCTGAGTTACCTGGGTGATTTGATGTTTCACAAAAAAAAAAAAAACCCTCTGCACAAGACCATGATGCATGAGCAGGCACACTGTCACGATGAAGCTGCCAATTACCAGTTCCCCATAGTTGTGGCCTTCTGAATCATCCAAATAGTTTCTGTAGAGGAATGTTTAAGTTTAACACAAAATTTGATGCAAAATCATTGCTCTACTTGCTCAGTGATTTTGAATGTGGTGGCCACACAGTGCACACGCTCACTCAATGGCATCCATCACCTCCACTGACTAGTACAGTGAAGTCATCATTGTTCATGTGCATTTCACATGTGCATTTCAGTTCATTCTCGTTGGCTACCAGGTTATATCAATGTCTCACAAACCATTCTCATTATATTAGTAATGGCTAAACTTTCTCCAAACAGACTTTATCTTAATAGGTCTGGGACAAATAATGCCCCATTTTTATTACAAAATCTTTTTTTTACAAAATCAAAAGCATGTAATTCTGTAATGTGACAATATCACACTTAAGCATAGCGTATGACATTTTAGGTGAAATGTTCAAAATAAAACTATAAATTATTACACTCATTTATTACTCTACCAACCACACTCAAGCAGGCATTACTTCTGCCGGACTTTGTATAATACTTGTTTATTTCAGCAAAAAATTAAGAAGGGTAAACCAGAAATGTACATGAATATTTCCTTATCTTGAGTCAGAAAAAGAAGGAATGGAGTGGTGACAGGAATGAGAGGTTTGACTACAACTTTGACTACAACTTTTTTTATAGCTTTGGGAGTTTTAAACTTGTGTAAATACTTCATATCTTCAAAAATAAAATAAAGTTATTATGGGTAAAAATATCTAAAATTCAATTTAAAAAAACAAATGAACCCAATTTTATATTACAATAACACAAGCACACATTTTTTTTCAAAGAACTCTTGAACACATTTTTCTGTATACCTTTAATGAGATACTTTCTCAGGAAAAAAAGAGTAAAAATTATCATGGGACATTACTTGGGTGGTCTATTGTTGATTCTTAAAACTATTTTTCATTGATTTCAGGATAAACCAAGTAGTAAATAATTGGTGGTTTTAGAATTCAGGGTTCTCATTGTAGAAGAACAAACATGGAATGGGGACGATAAGGAGGAGCCCTGAGGTGTGAACTTGAAGTAGAGCTATCAGCATGAACTTATGATTCTAAAAAGACATATATCCCTAGCTCTGCTCATTCAGGGGGCCTAGAAGAAATACCACCGAGGAAATGAACATACTAGTACCAAGATCTTGATTTCAAAATACTAATTATCTGGGAAAAGAACTAATGTTCCCTGGAGAAATGACTAATTCCAGATCAGAGACAGAGAATGTATAAGGTAAGCCTGGAACGTTGTTTGTCAGAAAACAAAAGAAGGGACCAGAGAATGATAAGTATATGTCATTATTTATCATTCACCAGCACATGTCATTACATGTCTAAAAGGACAAAAGAGCAAGCATGAAGGGCCAAATATGGGACAATTAGGACACCTGGAAAATTTTTAAAACTGAAAAGAATTTTTAGTTTTTAAAAATCCATGAGTCCTTAGAAATACTGGAAGAGAGGGTCTTTTCTTCATAAAAGAATGTCAGCCAATAATGTAGAAGTAATAATAAAATTCAGAAATCACTTGAAGATGTGGTACAGAACAGTAAGCCACAATAAAGATGAAATACTGCCATCTGTGGCAACAGGAATAGATCTTGACAGTATCATTCTAAGTAAAATAAGTCAGATGAAAAGGACAAGAACTGTGAGCTACCATTTATATCTTAGATGCAAAACAAAAAGCAACAAATAAATAAACAAAACAAAATAAACTCATGGACACAGAAAACAGAAGGGTGGTAAGTGGAGGAAAAAGCAGAGCGGAGAAGACGGAGCAGGTAAAGGGGGTCAAACACATGGTGACAGAAGATGAGACTTTGGGTTGGAGCACACAGTGCAGTATACAAACAGGGTATTATAAAATTATACAGCTGAAATGTGTACAAAGTCATTAACCAATGGAATCCTAATGAATCTAATTTTCTAAATTGACTTTAGAAATAGACAGGAAGGCAGGAGAGAGAGTGAGAGATTTATTGTTCCAATTATTTGTGAATTCACTGGCTGATCTTGTATGTGCCCTGACTGGGGATCAAACCCTCAACCCTGGCATGTAAGGATTATGCTCTAACCAACTGGTGCTCTACCTGGCCAGAACTCCAGTGAATTTAATTTTTAAAAAAATTAGGAAATCACTATTTTGCATTATTCAATGTGACTCAAAGAAAGATCATCAGTGCATAGTAAAACTGTCTGAAGAAGGTATCTTGAGGAATATAATAATCACATAGTATCAAGATATCATTTTATAGATTACTTACTTAGTTTTAAAGGAAAAACATACCCAAAGTGAAAAATATCAGCAAACATCATCTTAACAGCTTGACCAAACTTGACACAAACTAGTATATTGTGTCTCCTGAAGCAATGGGATGTACACAGCACCTGCATAGTATTTTTACTAAAAATGTTTAACCTGATTCTAGTCATGAAAACATCATCAGAGAGACTCAGAGACACTCTATGAAACAATTAGTCTGAACTCTTTAAAAATGGCAATTTCATTCAAGGGAAAACAAAGATAAGGAGATGCTTTGGACTAAAGAAATCTAAATAATAGGGCATTATTTAGTGGGTAAAAGGTATGTAATCCATGACTGGATCCAGAATTTTAAAGTCAGTTAAAAATACATTACTAAACAACTAAAAATGACTGAAACAATTGGAAAATCCAAACCAGTCATCTTGTAGTAGCTTAAATGATATGATTTGTACGTAGCAGGTGTCAAATTTCAATGATCAAACATTACTAGTATTCAAACATACAGGTCTTCTAGAGCATTTCATTTAATAGATTTAAAGTGGTTAGAATATTTTATTTCATCATAAATATACAGTCTTAAATATAGAGATTGTTTCACATTTGATGAAGATAAAGGCTGAGGTTTATATTAATTCTTATTTTCCCTCTCTGCTCAACCCACTTTGAATAATTGTTTTACAGCTAGTCGACCCCCTACAAACCCACTAAAGACAGCAAGTCAAAAAGTAACCTAAAGAACAAAATTGAAAAGTAACCTAACAAACCAAATTGAAAACACTCATAGTTGCAAAGAACAGTCTTGACCGATGGTTTCCAGAGGGGGTTGGGGGACTGGGTCAGAAGGTGAAGGGATTAATAAATACAAATTGGTAGTTACAAAATATTCTTGGGGATTGAAAGTACAATAGAAGGAATATAGTACTTGAGAAATTGGTGGGATCACCTTGTAGAGTATATGATTATCTAACCACTGCTATACAACTGAAACTAGTGTAAATAATATCGAATGTAAACTGCAACTGAAATACAAAATTTTAAAAAAGAAAAGTAACCACAACAAATAAACCAAAGAAAAAATAAAATTGAAACCATGTATGCCTATGTATAGGGACCCTAGTTTTTAATCTTGTCTTCCCTCATAATAATTAGCACGAGGCCTTTTTTATATAAGGCGCTTCTTGTAACTCACGACCCAGCCAGTTAACTGAAGGTGACCACAATTAACTCAGAAACTGGGCACAACGTGGAGGTGAAGTCCCCAGAGCATGGAACAAGACAGAAAAGCACTGGTGACAAATAAACAGGGCATGGGAATAGAGCTCCCAATGTAGTGCAGCTCCACCCTGCATCCCAAAGTGGGGCTGGCGAATATTGGTGCCCTTCATGGCAGGTACCAACTTTTTATGAATATATTCTTTCACATTGTGTTGGAACTTCACCTCACTGTCTTTTTCAACCCAGGGCTCAAAATCACCACCAACAGTCAATAAAAATAAGGACATACATATGAAACACTTAGATGAAATAAGGACTACAATTATATAATTCCTTTTTTTTTTTTAAGATTAGACTAGAGTTGCCAGCAGGGGAACTTGACTGGCATATCCCCACAGCTTTGAGAGGCAACTTGCCAAGGTAACAACCAGGCAGGGATAAACAATGCACAGTAACTCAAATTAGAAAGTGAACTAAAGTGTGAAAGAACAACAAAAAAATAATTTCCTTCTGCATTGCAGTATGCATCATGTCCGGAAAATATAATATGGAAATGTCTGTCCCAAACTAAATGTTTGCAAACTAAGCAAAGGCAAGAGGGCTGCCCCACTTCATAAAGACAAGTTGCTGACTGGGGTATCAGAAAGCAAGTCTGAACCAGAAGACTACAAAGATGTTATTTTAGTGTTTTTGTGAGGCTAGTGGTATCTGCTAACCTGTGGTGTTTGAAACAAATTCAAGGGAATTCTTGATTTGGGTTTCTCGGACTCCTTTATAAATAACACCCATACTTTTCCACTCGGAAATTCTACTGTTATCAATTTTTGTCAGGACTATGAATTTAGGCACAAAATAGAACATACCATAAGGAACTTTGAAATTATATGTAAAACAACATGTTTTTGAGAAATGTTTGTGCATTTTTGTTTGCAAAATATTTGTTATTGCAAACTTCTTGACTAATTACTGTTCCTAGTTATTCAGGGGAGGGTTCAACATTATATTATGTATGTGAAAAATAAGACAGGGAGATAAGTTCAACTAGAGTTAACTAAACTTTGCACACTTTCCAGCCAATGCAAATCAAAATAACTTGCCCAAATTATACAGTAAATCAATCATCCAACCATGATTAAAACCTTCAGCCTTCAAAGCTACAGCTTAGTTTACTGAACCATTCAGCTTTTCATAAGGATTTTATTACTTTGTAATATATTGATTTTTTTCTTGAAAAATTGGTCTCCTTTTTACTTCCAAAGTAAAATGTTTAGTTGTCAAAACTATAATTGTTTACTATTTAGGAAATAAAGATACTCTTTATATTTTCTATATCTTCTATTTCTATATTCCCAATATTGTCATCTTTTCTCCATAGCTTATAAACAAACATGATTAAACATGGAGATTCTTTCTAATTTTATGAAATCTCCTAACTCTATGACCCCATCAATATATTATTTTATTATTTCTCTTTTCAGTCAGACTTTCTGACAGAATACTTTATACTCATTGCCTACATTCTGGCATGACCCAGTCACTCCTCAAGCCCTAGCCTATTTACTCTCTGCCCTAACCAACCAACTGACATGTTCTGTTAAATTGTATCAATAGATCTTGTTCATCTCACATAACTGAAACTTTACTGCAATGACTATGCAACATAGCACCTATAGTATTGTAATGTGGATTTAATAATTTCTCAGTAAAGTAGATATCATTCTGAGTGTTTTTAACACACATTAAAAAGTAAAAAACCAAAAGGGACACAAGGAAACATTTGGAAGTGATGGATATGTCTATTACTTTGATGGTAGTGATGGCTTCACCAATGCCCAAATCCACCAAATTGTATATATTAAAAGTGTGAAACTTTTGTATATCAAGTATGCCTCAGTAAAGCCACTTTTTGAAAGTGTATCATTTCTTCCCATCTCCATGGGGCACTTTAAGACTTTGTCTTCTGGGTCTGGCAGGAGCATCTGACTTCATGGAGTTCTTTCTCAACTGACTTTGCCCCTGTCCCTTCATCCTTTAACTCTTTCATGAATTTCTACTGACTTGTCTCTCTTCTAAAGGATTTTCTGAGTTCTATTTTTGGTCCACTACTTTTCTCATGGTAGAGCTTTGCTTTGGACTCTGATCCAGTCTCAGAACTTTAACTATTCAGTACCTTCTGTATCCTAGTGATTTCCAAAACTGTCTCATTCCATGACTTTTCCTCCAGATTTCAGACTCTTATTGACAAATACCTGTTGGAAGTGTCCAATTTTGTGAGATCTTCAGGCTAACATTCAAAGTAAATTTTGTCCTCAATCCTGTTTTCTTTTTTTATTATCTATGTACTTTAATGAATGAACCTCTACCTAATCTTAAATCTGGGAGCTTGGCTAGTTTTCTCCTTGCCCCTCATCCTCCATATTCAATTAATCAATAACCTCCTTCAATTAAACCTCCTAAATATTTATTTTTCTTGTATTCTCTGGATCTGTGATCTCCAACATAGTCTCTGATCACTTTAATTCTACTCTAGTTGAGTTTTTTCTTTGGTTTTGACTTCTTCAAATTTATCTATTGCACCAAAGCCATGATAACCTGTGTAAAACAAAAATCTCACAATCATTCTGTTTCTTACAACCCCCAAAGATTTTCTATGGTTTACAGATTAAAGCCAAAGCTTTTAAGAGTGGGCATAAGACCCTTATAATCTGGTGTCAGTCTATCATTGCTAAAGAAATCTGATATTCCCTGCTTCACAATTTATTTAGCGATACCAACATGTTTATAGTTTCCCATCCACAGAGAACAGTATAGACCTTGGCTGTCGGCTCTATCTGGAACACTCTTCTGGTCTCTCCCCTGTGGCAGTCATAGCACAATTCATCACGATCTCCAAATAGGCTCTCATGACTCATGGTAGGATAGCACTCTCTATCTTCCCGAAGTTAGACAGGATCATGTGACTCATTCTAGCCAATGAAAGGTGAGTAAAAGCAATGTGTGTCACATTCAAGCTGAGGCTTTTAAGAGCAGATAGATGATTTGCCATCCTCCTTCCTCCTGCCATGGCGACTAGCAACATTCCAGCTAGTGGAGTATCTGTCAGCATTAGTCCATGAGTTAGGATGACATCATGAAACAGACATGAATTATAAGAAATAACCTTGTATTGTTTTAAGCCCTTCAGAATTTTGAAATGTTTATTACTGCAGCATATTCTAAACTACCCTGACACACACACCTTATCTTAATCTTTTTTATTTAATTACTACATAGGCTTCAAATTTTGTTTATTACCTCCTCTCAGAAAGTTTTCCTTGAATTTCTAGAGTATTTCCCCAACTGTAAAAGGGAGATGAAGGGATTAAAAGAGTTAACTCACATAAAATTCTTGAAGTTGTATATATCTAAATATTGCTTAATAAAATGTACCTGTTCAAGAACAGAGAACCCAGAAATTAACCCCACTCTCTATAGTCAATTAATATTCGACAAAGGGGGCAGTAACATAAAATGGGGTAAAGATAGCCTCTTCAACAAATGGTGTTGGGAGAACTGGACAGCTACATGCAAAAAAAAATGAAACTCGAGCACCAACTTACACCATACACCAAAATAAATTCAAGGTGTATAAAAGACTTAAATATAAGCCGTGACACCATTAAAGTCCTAGAGAAGAACATTGGCAGGAAAATCTCAGATATTTCATGCAGCAACATTTTTACCGATATGTCCCCTAGAGCAAGAAATATAAAGGAAAGAATAAACAAATGGGATCTCATCAAAATGAAAAGCTTCTGTGCAGCTAAAGAAAACAGCATTAAAATAAAAAGACAACCAGCTGTATGAGAAAACATATTTGCCAATGATACCTCAGACAAAGGTTTAATCTCCAAAATATACAAAGAATTCACATGACTTCACTCTAAGAAGACAACTAACCCAATTAAAAAAATGGGGAAAGGACTTGAACAGGCACTTCTCCAGGGAGGACATACAGAGGATTCAGAGACACTTGAAAAAATGCTCGATATCACTTTCTATCAGAGAGATGCAAATTAAAACCCCAATGAGATACCACTTTACACCAGTCAGAATGGCTATCATAAACAAAGCAATAAACAACAAATGTTGGAGAGGGTGTGGGGAAAAGGGGACTCTGGTCCACTGTTGGTGGGATTGCAGACTGGTACAACCACTCTGGAAAACAGTATGGAATTTTCTCAGAAAACTAAAATTGGACCTGCCTTTTGACCCAGCAATTCCACTGCTAGGATTGTATCCTAAGAGCCCTGAAACACCAATCCAAAAGAACATATGCACCCCAATGTTCATAGCAGCACAATTTACAATAGCCAAGAGTTGGAAGCAAACTAGGTGCCCGTCAGTAAATGAATGGATCAAAAAACTATGGTACATATACACAATGGAATTCTATGCCTCAGAAAGAAAGAAGGAGCTCCTACCTTTTGCAACAACATGGATGGAACTGGAAAGCATTATGCTGAGTGAAATAATCCAGGTATTGAAGGACAAATACGATATGATCTCACCTTGAACAGGAAGCTAAACAACAAAACAAACAACCAGCAAAATATAACCAAAGACACTGAAACAGAGAACAGGCTGACAGTGACCAGAGGGAAGAGGGGAGGGAATTTCAGGGGAAATAGGGGAGGGATTTAGAGGAACATATATAAAGAATACATGGACAACAACTGAGAAGGGTGGAGATGGGAGGGAGGGGGGAGGATGGGGGGGTGGGATGGGATGGGAGTAAAAGACAGAAAACTGTACTTGAAAAATAATTAAATAAATTTAAAAAATAAAAATAAATTAAAAAATTAAGGAAGTTAGTCTAAAAAAAAAAATAAATAAAATGTACCTGTTCATGTGGTCACTATTATGATATAACTATGTCAGTTACCTGATTCTTTTCTCTTTGCATTTAGCATTTAATTCATATGTAACTCACATTCTTTGTAAAAGATTAAGCTAGCCAATATCTTTCCTAAATCAGCTCTCTTTATCAAAATGCCAATATTATAATTGCCAGCTTGAGGACTAGAAATGTTCAGAATAAGAAAAGAGAGGGTAATGATACCATAGTAAGGCTTCAGCTACATTCAGTGGTCAGGGTTAGTTCTTACAGTTAGTGTCTCTGAGCTTCAGTTTCCTCAACTCTAATATAGAAGTAGTAACATATAAAGTTTTTTTCAGGATTGAAGTAAAATAACACACACAAAGAGTTCAGCATCATATCTAGCACAGAATAATTTTATAATAAGTGCTTTCATTCATAAGTGCTTTCATTTCTAGTTATAGTTCTGCTTGTCACCTAGAGTCATGAGTCCTGAGGAAAGACTCACTCTGGGGCTGTGAACTGTTTGTAGTCTAACCACTACAATTGATTAGACTAGAAGCTACCCAAAGCCAGACATTCCCATTGCTTTTTATTTATCCAAAATGCCAAATGTGGTGCTCAGTAAATATTTATTGGATTCAGCTGAAGTTTTAATAGAATGTTTTGCTTAATAACCCAGATATATGGATCATGATGATGAGTCATCGTGTTGAGGACAAAGTTAGGGTTACATATGGAGATGACGTGAGTTCTGGTTTAGGATGGCTGTGCTACAGCCCAACACAAAATCATAAATTTATTTAAAACGTGAGATTTTTTTTGTGATTATGTGTTGCCATGTATTTAATGTGTGGCTCAAGACAACTCTTCCTCTTCCAGTGTGGTGCAGAGATGCCAAAAGGTTGGACACCCTGGTCCAGGAAATTGCCCCTCCACTTGAACTGTCAGAGTTGCCAACAGTGATGTTGATGATGGTTCACAAATACTAAGCACACATTTATACCAAGAGAACAAAGAGTGTGTCTTCTAGATAATGAGATACCAGGTACATTATCTTCAGGCTTCGGCAGGCTGGATAATTAAAGTATATGGAGGTAAGAATCTCTGCTCCTCTTCCAATATGGCAGCTGTAGCACTGTGCTGATTCAGCAACACACACAAAGCGCCTGAAAGTATTCGTTGAGCTCCACAGGAAGGCAACTAATGGAGTGATTGACAGGAGATCATAAACTGAGGAATTCTGCCACCCATGGAAGTAATTAGCATCAGAATTTGAGAATTTGGGAATCTTGCTATAAACTATATTTTGTCTGTATTTCATGTTTGATCAACTTTCAGCAGAGAAGGAGCATGGGAGTTCTAAAACAATCTATGGAAATATGATAACCTGCAGAACAACCACAACCAAGAGGGGGAAAAAAACTTCTCAAAATATTGGATGCAGTTTAACAAGCCACACAGCGAAAGTCATCATCAGTAGGTTCCGATGAACTAGTATTGAACAATGAGAACTTTTTATGCTTTTTCCCAGCACATAGTTTGTGACTAAATCCCTAGAACTAAGGTCACATAAATATCATGACAGTCTATTTGGAAATAGACTATTTTGTTTTCTGTTTTTTTATGTGATTCCTAACTTGCTGGAGTGTGCCCTTTGGGTGCTATGATCATTGCAGGTATCTCAAATGACCACAACAAGTGAAAACCAAAAACCAGCCTTCATCGTACACAGTGGACATTTGCCATTTGGCTAGATAATTGCCCCCCTAACCACACTCTTGCTGTATGAGCACCAATGACAATGCTATTAGCAATAAGCAGCACAGCATCATTCAGGACTGAGGAGTCCCTCATGATCTTTGTGCCCTGCTTCCTGTGCAAATACTTCTGTCTCCTGCCTACCTGCTCACATGCAGGTTTCAGTTAAAGAAGCTGGTATGAAGACTTTGGATTTATGTAAATGTTTTCATTAGCCAAAATAAATACATTCATACAGTAATTTTTTAAGTACATTATTCTTTGTCTAGTGTGCATTTTGCTTATTTTGTCAGGCACAAGAAAAGTTCTTTCTGCCCAGAAAAGAAGAATTCGAAAAGAAAACACAAGAAAAGAAACAGTTGCGGGAACATTTTATTCAGACCTTTTCCTGAAACTTTATCTGGAAAGTCATTTTAGAAAGCATAATACATAGTCTACTAAAAAGTTAAAAAATAACTCAAGAATTTTTATTATCAATCTCAATATTCTGACCCAAACTTTCTCTTCCAGCTCTAAGGGCCAAATTCTGCACTGAAAATCGCTTTTCTTCCCACAGTCTCTGTGGGAAGGAGAGAGATTTCATGGTGGATAAAGTTATTCCAAGATTTTAAAAATTTAACAACTTTTTGGTTCATAATGATTTTGTGAAAAATGATATTATTCTGTGAAGAGAGCAGGGGACTGAGAGCTAATTTCTCCAGTGACTTTTATTTTTCTGGCCCAAACAATAATAAATTTTGTTGACACCATAGAAATGTGTGTTTACTACCTGTATTGCTTAGTGTGGCAGAATGGAAGAAGGAAAAAAAGCTGGGCTTTGCAATTAAACTGGGAGTTGAATTATAACTCAGCCTCTTACTAGTTATTTGAAAACTATACAATAACTCTGAAATCTAGCTTGCTTTCTTTTCCTCCCCTGTCCTTTTCTCCCCTCTCCTCTTTTCCCTTTCCATCCTATTCTTTCTTTTTTTCTTTTCCTTTCTTTTCTCTTCCTTTCCTTCCCCCCCACTCCCTTCCCCCCTCTCCTCTCCTTTTTTCCTTCCTTCCTTTCTTCCTTCCTTCCTTCCTTTCTCCCTTTTCTCTCTCCTGTCCTCCTTCCCTCTCATCCTTCTCTTCTCTCTTTCTGTCCTTCTTTCCTATCAATCTATCTGTTATCTATCTATCATCTATCTAAGTTATCTAGATCAGCCTACATCAGGGCATTATTGGGAAGAATAAGCCTATGAGAAGCATCTAGAACACACTCATTTCACCCTTTGGCTACCTGAGCAACCCCAGCTTGTTGATGTGTAGAACATCTAAGTAGGTGCCCCACACTTTGGCATGCATCAGAATCACCTGGATGTTTTGGTAAACGCAAAAATCTGGGTTCCAACTTCAGACATTCTGATTCCGCAGGTCTTGGGGTAGGGCTGAAAATGTGTGCTTTGAACAAATACCCAGGTGATATTAATGCTGCTGGTCCACAGCCACATTTTGAGTATTACTGACCATTTTAACAGATGGCAAACAGGTTTCATCTCTTGGGCCAACTCCAATTTATTAGAAGATTGTGAGGCTATGCCAAGTCTGAGTGAGATGGTTGCCCTTTTGAAATGTCGAGTATTTAACAACTCCATCCTCCCTGCAATAACTTTTCTTCTCTTTCTTACCATTTGCCCATCTCTCAGTCAAAAGGCCAAATCAATCTCAAATTTCAGCAACCTCAAACCATGTGACCAGTCCTCCTATACCATCAGGACAGTGCTGAATTGCTCCATCCACTCCCTGATACCATACCGCCTTCCAGTCTCAAAGATATCCATGAGACAGTCAGGGATGAATATCCACACGTGTCAATCAACCAAAGAGGACTCATAAAGTCCAGAAAAGTAAGTACTATATTTTACGGTATATAATGTGTTCCTGTGTACAATTCACAGCCATGTTTTTGGCCCAAACTTTCAGGAAAAAAATTTTTCATTTTAATTTTTAATTCAATTATTTATTTATTTATTTACATTTAGAAACAAAACTGATCATTATATTCCAGGGTATTGTCTTGCATATGGATATTATAATTACTTTCTAGAGTTACACATTTAATGAATAAGCATAAATAAAAGAATTGAAAGCATTTATATACATACAGAATTAGTACTACCCATGCATAATACTCATCCTTATTTTTCCCTCAAAAATCTAGACAAAAACGTATGCATTAAACTCGGCAAAATACAGTAATAACAGCAACCACATATCTATATGCCAGTCCCTAAGACAGATAGATGCTTTAATATGCATTATTTTATTTAATTCTCCTGACAATTCTGTGAGATAAGTATTTCAGAAATAAAATGATGCTTAGGAGACTTTTCTCAAGTAATTTTCCCAAGTCATTCAGAAACTATGTAAAATATTTCTAATCCCAAAGGCTGTGTTTTTAATGCCTACAGTGTAGGAGGTAGGGACAATGAAATACTTTCTCTGGTACTTAAGAAAAAACCCTGTTGTCCTTCCAAGGTTAGGATTTGTTTTTGTCACTTCACAAAATGAATAAGAATCATCATTCTCCTACGCCATCCAAGCGAAGTATAAGGCTCATCTGAACGGAGTGCCGCCCACTGCGGAGGCACCTCTCTTCAGCGGAGATGGTGCTCACACGCTCTGAGTGTTCCTCACTATTTTGTTACCACTTTTTTACTCATGTAAATCGTAACACACCTTAACTCAGGTCTAATGGTCTTTGTTCATCCTTAGGTTTTAAATTTAACGCACATCCAATTCTTTGCTAGGCTTCAATATTAGTTGTCCTTACTTTTTACTTGTAAGACACCGGGGTCATTTTTTTTATTAAAGGTTTCTTGCTTCTGCATCTTCATTATCAAATTAATTTAACGTATGTATATACATGCATGATTCACTCCCTTTTTTAAGAAAAAAAGAATATTTGAAACTGGGGTAGTTCATTGGTAAATTGCATGTGTGCTGGGAATAATTTAATATGACTGCTTGGTAAAGAAAAACTGCTCTAAAACTATCCTCTCAAAGCTCTACAGAATTTAGTCTGTGGTAAAAGCAGAATTGTCATCACCTATCCCCACCACCCCCCTACACCAGGGTGTTGACGTTTATGAAAATGGATAATCAAAGCCATTTTGAAATGTCATTTATTCTATTCTTTTTATGTCTGAAAAAAACATTTTGAAATAACATGTTCATGTGGATAGAAAATTAATTTGGTACTTGCAAACATTGATTCAAGGATAATACTATCAGTTTTTTATTTTATTTTATTTTCTTGTTCTTCTGGACAACTCATTATCATGAGCACCATGGAGGAAAATACCCTGGTATTTATTTTGCTCTGCACCTTACAGAGATGTCCTTGAGACCAAAGAGATTCTTGTGTGAGAAGGAGGCCCATGGAGTACAGGGAGAATAGGCAATTGATACCAAACAGGCAGGGGCGTCTGGTTGTGAAGACCAACTTCCAAGTTGCCAAAAATGCTATCAGCTGACTTACAGAAACAAGAATCACACGATTGAGTTTTGAAGCCCAATTGTACATTAGAAAAAAAAACCTAGCCAGACATTTTTATTTCACAACTGATTAGAGAGAGAGAGAGAGAGTGCATCCAAGGCCACAAAGCCGATTGCAAAAATATATATACATATTAAAATAATCACAAATAATGCTACCCTTACAGTCCTGGTGCAAGACATAATTTTTCAGAATAAAAATCAAGTGATTCATTTACCACTAAGCAGCCATGTACAGATAGGGAAGAGTTTCACAATGCTGAAAGGAGAAAGACAAACCAAAATATAAGAGTTTTTGGAAAAAATAGAAATGAGATTTGCCATTATAATCCTCTTACTTACATGTACAATCATCCTAAGAATGAAGTAGAGAAACAGTCACTAAAAAATAAAAAATAAAAAATAAATAAAAACACTTCTTTCTACTGGGACATATCTTTTGCTCTAACTAGGAACAACTTTGACCAAACTGTGCCTGGTTTCCATGATGACTTCCTGGGAGTTAGATTAAGAAAAGGACCCATGGAAAGATGACTCTGGTCACCAGAAGAAAAGAAGCATGGAGATAGGATCTTTTATGGAAAAACTTAGAAGATACAAAAGAGAAATTTTGCCAACTTAACACTTTAGTCCATGGTAAGATATCCAGCACTAACTGTGGTATCACGCCTGGCTTAACTGCAAGACTTACAAAGTTGAGACCATGATTGAAAACAGAACTTATCCACGCAAATCTGCTATAGAATTTGGGCTTACAAATGCAGATAAATACAGTAATGCAGTGTAAAACTACAAGTTAATACACACATACAGGCAAGTAATGGCCACAGAGTTAACTCAAAATTCTACATAAAGAAACAGAAAATGTTGTATTTACCAGTACAGTGAGTAAATATTTGTCTTCCTAACCCATTGGTGCTGAAGGAACTTAAACAGTATAGGTACCTGTTTACTTATAAGGCTGGCATTATTCCCTTGTTGCTATGGGTGATAGTTGAAGTTGATTTCACACTCCAACCAAAAGCCTCCATATCTCTACCCTGGGAGAAGTGGATAGTTTCTACCACTGAGAGCCAGGGTATTCTCTCTGTGGTCAGGCTCTGCCAGGTGTTTGTAAACAATGTTAGCGTTACCTTAGGTAACCAGAAATTGTTTTCTTTTTTAGATATGAAACAGGTTTACACTGGCATGCATGCCAGTATTCAAGGGGAGGAAATGGTCATATAAAATTAGCAACTATATGTTTTGGTATGTATGCTGGGTGGACTGACTATTCTGAATATCCATGCTCTTTCACACATATGTTAATCGCATTCTCCATCCTAGCTGCTTAGAACACCCTTTCTTTTTTCAGCAATGCAGTCTTATTTACCCATGAAGACTCAGGTTCCTCTGCCTCTCCTTTAATATTACAGAATGCTGTATGCATAGTATTACAAACTCCTTTTCTCATTTACAAGATAGTTAGATTATTCCATACTCTATCATTCTATATCAACATACAGAAGTATATTTTTAGTCCACTACAAGTTTTCCATTGATATACAAAATATTATTTAACCAGCCTCTTTTTGAAGGATAGTAGTTGTGTCCACGCTGCAAGTAGACAAATGGCTGAAAAGATTGTGAGTTTTTGTTGTAGTATCTTTGAATATATTTGAAAGTATAACTAGAAACCGCTGGGTTAAAGAGCCTATTTATTTTAAATTTGGGTAATAATTTCTGAATTGCTCAGTCAAGAGCTTACAACCATAGACACGAGATGGAAAAGTGCTTGTTTGCCCTCCCAGAGCCAACACCCTAATATCAAATTGTTGATCTTTGCTCATCTGACAAGTGAAAGTATCATATCTTAATTTAGTTGGTATTTTTAAATAGGAGTAAAGTTTAATTTCATTTTAAAAACATTATAAGGCATTTGTATTTTATTTTAATTTCTCTAAACCCACGTTTTAAAAGTTCATGTAGAGGTGGAGAGGATGAATATTTTCAAATAACAATCTAAATTACAATCAGAATTATTTTATTTTATTTTATTTTATTTTATTTTATTTTATTTTATTTTATCCTGTTCTACTCTTTCTTTCCCTCCACCTCTCAGACTGCATCTTTTATCATTTTTATCACTTTTATCAGTTTTAGCAGTTAGTTACCACTGCTAAACTTCATCTTCTTCATTTCATCCATTCTGCCAGCCTGTTTTCTGATGTCATCATTCGCTGCATTAAAACCTCTCCCCCTCCCATCCTTGTAGTTTTATAAGTTGTCTTGTTCATTCAGTTTCTGGTTGCAGTATGCAATGACCGGGGCCTAGCTACTTGCAATCCTGTGGACCTTGTGCATTTCTGATAATATCCCTTGTGTTCTCTACAGGCTGTTTCCCACCTGTGATGTCTGGAACATGCTTGGGAGAATTCTGCAGCATAGAAGCTATAAATGGGGATGTTGCTGCTGTATTTAAATGTCGTTCTCCCCCATCTCTCACCACTTATCCTGCCTTCTCATGGCTGTTTTTGTCAGCTGTATAATCAATCCTGGTGAGTCACAGCTTAACTACTGAGGAAAAAGAGATGAAGGAAAAGCTGAGGAAAACAGATTCCTGATTTAGTTTATAAAATCTACTGACGAAATGAATAGAAGTTCCGGGTTTGTTTTTCCCCCAACTGGCACTTGAACACTATGGAATCATCTGATTTACCAAATACATGGACGAAAAGTTTTTTTCTTTTATTTAAAGTTAGTAAATAAAGTACTAACTTTATTCACTGAAAAACAAAATTGATCCATCGAATGAACTCAATCCTCCTTGCCCTTCTCTTCATTCCTTATAACGTAAATCTCATTTTTATCTGCAGATGATAAAAACTGATTCTTATTCCTTAGCACATTCTCCCAAGTCTTTCCTCAATCTTTTTAAACCGGGATGTGCTGCCTGAGCATGCCCACGGTGCTATGTCCCACACACGCCTGAGGATACATCCAAACCCCTCTCCAGGCAGCAAAGGGGTGGGGTAGGCAGGAAGAGATAGACAGCTTTAAAATCACAGCGTGTCTAGACTCATGCCCAAGTACATCAGTTCATGATAAAGTAGTAAGTGGGACTTTTGTGGAAAAATACATGGTAGAGAAAACAACACAGAAGCTCACATCCTTTGAAAACTGGACATAGCATACAGAGTTCAGGAATTGTCTAGCCACAGGTTGTTTACATGTGGTCTGAACGTTTTCTTAATGTGATCCTGTACTTAAGTGGATATAGGTTCAGCCAGAAAAGAGAGAGATGAACATCAAAGTTGTTGCGATGCCAAAAGAAAATTACAGGGTGTTTCCATGTATGAAAGATCACTAGTTTTCACTATTGGTTTGGAGCAATGAATTATCCATAAATAAAAACCTTGGAGCCCTTTGACCAAAAACATAAACTGTGTTTACAAAAAGTACAAGTTCAATGAGTAGCCACTCCTATCATAAAGGATCAAGTGTACTCTAGTAGGAAAAAAGAGAGGAACCAAAGGCCTTGAAGTAGCTTTGGAAACATTCTGTCAACACATTCTACAATTTGCTTTTCAATATTGATGTATTCTTATTACCAAAAGAAGCCTTTCTTTAATAACTACTTTTAATTAGAAAGATCTGTGAATAATAGTGATTTTCCTTTGTTGCTTGCTTACTCCGTGTTGAGCACCGTACTAAGAAGTTCACCTGCATCATCCTATATGAGCCTCACAATAGATTTGGTCACCGGCCGGCACAGGCTCTGCAGCTGTGGCAGATAAACTGGGCCATCTTAGCACAGTTTACAACACAAGAGTTTATGCTGGTGCAGTGTGGGTCAGGTAAATTTTCAAGGGGGTCACCCTCTGCTTCCAGATGACCCCAACAGGGGACACCTAAAGACTGAATAGCAGCTAGAAAATTCTTTGGACTAGAAATGACACATGCCACTTTTCTTCACAGCCCATTGCCAGAAAGAGTCATAGCTAGGCATACACTGCAAAGGAGCCTGGGATGTGAAACATATGAATATTTAGTGAAGAGTAAATGTCTTTTTCCTACACTGTAGTGTAGATATTATCTCTGTTTCATAGATGAAGAAATTGAAGCTTACCTATAGACTTAAGCTAAAGAGAAGTAAATCTGGAATTCAAACCCTAAATTCCAACCTGCTGCTCAAATATGGGAGCCATCTTTGTTTTGCAAATGATGATAATGGTGCCTTATTCATCACTGTATATTTTATAATAAATTCTGCATAATGGGAGATTGGCAAATGAGTTGAATATAGATATAGTATGATTTTTATAAATTAAACCATGTAAATTATTTTTATCCCCTTAATTAGATTATAATTGGCAGAGTCTCCTTACTGTTATCTCTATAATTTCAAACACAGAGATTATAGTAAATGCTTCATAAATATGTTAGTTGATTGGCTAAAAACACTTCAGCTTCCTATTTTGACTAGATATTCCTGTTTTTATCTCCTGAGAGCAGAGGGATAAAGAAAGGCAAAGGCCTTTCCAAAAAAAGGAGATTTCTTTATTTGTGTTGTTTTAGGCTTGCTTGATGATTTTCAATTTGTGTAAAGAAAACAGCATTTAAAAGTAATTGGTGGCCGACACATACCATAAAGTAGCAGAAAAGAAAACACTGCTACCAGCCAGTCACCATGATCTTATATGATTTGGCTATTGTGTTTTTTTAACACATTACTTTCAGTTTCCAGGATAGCTATGATTTTACATCAGTATTTTTTGCCAGGTTTTTTACTATGCTTTTCTGTTTGTTATTTTCTATTTTTAAATGTTCTCCTGTCCTCTTATTTTGTTTTTTATGTTCTTCCACTCTCTCCTGCTATATTATTTTTGTTTTTTTAAAGTCCAGTCTAGTGTTTATACATAATTTTGTTCTTGTTTTTTTTTCTTGTCTCCTTTTTCTCAGTTTTCCAAGTGTTTTCACTTTACACCTTCAACTGGACCTCTTTGTAAGCCCCAATATCCCTAACCCTCTTCTTATTGTCAACACATACTTAAGTGATACTTAAGATGTAGATACTGGGTGTAGGGTACTGGCATCAACTTCATATAGCCTCTTTCCCAATCTTTGTCATTTTCTTTGTTTTTTTTTCTGGGTTTTTATGGTAATGGTTTTTTTTTCTATTCTCCCATAGAAATCATACATTTTCTCTTACATCCTATCTTTAATTATATAATGACTTTAACATCCTGTTTGTAATATGTCTTTACCACTCACTTTCTATATAACTTCTATTAATTACGTGTTAATGAACAAATGTTCTTTATTGCTTTTACCATTATGTCTATTTGCATAAATTTATCTATTTATACTTAAGCACTTTTAAATAAAATGACCAGGTGATCAAATCTAGTTGAGCATTAGTTGTTTTGTTGTTATGGTTGTATTCAAGCATAATTAAAATTGAAGACATCGATGATGTTATGATGAATTTCTTTTTAACAGATGAGTTACTTTCTTCAAATTGGCAAGTTAATTACATGGGACCTCTGCAATGTCATGATAATGGTTACCGTAAAATAAGTCTTTCAAATATTCTTAACAAATTTGTATTGGGTGCCTACCAAACCCACGCATCATGTTGTGTGCTAGAGTCACATCAGAGGAAAACATAGACAAAATACAGACTTTCATAGAACTTACATTCTGGTCAAGTAGAAAGAAGATAAAAATGAAACAGTTATAAAAAATCATGAGTCACAAAGTTAAGTTATTTAAAACAAAACAAAACAAAATGAAGCAGAAAACTTAAGGCATCTGTACTCTCAATAGTGAAGTCCAGAAAGATTTCCCTGAGGCAGTCACATTAAAGCTGCTGTTCAGCAAACAAGAAGATCCTTGAAGTGGGAACAGCATGAGGTCTTGAGGAGGGGAGGACTTCAGTGTGCTTGTAAATAGAGTAGTTTGAATTTTATTGTGGTGGAGATAAGAAATTCTTGAGTTTTCAGCAGGGAGGTAGCATGATTCTCTTGGCACTGTTTAGCATTGGGGATACAGCGGTGAACAAAATAGACACAAATATCTGGTGGCATGAGTATTTAATTCTAGTGTTTTAAATATATTCTGGTTATTGCTCAGTGGAGAAAGCAGTGGAACAGACAAGAGTATAAAAAGACTAATAAGAAATCTAATAAGGATTCCAGTGGAGACACGATGAATGCAGGAGTCCAGTTGAAAGATCCACCTACTCTCCAGTGATTTTATGAATAAGATGTTTTGTTACATATTCACTGTCTTTTAGAATCAAACCAGGGCAAAATTTCAAGGTACAAAGGTACAAAATAATATACAACAAAAAGTGTCCATTAATCATTAAATCAAGATATATTTACACAATATAAATTCCAGATGGATTAAAGATTATAACGTAGATAAACAAAACCACAAACTCTGGAGGACTATTTTTCCAGTCCTGGAGTGGAGAAAGCCTCTGAAAATATAATGTGAATCATGGAAACAACAAAGGAAAAAACTGAAAGTTTTGACTGCATAAGAATAAAAAATACTCCTGAAAAGCAAAAACACTATAAACATAATTTAAAAAATCAAAACAAAGCATGTTTTACAAACATATTTTAATTTCTGTGAGTGTTAGCACAACATATTTCTTCTAACTTAAATGCCCACTACTCTGTTCATTCAACAAAGTTCAAGAAATATTTATTTAACTCCTAACACATGCTAAATGCTAAGGAGATCAATATAAACAAAACAGATGTGTACCACTCTTGCATGTAACTTACAGTTTAGAGTTGATACTTGTATGATTAAAGTATTTAATAATAATTATAAATGTTATATGACTCTCTATATCCCCAATAAGAAATCTCAGTGCCTTTTACATTAAACTCACAGTTCTATAATTATTTCCAGTATTTTAGAAATATAATTATCACATTATAAAGTTCCAAAGTGGGGTTGTGGGTATTTTTTTTTGAAAGAGTACTTCTTGTTTCTTAATTAGTCATCTTTTTAATACATGTATTGAGCTCACACTATGTATTAGGCTACAAAATACATGTCAGGACTATAAAGGTGAGGTGATATAGTTGTTGCCCCCAATGAACTTACAACTTAGGGGGAACATAGACTACTACATCAGCAAGTATAAGTATGAAGTGGTAGGTTCACTCTATGACAGAGAACATAGGGGCAGATAGGAATGTAAGGAAGGGACATCCAAATCTGACTCAGGGTAAGAAGAAAATCCATGAAGTCTTATGGATTGATGGTGGTAAAGTTTAATCAGAATTTTGAAGGACATGTAGGTTTCAGCCAAGTGAATAAGGGAAGGGGACATTTTAGTAGAGGGACTAGAATATGCAGGGCCTCACAATAGTGAAACAGCATGATATGTTTGGGAAATTGATCAATAATAAAGTGTTTATGATAATGAGGGCAGTAAATGAGGTTAAAGGGCAGACAAGAAAGTCATGCTGCAGATTTTAAAATGTATTCTGAAAGCTATGGAAACCAATAAAGAAATTTAAGCATGAGTTTGACAAGAGCCATTTAAATGTAATAATCATTATTCTAGAAATAGTGTGGAAGGCTAATTAGGTGGCAAGTGCATAGATATATCCCAAAAGTGGTGGGAACTGAATGAAAGTAAGGTTGGGTCAGCTGTGATGAAAATAAGAAAAATCTTAAAATATAGTTGAAGACCTATTGTATGGGAGGAATGGAAAGATAAATGAAAGAGAAGGGTTCAAAATGACTCCAAGTTTTCTGACCTTGAAGCTACAGGGAAGAATGGTTTCATTCATGAAGAAGAAGAGCAAGTTTGGAAGTAAAGAAGATAAATTCCATTTGGTCATATTGGGGTTTAAGTGACTTGACTATCTAGCTGAATAGATCCAAGAGGTTATAGCATACATGGGTCTGGAGCTCAGGAAAGATGCCGAGACTGAGCATCCAGAATTGTTACCACACAAATGGTAACTGAAGTCCTTGGTTAACATAAGATCACACATGGAGAATACATTGAGTGAAAAGAATGGGCATATTAAGAGGGAGTCCTGAGAAGCCAGCTTGCAGAGAGAGGAAGAAGAGACTGAAAAAGAGTAGCCAGAACGATACACGAGGAATCAGAAACCTTTAAGGACCACGTAGAGATAAACAGCTTGGAATCATCTACGTACAAAGAACACTTAAATCCTTTCATCTAAATGACATTTCTCAGATAAATCATGAAGGAGATAAATTTATATTTTCATTTACTATGTAATGTGTCAGTGACATATTCTAAAATTCTTTCATTTGCTTTTGTGTCAATTCTATTCTAAATCTCTATTAAACATTCCAGTTACCTTCTAAAATTGTCTATTAGTCCCAAAGCATTAGAAGCAATATGTCTTAGTAATAAGACTGTGGACTTAAGAGCCTGGCTGCCTTTGTTTTATCTCTGTTTCTTCACTTAATAGAATCAAGAACTTAGCTCAATTATCTAGCCTTTATATGCCTTGGTTCCTCATCTGTATAATGGAGATAATAATAATACCTAATTCACAGGATTGTAATGAGTATTAGGTGTGTTAATATACGCAAAGTGATTAAAACAGTGCCTGGCACAGAGTAAGTACACAATAATTATGCATAAAGTTAATATATCAACTTTTCTCTGAAACTCTCTATTTCTATATTTATTCTCTATATTAATGGCCTTACCATTTTCCAGTCACTTGGGTTACAATTTTGGTGTTCTCCCATGAAATGTGAATTCTGAGGGTTGGGAGCAAGCATGCTCTCTTGTCTACTGCTCTGTTCACACCATGTAGTATGTCTCAAACTGAATGGTCAAAGAACGTCTGTTGAATGGATGATCCATAATTATTCCTTCTCTCCCTTACTCTTACCACCTCAGCTATTAATACCTATTAATTGTGCTTCTATATTATCAGTTATTTTTATATCTTTTTCAAATATACAACTCCATCTCTACTCTAATTCAGATTCTTGTTACCTTTAGGGTGACTAGTATTAAACTTTCTAACTGGTCTTTAAGGTCCACTCTCCCTCTCCTTCTAGTCTTCCAACCCCCTTCTCCACATTTCCCTCCTATACACACACATCTCCACTGAATGCACTGCCACCAGAATTTAAGAAATTCTGATTAAAACACAAAATTGTTACCCTAGAATTCAGGCCCTTTCTGATATCACTCTAACCTATTTCTCAGTCTTGTGTTCTGAATTGGATCAGAAAACTAAAATGGAAGTAAATAATAGAGTATTCATTGTAATGTATGTTAAGTGACAAAACATAGCTAAGAAAATATATATCATTATATCTTATGGGGGATGTTTATAATAAATATATTTCTGGATAGAGCCTTTAGAGAAGGTAGAACTCAGGCAAGTAGGACAGTAAAAGAAGGGTATTCTAGGAAGACAGAATATTCAAATATATACAAATGCCTAGGGTATATACATTACCAGAAAAATTGACATATTAAAGAAGGCAGATTCCTGGTCAAGATGGTGGCAATGGCAGACAAGACTCACCTCCTTGCACAACCACATCAAAATTACAAGTAAAATATAGAACAACCATCACTCAGAACCATCAGAAATCAAGTTGAGTGGGTCTGACAAATATGGAATTAAGGGAACCACATCCATTCAGAATGGTAGGAGGGGCATGGGTATGGAATAGGAAGGTCCCTCACCCACATGTGGTAGATTAAAATTCAAGAGTGATATCTCCAGAATGAGGAGTCCCAGCCCCACTCCAATCCCCCAAGTCTAGGGTTCCAGTGCCAGGAAGAGAAGTCCCCACAACTTTTGGATGCAGAAACCAGCAAGGATTGAGTCGGATGCCCCAATTTGTTCCTCTTAAAGAACACACACACAGACTCATCTACATGACTCATTCCCTCTGAGCTCCAGCACTGGGGTAGCAGCTTGAAAGCATCAGTGGTATATAGGGGGAAACTGAAGTGTCTGGCATCAAGGTAAACAGAAGCCACTGTCCCTTTTCTGAAGCTTACCCCCACAAAGCCAGCAAGCTGGTGCCATATCTGAGACTCCAACCTGGCTAACAATATTTGACCAACCTTGGAGATCTCCAGAGACTCTGCTCCACTCAACTAACAAGCCCACCCAAGATGCTATTTCATATAAATGGCTGGTCTTGGCTTATGCTTCACAACTTCCTAAATCCTCTCAAACAAGCGACAACTGGCTCCAGTGAGACCCAGGCCCAGCACTAGCAGCAGCCAGCCTAGAATCAAAGCTTGCCTTCACCTGGGCATCTCTAAGCCCAGCACAAGTGGCAACCATCTCAGATTGCTTTATAGCTCATGCAAAGTGCCCAAGGTGAAACACAGGTGGGGGCTGACCTTGGCCTGCACCACACAGAAAACCCCAGGGCCAGTGCACCCAGTGGACAGCTACAGACCATGTCAGAGCACTACCACTCTGCCCCTGCACAGCTGATTCTCCTCAGAGGATGAAGGTTGGTGGTAAGTGGTCACAGCCAATCCTTGAAGCTCACTGGTCTGAGTAAATCCCTCCCATTGATTTTCCAAGAGCAACGAAGCCTCAACTACAAGATGAGTGTGTACTCAGCCCACAGAAATGGTGTACCTCCTGTACCCAACTTGGGTGATAGGGGAGGCTGTGCCACTAGACCCTACAGGACACCTACTACATTAGGCCACACTACCGAGACTGGAGTCAAAGCAGCTCTACCTAATGCATAGGAATGAACATAGGGAGGCTGCCAAAATGAGAAGACAAAGAAACATGGCCCAAATGAAAAAACAGATCAAAACTCCAGAGAAGAGGTAAACAAAATGGAGATAAGCAATCTATCAAATGCAGAGTTAAAAACACTGGTTATTAGACGCTCAGAGAACTTAGTGAGGACCTCAACAACATAAACAAAGATTTAGCTAGAAATAAAGACTATACTAATTGAAATAAAGAATAATTAACAGGGAAACAACAGTAGAGTAAACTAAGCTGAAAATCAAATCAATTATATGGAACATAAGGAAGCAAAAAAAAATAAGCCAATCAGAACAAAAGAACAAATAAGAATCCAAAAAAATGAAGATAGTTTAAGCAGCCTCTGGGACAACTTTAAGCATTCCAACATTAGTATCATAGGCATGCTAGAAGGAGAATAGAAAGGGCAAGAATTTGGAACTCTTATTTGAAAAAGATAATGAAAGAAAATTTCCCTAATTTAGTGAAGGAAATAGACATGAAAATCCAGGCAGCACAGAGAGTCCCAATCAAGATGAATGCAAAGAGACCCACTCCAAGACACCTCATAATTAAAATGCCAAAGGTTAAAGATAAAAAAAATCTTAAAAGAAAGAGAAAAGCAGTTAGTTACCTATAGGAAAGTTCCCATAAGACTGTCAGCTGATTCTTCAAAGAAAGTTTGCAGGCTAGAAGGGATTGGCAAGAAATATTCAAAGTCATGAAAAGCAGGGACCTATAGCCAAGATTGCTCTACCTAGCAAAGCTATCACTTAGAATTGAAGGGTGGAAAAAGAGCTTCCCACATAAGAAAAAAATAAAGAAGTCCATCATCACCAAACCATTATTATATGAAATGTTAAAGGGACTTATTTAAGAAAAACAAAATCAAAACTATGAACAATAAAATACAATAAATACGTATCTATCAACAATTGAATCTAAAACACAAACTAAGCAAATGAGCATTACAGAGCCAGAATCATGGATAGACAGAGTGTTTTGGTTGCCAGATGGGAGGGGGCATAAGGGAAAGGGTGAAGAGGTAAGGGGATTAAGAAGTACAAATAGGTAGTTGCAGAATAGCCACGGGGATGTAAAGTATAGTACAGGAAGTAGAGTAGCCAAAGAACTTACATGCATGGCCCACAGACATGAACAATGGTGAGGGAATTGCCTAAGGAAGTGGGGTTTGCTGGCTGGAGGTGGGCAAAGGGGGAAAAATCAGGACAACTGTAATTGCATAGTCAATAAAATATAATAAAAGAATAAGACAAGGTAGGAAGCATGAGGACTGAACTACTATGGAATTCAAATGGGAGTTAATTAAAAAATTAAGTAACATATCAGAAGAAGAGTTTATTTGTCATATATCTAATGTCAATAAAAAGGAAAAGAAAAATCTAAAATATTTTGAGTTATCGAGAGAATTGATCATTATGGGGCCATGTTGACAGAGCAGTTTGGAGGCATAACAAGATAAGCACAGATCCTTTTAAGTTCCAAAAGAAAAGGGCCCCAGTGGAGATATCCAATGGCAAAGAGCTTGAGCTCAAGTGAGTGTTATGGGCTGAACTAGAAATGTTGACATTTAAACATGAAAATCAACAAGACCTTGATAAAAAAAGTTAAGGAGAAATTTGCAACAAAACTTGCATCCATACTGAAGACTTAAACCACAAAAGGAATCTGTTGTAGAAGACAGATCCATAGCAGTACAGAATAGTTTCATCTATAACCATGGTGAAAAAAAGCTTTCAAAGGAATCAATTGTCAAAATTATTGGGTGGAGGTGGATAATAGCCTTGGAGACATCATAGAGTAAGAGCCTAATGGACTCTAGAAGAGAATGGCGTAGACAGAAACTAAATCACCTTTATTTATCTTATAAATGACTATTCAGCACCTACTAACTGTCAGGCACTAAGCTAAATACTAGAATTATAATAGGAAACAAAATAGGCGGTGTCTCTAACTTCAGAAATCCTACACCGTAGATGGGGAAATGAACAAATAACTAGATAAGCAGAATACAACATGATAGGTAGAGGTAAAGGTAGGGATAGTCTCATGCCTTTGAGAGCTTACAGAAAGGCTTAGAGAAGTTGTTAGTGTTGTGTTGGGTTGTTGTGTTGTTGGTGTTGTTGTTTTAAGAAAGTAATGCCCAAGCCAGACAGTGAAGGATAAATTGGAGTGATGTGAGTGCTGTGATGGTGGCAGAAGGAAAAAAGTAATTCAGGAAAAGGAAACTATGTTCAAAGAAACTGAGGCATGAAAGAACACAATGAGAACATAGAGTGGAGAGACAGGACATTACCTAAGGTCAGATTATACAGGGCCCTGTGAATTGAGTTTAGGATTTTTAATAGTTTTACCATAAGACTAATAAGGAGCCATTAAGAGAGAGGATTGCCACATTTGGACTTAAAGTTCAGAAATGTTCTTCCATGTGCAATGTAGAAAAAAATTTGTAGAAGAGTAAGCCTGGGTAGGGAATGAGGAGTGGTGGAAGGAGGGAGAATATCAGGTTAGACTGAGAAGTACATGTCCTGAAGACTAAAAGTTTCAAAGTAGCGATAGTGGAGACACTGCTATGTTGTCAACGAAGATGAACATGGATTTTGTTCTGCTTAGTTGGGCCCAACTAATTTTAGGGGACCCGAACATACAATAGACTATTGGAGAACTGCTATAAAACTTTATTCAGCAATTCTAAATGACATGGAGGATTAAGACCTTGAGCGTGCTCTGGGGCTAGGGATTAGTACAAGGGACAGAGTGAGAGTTATGAAACCTCAGAGATAATTACATTGGAACAGCCCACCTTTAGCTTCCATCATCCAAAGATGAATCATCTAGTAGATTTTACCTGTAATAATGGTCAAAAGCTGATTTGGGGAGAGAAGAGAGTGGCAAAGTTGAGCTAAAACTCCGGATTTCCAGGATTGAAATGGAGGCAGACAGGTAGGACAGGACACTGACCATTAAAGACTGGTCACTTGAATACATAGAAGATTCTACAACATAAATTGAAGTATCCAGAAATATCATATAAAGGCAAAATATGATGATGATGATGACGACAGGGAATTTTGTCTCTTGTTTACTGATCTATCCTCAGAGCGGATGTGGTACACAGTAGGTTTAATCAATATTACTTGACCCCTTACTGGTGTGGCTCAGTGGATTGAATACCAGCCTGTGAACCGAAAGATCACAGGTTTGATTCCCAGTCAGGGCACATGCCTAGGTTGCAGGCCAGTTCCCAGTTGGGGACATGTGAGAGGCAATCAACTGACGTGTCTCTCACACAGAGATGTTTCTCACCCTCTCTTTCTCCCTCCCTTCCCCTCTCTAAAAATAAATAAATAATCTTTTAAAAAATGAATATTACTTGAATGAATGAATTTTTTCGATAACACTTGACAAATCATATCAAAAAAAAAGGAATAAAATTACTATAAGAAAAAGGTCCAGAAGAAGAAAGTGTTTCTTTAGCTTTACTTTTAAAATGTAGTGTTATGGAACTTGCTTAGAAAAGAACATCTAGTATAGGGTCCAAAAGAAAAAGACATTTTGAAACAACATACAGGATGTGAATATCTCCCAAGAGCTCACAGTTTGTTGACACCTTTTTCCTGGTCTGTTATGTCATTGCACAGTATTGACTATATTTAATATGAAAGACCCAAAACAAAACAGAGTATCTTCATCTACAGCATCATGCGTGTCAGTAGACTTTGGCTTTAATCCTTAGCATTGTGTTTTAGCCTACTTGGCCTGTTAGGCGACATTTAACCACGCACAGTGAAACAAAGGCTTAACTGTTTTAATGCTATCTAAATATTAGGAGTTATAAACATTGATAGTAATCTACAGATCTTAAACCCATTAAATCTACAAATACTCTCCCTTTCTGTTACCTTATTCACTGGTTGGAATAACTCTTTATAGGCAAGACAGAGGTACATTATAGATAATTAATGGATGCTTAGAGAGCTTAAAGGATTTACTCTGGACCATGTGATTAGAGGCCGAGCTGGGACCAGAAATGAGTGTGCCTTACTCAAACTAGCGTTCTTTCCAGTGCCCCACATAGACAAATCTCAAACCACAGTTGAGTCACATCTGAGAGCATGGCTATGGCCCTTGATGCACCAGCTTTCAGTCTGGTAATTTACATGCACTTGGCTGCTGCACAGACCTTCAGCCCAGTGATCCAGTGCCGAGTCTCAGAGTGCGCTGTGGAAATTTGGGTATGAAGCTTAAAGCAAACATTGCTGTTTTCCAGAACAGTAGGCACTGGCATCCCGTAGTGTGCATTTTGTTCAGAGAAAGTAATTGCTCTGAGGTCAAGACAGAGCATCTTAGCCATAGATTTCTACCCGCTTTCTTTTATAGCACTGGTCCTGGGTAAGCTCATTGGGAGAAACCAAGCAATCCACCTTTAAATGAACAATATGAAAAAGTACAAGTAGCCACTCCCAAATTACCTCAGGAAGGCCTAAAAAAAATACTATGATACATAAATAAGCCCAGCTTCTATCTATCTGTTACATATCTCAGAAAATGATTTATTAAGGAAAATACATTTTATCCTATAAGGAGAGATTTGGTTTTTAGTTCTCCCTTGCCACTATGAGATTTTGATCAAGGCACTTGCTTTTCTGAAGTTCCAGTTTTCTTACAGGTTAAAAAAAAATTTATTTCAATTTTGTGATATCATAATTTTGGTATTTTAAATATTGAGATTTGATTGAAATATCTTTTAAAACTTAACACTGAAAATATGTAGAGAATAAAAATAAGTCATAGAAACACTAAATCATGTGAATACCTGTCAAAACTGGGAGTTAGTAGAAATACATTGGAAGGTATGATTTTTCATATCTTTTTTTCCACTCTGAGGTTTCTTGGGTCCTTATTCATTTACCCAAGAAAGCTTAATTTAGAATTGGCCTGATTCAGAGTCTTTAGGATTGGTTAGGAGAGCCTTAAGGGCCACTTAAATGCCACCTTCCATTTCCTGGGCAAGAGTGCCTGGGTTGGCACAGCCCCACAGCCCAGCAAGGCAGCGGTGGCTGTGGTGGGAGTTGCAGAGGGGTTGCTGTTTCAGCCCCTGAAATTAGTGCCTAGAGAGCTGGAAATTCCAGTAGTCTCTGATCAGATGGTCCGGAACTGGAAATAACAGGAATAAGAAGTTCATGAAAGAGAAGGCCACAATCCCAGGGGAAATTTGCACAAGTGCTACATACTGCTATCAGCAAAAGGAACTTCTTCTACCCCCCTGGCTGTTAATTTCCAGGTCTTTTGTTTTCTCCTGGCTATTGATATTTAATATTGAGTTATATGATACCTATGTCTAGACCCACTCAGATTACTTTGTCACCTTTCCTTTTCTCTGATTTGTAATTCACCTAATACAATATGTAGCAGTTCTCTTGCTCGATTTGAAATGTCAGGCAGGAATAAATAAATTTTTAAAATGCACAAATGAACCTTTAGTTTCTACACTGCCAGGGGAGGGGATGTGATTTTTGTGTAAGCAATTTTGGCATACCATTCTTCATGAAGACCCCCACATAAACTCTGGAAGGTAGAGCAGCCAGGTAGAGAGACTCAACCCCTGAAAAGTCACATGAGACTACTCTCCCAATGTGCCAATGTCTTATGGTCTCTCATTCAAGGGACTGACTAGGTGACTTGTATAATTTTCAAGTGAAAGGGGAGACTATACATGTCAGTACCAGTAGTTGGTTTTTGCTCTAAAAGTACCATTTATTTTGGGGAGTAAAGTAAATTATGAATCTCTAAATTGATATTCAAAACTGACACATAACCAGCTCTATCTGGAAACTAGCAGCTAGTAATTCCAGACGGTGAAGCAGGGGGCTAAAACAAATATGCGAGAAACTGATAGTCTGATAACACAGCCACTGAACCCAGTAAGAGGAAGGCCTGGGGCTATCTACATCAGGATAAAGAGCTTGAGGAGAAGATTAACCAGACTCACTGTTTGAGAAAGGGAACATCAGTTAACTGACTTTCTTAGCTGTCTTGAGAGTACAGGTACTAAGCAAAAGAGTGAAAAGGACAGTAGATACATTCGTTCTTACCAATCTTCAAGCTGTACATATGCATTCAGTGAAGCATAATAATCTGTTCTTACACAACATCCAGAAACTAGTCAAATATTTTAGACTCTGTAGTCATGTATCTTCCTCTCCATCTATCAACTTTCTTACGTTCCTCAAACCAGCCTGGCCTATGCAAAGCCTCTAAGCATTTCAATACACTATTGCCTTCCCTTGTCTGAAGAGCACTTCTTAGCTCCCAAGCTTTAGTGTGCTGTTACCCATTCCTCAAAATAAGCTCAAATGCCCTTTATATAGCTTTTTTTTTAAAAAAGATTTTATTTATTTATCTTTAGAGGGGAAGTGGGGGAGAGAAGGAGAGAAATATCAGTGTATGGTTCCCTCTCGTGAGTCCCCTGCTGGGAACTGGCCTGCAACCGAGGCATGTGCCCTGACTGGGAATTGAACCGTGATACTCCAGTTCGCAGGCCCACACTCAATCCACTGAGCTACACCAGCCAGGGCTATAAACCTGTTTTTCAAAGACTCCCCTCAGCAGAGTTAGAAAATTTTTCATGGGGGTGGTTCACAAAATTGATTTCTTTCCTCTTAGAGAATTAGATACATTATAACTAAGCATGCAGGTGCTACCCCCTTCCCACATTATCTCAGAACCTGAGTTTAATTGGAACAAAGCCATTTATTAGTTATAGTTTTAGTCTCTAGCATAAATCTGATGCTCAGTGAGTACTCAGTAGGTACTGAAGAATGAGAATGCAACTGGAGTGAAGTTAGAGATGGATTGGCGATACCCAGCAAGTCAATTCACACAAGTTCATGGTGGGGGGAAGGCCTTGAGGAAAGCTCTCGTCTCTTTGTAACACTACATTAGAAAATAGCGAAGACCTAAGTAAGTAGTGTGTTTGTGCTGTGACATTTTGAGGATTGCTACATTCAGAAAATGAGGTGAACTCTCTGTAACTTTACAAAAATAAAGGCAAGGAAACAATTCTTGAACATGCTTCAATGATAAGAAAAGGAAAAATTTACTGTCCAAAGTCTCAGATAAGGACTACCCCATGTCAGTGAATTCTGGGTTAATTCAGACCTTCAAGTTTCCAAAATTCAGGAATGGAGCATTTAGAAGGAAAAAAAAAAACCTGTAACTGCAATTGAAGTGATGAGTACCTCACAAACATAAAAGAATTGTAATCTCTAGTTTTCCGTCTTTTTAAAGAAAGTTTGCAAATGCTTCCACACTGCGTAATTATTGTAATGATATGAAGACCTACCACTTCTAACTTCCCATAGCTGACGAGATGGGCAGCTGTCAGGAAGGCTGGGAAAAATATACTGCTACCTCACACACTATGGGAACAGAACTCTTTAAACCGCATGACTCTGTGCACATTTGATTTGAGTCCAAAGAGAAGCCCAATACAATTTCACAAGAGATGAAACTCAGAATTTTTCAAACAAGGGAAAATAAAGCATCATCCATGCCTGGGAAAGACCACCGAGTCTCAATGTGTGTTTATGGACATGGGAATGATGGCTTATGCATGTTTGGAGGAGGCAGAAATATATATATTTTTGCAATTATCTTTATGTATTTTTGAGTTACAGGAACTCGGGAGCCTTAACACAGAAACAAAAAAATTAAAAAAAAATAAGAAAGACATTAGGAAGACAGCAAAACTATTCTACAGTCTTCTCTGAACTGTGCTATGTGAGAACCTGAAGGTGAAGAGACCAGGAGCCGAGTTATCCGCTAAGGGGGGCAGACGTGGTTCTCTCCTTGACCTCCTCCAGCAAGCACTGAGGCAGGACTTGAGAGGCAAGACGGCAGGCCTTAAATTCAGAAATCCACTCTCGGAAGACACAGCTGCAAACGCTGCTGGTTCATCAGAGGACAGGAGGAAGAGCAGGTTTGACTGGAATGGCATTTGTGCTGCTGACGGTTCTCTTGTGCTCTGTGCTGTTGCAAGGCTATAAGGGAAGCAGGACAAAAGGGCATTGATGCTCTTTTGGCTCTGTCTGAATGAGAGAAACTTGTGTAAGGGGCCAGCAGGCGGGTAGAATGAATGGCATCATTTAGAGCCAGAAGTCAAGCAGAAGGGATGAGGCAGGAACGTTTTCATTTGTATGTTCTATCCGCACAGTCTATAGGATTGTTCCCCTTAACTTGAGAACTCGGTCAATAATAATTAAGAAAAAGGAAGAAGCACAGTTAGAAGCATGAAGTACTATTGAAAAAGACTGAACGTGTGTAAAAAAAAAGACAGAAAAAAATGGGGAAGGCATACTCATTCTGAAAGTTGGCATTGAATCTGTTTGCTTTCAGTCCACTTGAAAAGCTAAATCCAAGCTCCTTACATAAATTCTGTTTTAGGATCTTAAAGAAGACAGGACTGAGTCAGTGACTGCAGCAACTAAGGATCTTTCTTTGCTTGTTTATTTGTTTTCTTTCTAATAGGAGGAAAGGAAAAAGATAAGGTCCAGAACATCAGGCATTGCTGAAATTCTATGTTATTAATGAACAGGGGGCTGAAAGGCAAGAAGCTCATTAGTGGCTTCTGTGGAGAAGTCTGGGGCACTCAATGCCGGGAGGAAATGGAAAAGCTGCCAGTTAACAGCAGGAACATCTAAATCATCACACTTAGAAGGGGAACTGGAAAAACAAGACAGCATTTTACCCTCCACAGAAAAATAATAGTGAAAGAAAGCCTTCATTGAGTATATATACGGAATGTTTTAAGTCAGGCTGCTAAATAAATAGCTGCTGTTGATGAAGGCAAGAAGATAAACAGGCATTTATAACAGTCAGAAGGGCAGGGAGCATTGACTGTGGAGTAGAGAGCACCTTCAAGGCTAGATCACTAAATCAAACACAGCCAGGGTACTACTGACTCAGAAATGATCCTCTGAGCGCAAATACTAGATTCATCTGACTGCAAATACTCGATTCAGCCTGTTAAAATATAGCACAATTTGGTGGCCTGTTCATGTCAAACAATCAATACTTATTAAACATTTACTACGTGCAAGGTGCTATGCCTGTCACTGGGGAGGGACATGAAAGTATCCCTCTTGTCAAAGCATTTCCCCTATATTTGGAGAAACGCGATCTAAACTGTGAAAGAATAACCAGCAATGCAGTTCCCAGCATAGCACTGAAATGACCAAACGATAAATATTTCAGGAGTTGAAAGGAGGGCAAGATTTGCCAGGGTGTGTGGTATTTAAATGGACTGTTCATTGGTGTAAAGTACATTTAAGCTGAAAGGGAGTTGAGAAAGCAATGCAGACCAAAGCTTTTTAGAAAAGATCAAATGAAAGTCTAAGAAGTCATAGTCTGCCCACAGTATCACAGCGACCAATCTTTTGCAAGGATTTAATATTTAAATCACAGCTTCAAAATATATTTCTGGGAAATTGTTTCCTTCTGTGATTTTCATGGTTTGGGGTCTAACCTATCTGCACTCAGTTCACAAATAAAATATGGACAATAATGCTAAGCACAAACTAAAGGGAGAATACAATTATTTTTCAGTCCTTTCCCTCTATTCTAAACTCAACCTCAGAACCCTTCTAAACACAGAACACCAGTCAGCCATTTCTAAGTGAACAGAATTTCCAGTGATAGTAAATGTAGTTTCTCAAGATATCAAGGAGGTTTCACTGCTATTGATGACAAATTTCTTTAGACAGATTAATAACCATTATTTTTTTTAAGTTTGCACTCCTTTTTTAAGCCCAAATTATTTCTTGGTTTGATTTGTAATTTTTAACCCCACTGTGTCTCTCCATTAGTTCAAACCAATTACAGAGATTCTTGGCGATACCTGGATAGTTCCCTAGAGTCTGCTTTAAAATGCAGTTTACTTTTTTCATATTTAATCATGACAAACAGCAGTCTGGTTTAAGTTTATTATATGGCATACTGTGTGATGGGTCTTTATTAACATTTTTGCATTAAATGACTAGAAGCTGAGCTTCTCCCCACCTCAATTTTTCAGATGCGGAGGCTGAGGCCCATTAGGGCCATGCTCGGTTGTTTCAGATGCTCCTCTCCACCATCAGAGTAAATCTAGGGGCCACCAAATGCTAAATGTGGAAAAGGACCTGAGAAGGGATTCAGTTCACTCTGCTTTCTAAGGCACACTTCCCTAACACTGAGGGCCATCTTCAGAGGCAAGCTGGAAGTTAGCCAGCCCCTTTATTCAGCAGGACTGAATTAACATGCCTTTAATTCAGCTTCTTATCCAGTTTGACCCACTATTATATTTGTATTCAGCACTCCGAGAGGCAGGACTGGAGAAACCTTAATTCTGAGTCATAAACGTCGTAAGTAAAAGGAAGTAGAAATGTGAAAATAGTTGAGACTGAACATGCCTGCCTTCCACGGTGCAGAGGGCACGTTTGCGGTGCAGAAACTCCCACCTCCAGAAAGGGGACGATGTCGGCATGAAGCAGGCATGGACGACGGTTCCCTCCAGACTGTTTAATGGGAAGATTACGTGTTGCATCCAGCTTCATAATGGAGGGGATGTAAAGGGCTGGCCAATGAAGTGCTGATAGAAGTGCTCGGCTGTGGCCCATTATTTATCTCCTTTGATTCCCCAAAGTATAAATAATCAAAATGATACATAAATTTAATTGCCGGTGTCATGTAGTTATTTCTGAGGAACAGGCACAAATCCGAGATCTGGTATTTCACAAACAACTCAGGCTACCTACTCAGACTAAACACATAGTGTGTTTTCCAGGCTGTAATTTTATAAAAACAAAATATCTTTAGAGAGAGAACAAGCTAGTACTATTGCTTTAAAAATCACTTCAGGAAAAGTTTTCTTACTAAACTAAAATAAAACGCAGACAATCTAATGCATTTTGCTGGCTGGCCCTGATCCGCCCTGTTGTGCCATGTTATTACCTTCATTTCTTTGACGTCCCACTCAGACGTCTCCCCTCTGACAGTTTCTGGGAGCAGATTAACTCTTCTCCTTCTTGGGAGCAGATTAACTCTTCTCTTTCTTGGGTGCGGCTTTGTTTCTCCAAGAACAGAGGTTGGTAGATATTTTGGACTACCTTACACTGGTAAAAATGACCAAGGCCCCAAAGACCGTATGTCATGCGCATTATGTCTATCTATAGTTACTGTATTGGAAATTAAACATTTTTTTTAAAAATCACTATATTTAAAAACAAAACAAAATTTAGTGAAAAGAGTAGCCCTGTATTACATTTTTGCAAATCTTGGGTTAACAGAAGAAAGCCGGATTCTCATATTCACATCTATATTCAATCTGCTGGGTTATGTTGTTTTAGTTAAAGTGTATAAGAAAATCTAGCCTTATACAGATACGTAAATAGAAGAGCATTTTAATGGCCTTTTCAGATAATTATGGATATCCTTCTACTACTCTATTGAAACTCAAATAGTAGTAATTTCTTAAAGATTATTTGAAATGTGAAATCTGACTTATCGGGTTGGCCAAAAATCTGTATGTTTTTTCCATAAAATAAAAGATACATTTTTCATTTTCACCTATAACTTTATTGACTCAAATATTTTCAGTATGTCAGTTATTTCATAGTGGTGTAATGTTGATTGTTCTCAGTTAATGTCTCCATTTGATGGCTATCAACTTCAACTTGTCTATCTTAGCATGGAGCATCGTCCAGAGAGAAATTTCCAGCACGAAACTTTGCAAACCACTCTTGACATATTTGATCAGTCACAGCACCTTCTCCGTATACTGCAAAAATCTTTCTCTGTATTTCAGTTGTGTTTTTACCTTTCTTGAAGTAATAAAGTATAATATACAAAAAAAGTTGTATATTTTCTTCCATCTTCAATATTAAAATGGCTATGAAAAATTAACCAATTTGATGTCTTTTTTAAATGCATTCTGATATGACAGCTGTCACAATACAATCTAACAAAATTCTTTCAAATGAAGTTAAAGACAACTAAGTGCTAGTAGAGTCATGTTACTGAAAAAGAAACCAAAAAAAATTTGGCCAACCAAATATCATATCAATGAACTTTTCATATTCTGTTACACTGAAATATATCCGTCTGTCTTTTATGTATGATTTTATAAAATTCTACATTGGTCATTTACAGTTGTTATACAATATCTAAAAATCACATACATTATAAGACCACAGTCTTATAGAAAACTCAAAGTATTGGGGAGTTTTCAAGCTCATGGTTGTGGATATGTTTTCCAAAATTCTAAGTTTTGCTTTAAAGTTTTCATTTTATCACTGACAAGAAATATTGTCAATTATTTTTCTTGAAGACACAGGCTCACTTTGTTCATTTTTGAGAAAATATAAATATGTTTGCCTATCAAATATTCTTTCAGACAAAAATGGTGCTGAAAAAAACTCCTGAAAAAAAGGAGCTAGTTCAGCTTACAACCCAAACGATTGCACAAGTACTTCCCTTGGAGAAAACCACCACCCTTTGATATGCAGGAGAAGTGATTTGTGTGTACTTATCCTAGAATATTAAAAAGATGTGTACTCAAGGGTCAAGACAAGTTTAGTACTTTCTTCTGTTTAAGTAAGGACATATTAAGGAAAGCTGCTTTTTAAAAAAGTTTGTTCCTTTGTTTGTTTACTGTGAATATTTAGTGGTGAAGAATATAATGACAAGTACAGTTTGGAGCCATTGCCTTGATTTGTTCTAAGGCATTTTACTCACCATTGGTTTTGCCCCACCAGTGCAAATGTAACACCATGAAAAATGCAAAAAATGTCTTAAGTATTGTTATGAAAATAATTTTGACCTGGCAGACACCCTAAAATTGTCTCAAGAACCCTCAGGAGTCCAAAAAACAAACTGTGAGAATTCCTGTCTTAGAGAACCTTAGCAAATTTTGCAAGTGCATGTAATTAAGTATAAAAGGAAGACTATGCAGATGGGTAGTACTCATTAAAAAAATTTATAAGTGCTTTATAATAAAGCCAATGAAAACCTCAAGATATAGGGATGTTATATACTCAAAACAAAATCTACCCTTTCCCAGAATTTTTGCTCATAAGTCTATTTTAAATTTAATCTTGTATTTTTCCCATTACCATTTTTTCCTTTTATACACCCCTCCCCAAGCAATCACCACAGTGTTGTCCATGTCCATGAGTCCTTTTCCCTTTTTGCTCAGTCTTTCCACCTTCTTATGACCACCCCCCACTAGCTGTCCTTCTGTTCTCCATCTATGAGTGTCCCCATTTTCCTTATCTGTTCAGTTTATTCAATAGCTTCCACATATGAGTGGAATCATATGGTATTTGTCTTTTTCTGGCTGTTTTATTTCACTAAGCATAATGTTCTCCAGGTCCATCCATACTGTCACAAAGAGTAAAAGTTTTTTATGGCCCAATAATATTTCATTGTGCTCATAGTTGTTTCATCCACTCATCTACTGATAAACACTTGGGCTGTTGCCATATCTTGGCAATTATGAATAATGCTGCAAAGAACATACAGTGCTTATGTTTTTTTTTTTAAATTACTGTTTCAGGTTCCTTCAGATATGTTCCCAATAGTGGGATATATTGATAGAAAGGCAGCTCTGTTTTTAAATTTTTGAGATATCTTCATACTGCTCTCCACAGTGGCTACACCAGTCTGCATTTCCACCAATAATGCAAAAGGGTTCTCCTTTCTCCACATCCTGCCAGCACTTGTTCTTTGTTGATTTATTGATGATAGCCATTCTGACAGGTGAGAAATGCTATCTCATTATGGTTTTTATTTGCATTTATCTGATGATTAGTGACATTAAGCATCTTTGCATATGTCTATGGGCCATCTTATGTCCTTTTTGGAGAAGTGTCTATTCAGGTCCCTTGCTCATTTTTTAATTATGATGTTTTGTTTTTTTTGGTGTTGAGTTTTGTAAGTTCTTTATACATTTTGTATATTAACCCCTTACAGATGTAGGTGAGTATGTTCTCCCATTCAGTGGGTTGTCTTTTTATTTTGTTGATAGTCTCCTTTGCTGTGCAAAAACTTTGCAGCTTGAGGTAGTCCCATTTATTTATTTTTTCTTTTGTTTCCCTTGCTTGAGAAGGTATATCCTATAAAATATTGCTATGAACAATATCTGAGATTTTACTATGTTTTCTTCTGTGATTTTCATGGTTTTGAGTCTAACATTAGACCATTTTTATTTTTCTGATCCGTTTTTATCCTTCTGTGTAGTATTAGAACATGGTCTGGTTTTGTTTTCCTGCACACATCTGTCCAATTTTTCCAACACCATTTATTGAATAAACTATCTTTAGCCCATTGTATGTGCTTGCTTCCTCTGCCAAATATTAATTAACTATGAAGATGTGGGTTTATTTCTGAGCTCTCTATTTTATTCCATTGATCTGTGTGTCTGTTTTTATGCAAGTACCATGCTGTTTTGATTATGATGGGCTTAAATTATAGTTTCATATTAGGTAACATGATTCCTCCAACTTTGTTCTTTCTTCTCAGGATTGCTGTTGTTATGTAGGGCCTTTTGTTGTTCCATATAAATTTTTGAAATATTTGTTTTAGTTCTATGAAGTATGTCACTGTAATCTTAATAGGAATTTCATTGAATCTATACATTGGTTTGGGTAGTATGGACATTTTGATGATGTTAATTCTTCCTATACATGAACACAGTATATGCTTCCACTTATTTGTCTCTTTCTCTAGTTCTTTCTTCAATGTCTTATAATTACCTGAGTACAAGTCTTTTACATCCTTGGTTAGGTTTATTTCTAGGTATTTTTTTGTAACAATTATGAATGAGATTCCTTTCTTAATTTCTCTGTTAGTTCATTATTGGCATATAAATGCAAATGATTGCTGATTATTAATATTGTATTCTGCTACTTTGCAGAATTCATTTATCAGTTCTAGTAGTTTCTTGGTGGGATCTTTGGTGTTCTCTATGTATAGTATCATGTCATCTGCAAAGGACAGCTTTACTTCTTCCCTTCCAACTTGGATGCCTTTTATTTCTTCTTCTTGTCTGACTGCTGTGGCTAGGACTTCCAGTACTACGTTCAATAAGAGAGGTGAAAGTGTACATCCCTGTCTTGTTCCCATTCTTAAGTGGAACACTTGTAGCTTTGCCCATTGAGTATGATGCTAGCAGTGGATTTGTCATATGTGGCCTTTATTATGTATAGATATGTTCCCTCTAATTCCACTTTGCTGAGAGTTTTTATCATACATTAATGCTAGAATTATCAAATGCTTTTTCTGCATCTATTGATATGATCATGTGTTTTTTATCCTTCACTTTGTTTACATGGTGAATCACATTTATTGATTTGCAAATTTGTACCAACCTTGCATTCCCAAAACAAATTTCATTTGATCATAGTGTATGATCTTTTTTATGCATTGCTGTATTTGGTTTGCTAATATTTTGTTGAGGATTTCAGCATTTATATTCATGAGGATTTTTGGCCTATAATTTTCATTCTTTGTAGAGTCTTTATTTGCTTTTGGAATTAAGATAATGCTGGCCTTGTAAAATGAGTTTGGGAACCTTCCTCCTCTTGAATTTTATGACATAGTTTGAGAAAGAGAGGTGACAGTTCTTGGAATATTTGGTAAAATTTACCTGTGAAGGCATTTGTCCAGAACTTTTGTTTCTTGGGAGTTTTTTTACTACAACTTCAATTTCTCTACATGTAAACTGCCTATTCAGATTCTCTGATTCTTTATGATATAGTGTTGGAAGATTGTATATTTCTAAAAATTCATCAGTTGCATCCAAGTTGTTCAATTTGTTGGTATATAGTTGTTCACAGTATTTTCTTACAATCCTTTGTATTTCTTTGGGCCAGTTGTTATTTCTCCTCTTTCATTTCTGGTTTTATTTAAATAAATAAATTTTGAGTGCTTTTCTTTATGTGTCTGGTTAAAGCTTTATCAATCTTGTTAAAGTTTCAGTTCTTGGATCCATTGATCTTTTCTACCATTATTTTAGACTTTATGTCATTTATTTCTACTCTGATCTTTATTATTTCCTTCCTTCTGCTCACTTTGGGCTTTGTTTATTATTCTTTTTCAAGTTCCTTTAAGTGTGAAGTTAGATGGTTTATTTGAGCTTTGTCTTGTTTTTTGAGATAAGCCTGTAATGCTATCAATTTTCCTCTTAGGATTACTTTCCCAGTGTCCCACTGATATTGGATTGTTGTGTCCTCACTTTCATTTGTTTCCAGTTATCTTTTTAGTTCTTTTTTGACCTTATTGTTGAAACATTTATTGTTTAATAACATGTTATTTAGCTTCCATGTCTTTGTGTGTTTTTCAGTGTTCTGATTGTGTTTGATTTCTAGTTTCAGTGTTCTGACTGTGTTTGATAAGAGAAGATGCTTGATACAATTTCAAACTTCTTAAATTTATTGAGACTTGTTTTGTGTCATAACGTGTGGTCTATCCTAGAAAATGTTCCATGTGCACTTGAGAAGTATGTATATTCTACTGCTTTGGGATGAAATGTTCTGAAAATATAAATTAAATCCATCTCATCTAGTTTGTCACTTAAATCTACTATCTCCTTATTGATTTTCCTGTGGAAGGTCTATGCATTGAAGTCAATGGGTGTTAAAGTCCCCAACTATGACTATATTTCTGTCCATGTCTTGCTTTATGTCCATCAAGACTTGCTTCACATATTTAGGTGCTCCTATGTTGGTTGTGTAAATGTTTACTAGGGTTATATCCTATTTGGGGGTTGTTCCCTTTACCATTATGTAGTGTCCTTCTTTGTTTTTTACAATAGCTTGAGTTTTAAAGTGTATTTTGTCAGATATAAGTACTGCTACCCCAGCTTTTTTTCATTTCCATTTGCATGAAGTATCTGTTTCCATGCCTTTACTTTTAGTCTGTGTATATCTTTAGATCTGAGATGGACCCATATATATGGGTCTTGTTTTCTTATCCATTCAGCTACCCTGTCTTTGGTTGGAGCATTTAATCTATTTACATTTAAGGTGATTATTGATAAATATATATTTAGTGACATTTATTTTTAGACTATTTTCCTTTTTCCTTTTGCTTTTTTTCTCCTTCTTCTTCTTAAAGCACACCCTTTAACATTTGTTGCAGTACTGGTTTGGTGTTAACAAATTCCTGTAGCTTTTTCTTGTCTGGGAAGCTCCTTATTTTTCCTTCATCTCTAAATGATAGCCTTGCTGGGTAAAGTAACCTTGGTTACTCTATCACCTTATCCTAGCTTTTCATCACCTTGAAAATTTCATGCTACTCCCTTCTGGCCTGAAATGTTTCTGTTGAGAAATCAGATAATCTAATTGGTGCTTCCTTGTAAGTAAATACCTGCTTTTATCTTGTGGCTTTTAGGATTCTCTCCTTGTATTTAAGCCTTGCTGTTTTACTGATGATGTGTCTTGGCATAAGCCTCTTTGGGTCCAAGTTCTTTGGGACTCTCTGAGCTTCCTGAACTTGGATATCTTTATTCTTCACCAGGTTAGGGGAGTGTTCAGTCATTATTTCTTCAAATAGGTTCTCAATCCTTTGCTCATTTTCTTCTTCTGGTATTTCCATGCTATAGATGATGTTACCCTTCACATTGTCCAAAATGTTTCTTAAGCTCTCCTCATTTTTTAAAATTCTTTTTTTCTTTTTGCTGTCCTGATTGGGTGTTTTTTCTACCTTGTCTTCTAAAACAGTGATTCTATCCTCTGCTTCATCCAACCTACTATGTATTCCATTCAATGTATTATTTATCTCAGATATTTCATTCTTTATTTCTGACTGGTCTTTTTTTTGGTTTCAATGTTTTTTTATGCTCTTGAGTATTCTTATGATCATTACTCTAAACTTTCTATCTGATAAATTGCTTGCCTCCATTTCCCCTAGTTCTTCTTCTGAAGAATTCTCTTGTTCTTTCATTTGGTCTGTTTCTCTGTTTTCCCATATTTGCTGCTTCTTTGTATTTTCTGCCTTAGTTGTTAAACTAATCAGTGTTACAAAATTAAGCCATAATAAGCAGCCTGGCTTAAGTGCTATAGGGAGAGGCAGAGTAATTCCTGCAGGTGAGGCTATTGCTTCCCCTCAGGCTGAGGCCACACGGAGAGGAGGGCTCTGCCTGAGAATAGTGGCTTCTCAGTATGGGGGATGACTCTGCAGAGTGATCCTGGTGTTCACTTCAGTTCTCTCCCCAGAGTCCCCATCCCCAGACTCTCCTCAAGCATCTCTAGTCCACTCTACCCTCCTACTGCCACAGCTCAGGGTAAGTGGCTGCAAATGAAATTTTGTGCATTGGCCCTTTAAGAGGCCTATGCATCTTCAGCCATTTCTCCCTGGTGGACAGAAACCCTAGCGCTTTTCACAGCTGGGTGTTATCTGGGTTCCTTTTTGGCTCTGGTGCTGAAGGCTGTGGAGCCCAGCTTAGGGATTATATCCCATGCTTCTCAGGGGGGAAAACCCTAGGCCACTGAAATATCCCTCTGGAACTTCAGCTGCCACCTGTGGGAGCCTAGCCAACCCTCCATGCCGCCTCCACACTCCCTTCCAGTCTTGTTGTGTTACAGTGTTTCTTCTGTCTGTCCGTGGTTATAAGGCTTCTCTCTAGCTGGTGTTCAGTTGGTTATTCAGGATGATTTCTCTACAACTCAGTTGTAATTCCAGCTTGGTCATGGGGAGAGGTTAGTATAGCTTGTACTTACTCCTTTTCCATCTTGTATCTAGTTCATAACTCTTGATTACTTAAATTTCTCTGTGCCTCAGATCTTATAAGCTATAAAATAGAAATAATAATAGCACCTATCTCATAGGATTGTTTGGAAGATGAGATAGTTTAAAGCCAGCATAATACTTAACACAGTGCCTGGCAAACAATAAGTGCAAAATAGATTTTATTGCCTATTATGTTTTCTATTGTTCCCCATTAGCCTGATTTCTCTCCGTGTTGCTCAAAATGAATACCTTCATTTATGGACATTCCAGACATTACTTTTTTCAGAATTATAAATTCTTCATTGAGGACATCTCTGATACACATGTGTGAAATTATAATACTTTTCTGTGCTAAAAATATAGCTGATTTCTTCTTCTTAAGTGTTCTTAATCACAACACTATTTGATAGATTTTTCCTGAAAGATTAAAAAAAATAAACTTCATACTGTCAAGGCAAAATTTGAAACAAATTTAGACAGCCTATATAATTAAAGCCTACTGTATTTATCTATAGGCAAAAGACAAAGGACAGCTCTAGACCCTTGTGCAGTATGATTGTTAACCAAGACTGCTGAAACTCATGGGGAAGAGTATGTGACTTTCATCACACAGATCAAAATTTTAATGGCTGAATGGCATAAAATATCACTCTTGACATGGCTTGGCACTTTCCTTTATTAGAAAATATTTTTAAATAGGTAAGGAACAATGCCATTAGCAAAACCAGTTTATTTTGTAGAACGTTACTCTGGGTGCTGGCTGGCGCATGATGAGACATACTGCTCAGCACGAAGTCCCCAGGCGGAATGAAGGCTTTGACTTTGAGCGAATGTTCACGTACTTCACAAAAATGTTGCCTTCCTTCTGGCGTGGACTTTGAGAAATACCTCTGTCAGTGTTTACACAGTTTTAGGAAGGCTCCATGGTTTATGATAAGATTAGCCTATTTTCCTCCTAGTGCATGGCTCCTGAGTCCACATGTGGTAAGTGTTTCTCCAAGAGCAGTAATAAATGAAGCCTGTGCTTCAAGAGTTCCTGCAGGCATGAGTAATCAAAGTCAAATAAAATCAATGAGTTTGAAAGAGACTAGATTTCAGTAGGGATCTTATTTTAGCAAGCAAATGACAAAAAAGAAAGACTTGGGTTTCTATACTTAAACAATATTTGAAAATGTATCCTCTCTACCCCACTCCCCTATATATATGAGTTTTAGGCAAAAAAAAAATGGGTATGTTAAAAATGAAAGCCAGATATAAAATTGGGGCAGTGCAAAATGTAGCTAAGGTTTCTTCTTTGTCCCTGCCACATGCTTCTGAGCTGTTCTTGGCCTTGAAATTGGGCAAAACTGAGCCAATGGGAAGACAGCCAGAAGTCTAGCAATTGTGGTCATGTGTGAGTATGGATGGTGATGTGTTATCTAATCAGTTTATGGATGTTGAGCCACTTAGGAATACCTTTGGTAGAACAATACGAAGAGCTATGAGTAATGAATGTCAATGGCTAGAAAACATTGTGGGAATACATTTGTCTAAACACAGCCTATCAAAAAGTCTCACTATGCATTTGGCTGTATTCAATGCACTTACACACTGATCACTGGTTAATGGTGCTCATTTCAGCAACATCACTTTGTGTAGAACATGGGACTAAGAAGGAGCCACCACAAAGGCCAATACCAGGTGGAGCAGAAGTAGGTTTACAGTTGTTTCTATGGAGAATGACACAATAATTAATAAATAATAATACAAATATAAACTCTGTGTTTGGTGTGTTCACAAGTGCAAATCTACTTTTGCTCCCCCCCTGTGTGTATTAAAGGAAGAACGATCAGTGGGCAGGTTGCTCTTAGTTATAGGGGAAAAAAAGTATGAGACTTTGCCATATACGTTTCACAGCAGCACCATTTCTTCTAAAAGATCCATGAATACAGGTGAATGAGTGAGGTGAATAAACAAAATGATCACGTGTAGCCCCAAAGTAGAAAACGCAGGCATCTTTTGCGACTTTCACAGGTACTGCAATGAAAAATTCACTCTTATTTCATTTCTGCCGCCAGTTGAGCTCAGTTTAATCCTTGCATGAAGTGACAGCTGGAAGTAGTATTTCATTTTTATTACTTTCAGAACATTTCTTGCCGTCAAGTGTTTGGGTTTGTGCCCATGTTTGTTTTTGCACCTCCTTGTGCTACACAGCAACCCTGCCTTCTCCGGGCCAAGGCCAGACAGAGTCTGGGAGGCGAGTTCCAAAGGCTGACAGTGCCAGGTTTCAGATAGGAGGAGGCATCTCGCCTCTGTCTCTTTCTTCTTTTCTGGTGGCTGGGAGAGTGATTTCTCTGCAATATGTCATTGGAAACTATGCTTAGCTTTTGCTAAAGATAAGCAAGTTTCCAGCCCTGAAAAAATTGGGAGGACACAGGATTCAAGAGCCCAGGAAATGTTGGAGGGCTTATTCCTCACCTAATTGTGTGGTTCTGAGAATAGTCAACCATTCCCAGTTACCATCTCTCCATTTCTAGGACCTCTGGGCATTCCAATGAGAGGAGAAGGAAGAGGAGGAGGAGAAGAAATAAAGACAAAAGTAAAATAATAGTCAAAAGTAATTGATAGAAAAAGAGAAATTGTTAGACTTTTTAGTAACAAGGGTAAGAAAGAAAACCAAAGATAGACATGTGCTAAGTACATTAGCTCATTTTGTAAATGCCAAAATTAAGACAACATTAATTTTAAAAAACTATAGAAGCCTTGGTTAGTATTAAAGACATAAAAGTTTACCTCTCTAAATAAGTTGGCTTCCACTTTGTGCAATTTACAAAGTATTTAATAACTCTGCCTTTGATACTATATTAGCATTAAATATAGTAGGTGTGAGTTACAGTGGGAATTGGTAAAAATGAAATTCTGGGAGCCAAAAACCATAGTCCTACAGCTTCTCATTTCCTCCTCATTCTTACTATCAAAAACAGACTTCACACCATCTCTAGAAAATTTCAAATGCCTACTCCCTTCTATTCTAATTACCCTCTGCAAGCATCATTTGGATATTTTCACCTTCATAAATGTCTACAATGTCTCCTAAAAGTTGTTCAGTTAAAAGTAAAGCTTATTATTATGGCCTACCAGATCCATCAGCTGTTAATTCACTCACCATTTATTGTGCTTTCTTTTTTTTTATTTTATTTTTTCCAATTTTTTAAAAATTATTTTTCAAGTACAGTTTTCTGTCTATTTATTGTATACCTAATGTATATCAGGCGTTTGAGAAGTGCGGGGAATATAAAGATGAAAGCTAGGCTTCTACCAACCAGTGTTTTAAGTGCTGTGGGATCATGGAAACAAGACCTCTAAAACTCAGAGCTAAAGAACAGAGAAGGCTTTTGGGGACAGAAATGATTAGGTTGATTTTGAAATAAAAAAAGTGAACATTATCCAGGTGAATAAAGTCTATCTCCAGGGGACAGCATGTACAAAAGCATAGAGGTGAGAGAGAACATGGCTCAGTGAACTAAAAGAGGAGCACCATGTCTAGAGTGTAAAGGAGGTGTGACAGGTGATGAAACCAGCCGGTTACACAGGTGACCGCTAAGAAGAGCCTTGCAAAAAGTTTGTATTTTAACTCTAATGTGGTGACATCAAAGATTTTAAGTAACAGAACAAAAATATAATTTTTGTATTTTAGAAAGATTTCTCCAGAAGTCTGATGGAGCATGGATTGATGTGGGAAGACCAATACAGAAGCTATTAAGAAACCTGGTAGCTAGATAATAAGGACTTGGGTAACAGCATTGATGGTGGGAGGGGAGTGTGAAAAGAAAGGTATGGGAAGATGAAATTTCGAAACAGAACTGACATCTGGTCTCGAATTGTTCTGGGAGCCATCACTGAAGGAGAGAGAAGTCAAATAAGATTCCCAGTTAATGATTTTGTGATTTTGAAGAATGATCAGGTCTGAAAGGAGAGATAGTCTCCTTTGATTGTGAAGGACCTCAGTATGTACCAGTCTATGCTGTAGTGCATGTGCTGTAGCAGGAGGTACATATATAATAGTCATTGGCATATTAACTACATAGCTATTAGTTAAAAACTTGGTGAGTGGATGAGATGTACTTGGGTTATATACCTGAAATCAATCATCAATAATCTGAAGTGATTTAAAAGAGTAATATCATGGAAGCCAAGGGAGAAAAGAGTTTTAAGAAAGAATTGGTTAACAGTGTTAAATACAGCAAAGGTGTGCTGTGAGATCAAGCATGAAGATGTTGTTGTTTTGGAAACCCTTTAATCTTTCCATGATAGCTTCATTTGGATGTTAGGGGTAGAAATAAGAGTATATGAAGTTGAGTGAATGAAAGGCCAGATGTGGAGAAAAAGTGAATATGACATTTGAATCATCCAGGAAAGACTAGGTTATGCTGCAGGAAGAAACAGCTCTCAAATCCAGCGGCTTAACACAGCAACAGCTTATTTTTCATTTTTCGGCACGTTTAATGCAGAGTATCAGGGGACTCCGCTCACCACAGAAGGCTCCACTGAACACATGCGTTTACGATTGTTGCAACAAGAAAAAGAGAATTGCTGTGTCTCACAATGGCTATTCAGTGCTTTATCCTGGAAGCAATAACTGCCACTTCATCCTTATTTCACTAGCCAAAGCAAGTCACATGGCCACACGACGCAGAGAAATGCAATGCTACCACATGCCCAGAAAGAGAACCAGGAGATTTGAGTATTGTCCTCATGAGGGAATTAGAATACCACTAGCTACAAAGGACTGTTAAGTGTGAGAAAAGATTTTGGTTTGTCTGGTTTTAAGATGGAGCATAGAATGGCACTGGTGAAATACATTTCCACAGCTCACACACTCTGCTCTGGTTGCATGACACACCCAGTAAACAGCATTCACGTCTAACCTCTCTACAGGAACATCCTTCCTACTATACTGTATTGGGTACAACCTACTTTGCCTTCAAAACTCTGCCCAGGAATCACTTCATGCATGAAGCTTCCCTTTAATGAGATTACTCTGTGTCTGATTTTACTTAGGTATGTATATTTTGTTATGTTTCCACTGTTGGCTTATTTGTGTATTTTTCTTGGGTTTTGAAGTCCTTTCCCCTAAGTCTTTAAAGGGCAAGAATGTTTCCTTTTGTTTTCTTTCTCTCCATGGGGCAACCAGCCAGAAGGTATATACTCAGTCCATGAAGTTGGCTAAAAATTGAATGGTTTCTCCATGGGCAGAGAAGACCCTTCTGCAAAGTTCTTTGGATCTGACTAACCTCTGAGCCCATAGAATCATACACACAATGGTTTACGAAGAAAACTGCAGCATGTTTTTTTCCATGGCTGAACAGGCAGGAAACTCAGCAGCAGTGCCCTAACTCTATGGAAACTCCACCCGTGTACTGGCACCATGGTAATTTTGCTTAATCTGCTTTCTGGGACTAGCCCAAACCTGTCAAATTCTCACTTTAAAAACTTGCAGATGCATCTACCACATATTTATGCACTTGCATTCATATGCAAAGAAGTTGCTACCAAAGTGAGACACCTCATCAAGAAGGCTTACAACTGTGCTTTTATATGATGGCAGACTTATTCTGATGTGCCTTCGTGCTCTCATCTGGGCCTCCAGAACCATGGCCATCCATGTGCAGGGCACCTCTCTAGGCACAGAGTGCAATCATTTCTGCGTGAAGCATGCTAACTGGCTCCGAAGCATCAAAACCACAACTTAGACCTCATTAGCATGATCCAATCTACTGAACTAAATGAGCACAGATATGCAAACTCATGAGGACTTTGGAAGTGAAACAGGTGTACATGCATTTTGGTAAGGATTTCCATTATGCTCAGAGCTGAAAATTTAGACTCAGTCATTAAATTATTGAGCCAGGAGTCACAGCAACCACCCACACACAAAATAAATAGGTCACTACATAACCCAGACAGACCAGAAAGGCTTTTTAAAGAAAAGGAAAAATCTCTGTTGAGAAGTGTGTTTAATGGGAAGATGAGTTAGGCAGCAAAGATGTATGATTAGGGAAAAGCTAAGCAACAGCTATTTGGGTGTGTCCTCGAGGACTAGTAGTATCTATTGTGATCCAGTGAAGCTACTAAATACCTTTTCCACAGAGGTGAGAAAATGTAATTTTTGACGCTGCTAATTTCAGTTCTTGATTCAGGGTAGCAGTAGAAACACTACAGAAGCCTTGAAGCCAAATTGTAATCATAAATAATTTTCCTCTCAAGTGAGTTGACTCCGTCTGGCACTTATCAGCTTATAGGTCAGCATAAATGTTTTTATAATGAACCATAAAATGGGGAAAGTATAGTCTAGACTGGCAGTCAGAAATCCTGCTGCTTTCTCTCAGCAACTGGACTGATTCTGACTCTGGATAACTGGCCCAAACCGATAATATCAACTCCCAGACAAGGAAGGTGGGGACAGGATCTTACATTTTAAGTGGTGTAAATTGTAACAATGTGTGTGCTCAGGACTGGCTGCTCTGGGACACTGATTGGTTCCCCACACAATTGCAGGCTGTCCCTCCCCACACCCACTTCTACTCACTAAGCACACATTTCTTCTTCTTCTTTTTATTCCCCTCCACTCCCGCCTACTCCTATATTCTAATTCTCTCAATCATTTTCCAATCTGACACGTGTTTGTCCTGCTAGTGGTACTTATTGCTAAACTTCTTAGAAGGGTCGAAGAGGTTGCTATCCATTATCTATAGTGAGGAAGCTGCTATAGATAAACAGAAACTGTAAAAGGTAAAAAATTATATCTGCCTTGCACAAAGTAAGCATTCAGTCAAGGTAGACATGGCACATTTAATATGTTTTCAGTAGTCGAAACACATTTCTTTTAAGTTTTGTTATGAAAATGTGTATGAATGTTGTCAAAACATAGTCCATCTTCATTCTCCAACATCCTAAAGTAGAAAAAGTAAAAAGATAGTGTGTCCCCTAAAAGTCAAATGTTGAACCCTAAGCCAGGGTGATGGTATTTGGAGTGGGGCCATGGAAAAGAGATTACCAGGTCATGAGAGTGGGATTAGTGTCCTTACAAGAGACTAGAGAGCTCTCTTTTTACCACACGAGGATATGAGAAGTCTGCATCCCAGAATAGAATCCTCACCAAACTTGACCATGCTGGCACTCTCCTTTCAGACTTCCAGCTTCTAGAACTGTGAAAATAAATTTCTGTTGTTTTTAAGCCACCTAGTCTACGGCACTTTGTTATGACAGCCCAAACAGACTAAGACACACTTAATGGAGTATCAAAACCCTGAGTATTTCCAGCCAGCCTCTCAATCAGTGGTTCTATTTCATTAAAACCAAGAGAAAAGAAATGGAGATAGAACCAGAAAATAACTTGGATATCCCAAACTCCCTCATTTAGAACCAAACTTCACAGAATTTTGGGAACACATGTCATCACTGTTGTCTTTCTAATATTCTAAAAATCTCGTGCCATTAAAAAAAAAGGTAACTACAATATGAAGTCCGTAGGAAACTCTGAGAAATGTGAGCCTTTTATCAAGAGGTGCTAGGTTACAGCTTAATAGACTTGTTGAAAGAGGGTAGGTCCAAACTATAATAGAAGGAAGCCGGCAATATTCAGCACTTCTGATCTATGAACAAGGAGAGATGTTTTCCAGCTTTGTTCTGACGTATGTCCTGACGTATCCCTCCAAATTCCAATGGCTTGGTAACCAGCACCGGCCAGTCAACAACTACTTACTAAACACTACTATGGCCGATGAAGTTCTTTAAACCATTATCGAATTTATTTATTCCATGACATGTTTTAAATTTAGAGACTAAAATCACCTACTATACATTCAGACTACTATTTTAAATTTAACTTCCTGCTAAGACCAACAGAAAAGTTAGAGTAAATCGTCATCAGGACAACCAGCATTATACTTTTCAAGTCATCTTTAAGGGAAAGGTCTACAACGCGGCTGCTCTTTGGAAACAGAAACGCAAAGTACTTTTACCCAGGGTGGTCTTTGCCGACCATTCCTGCAATTTGAACTTAAGTAGAAGAAATTACTTAGGAAATACAAAGACCTATAATGTCTTGTAGTTCAAACAGGTGAAACTAAGTCGCACACCATTTACCAATGGTCTGAAAATTATTTTAGCCTAATATCACAGCTTGATTTGGGGACAAACTTTTTGGCTACTCAATATCAACAGCCAGTCCAATGATATTTTGCCCAGATCCTATGTTAATCCGGGAATGCTCATCAAAACCTGCCCCTCAGGAAGAGACATTCGAATAGCTTGATCTAAAGGCAGCTCTGTTTTTAAATTTTTGAGGTGTCTCCATACTGCTTTCCACAGTGGCAACACTAGTCTGCTTTCACACCGATAATGCAAGAGTCCCCCTTTCTCCACATCCTTGCCAGCCCTTGTTGTTTGTGGATTTATTAATGATAGCCATTCTGACGGGTGTGAGATGATATTTCATTGTGGTTCTTATTTGCATTTCTTGATAATTAGTGACATTAAGCATCTTTTATTATGTCTATGGGCCATCTGTATGTCCTCTTTGGAGAATTGTCTATTCAAGTCCTTTACCCATTTTTAACTGGGCTGTTTGTTTTTTGTTTTTGTTTTTGTTTGGGGCATTTTTTTGGTTTTGAGTTTTCTAAGTTCTTTATAAATTTCAAATATTTATATTGGGCTTTTTTTTTTGCTGTGCAAACACTTTTAAGTTTGATGAGATCCCATTTATTTATTTTTTCTTTTGTTTTCCTTACCTGGGGAGATATAGCCAACAAAAATTTTCTGTGATAAGCAATTTCTGAAATTTTACTGCCTATATTTTCTTCTAGGATTTTTATAGTTTCAGGTCTAACATTTAAATCTTTGATCCATTTTGAATTTATTCTTGTGTGTGGTATAAGAAGGTGGTCTAGTTTCATTTTTCTACACATATCTGTCCAATTTTTCCAACACTATTTATTGAATACTATCTTTAGCCCATTGTATGTGCTTGCTTCCTCTGTCAAATATTAATTAACTATAAAGGTGTGGTTTATTTCTGGGCTTTCTGTTCAGTTCTATTGACCTATGTATCTGTTTGTAGATGAGATAAAGTACATGCAAAATTGGTATGAAAATTTTCAGGAAAAAATTTATAAGTGGTATAATTTTCAATAAAATGGAGAACAATTTAAAATAACTTGGAATCTAGCTGCTTATTAAAAATAACCCCATTGAATTTTTAAAATTCTAAAAAATCATGACACCAAATTATTAATCAATGTTTATCAACTGCCACGTGTGGTTCATGGAAACATTCTGGTTTACCCTAGGCAAGCTCGTAGTTTCAGATAAGAAGCAGTAAGACATGAAAGAGACTGTAATTGCCATTAACCACAGTGAACAGCTGTGGAACTTTCATCGAAGTTAAGGCAAGGTGCTGATAGTCACTAAGAAAGCAAGAAGGAAATAAATAATTGTGCAAAGCTAAATATGAACCAGGAACACTCTAAAAAAGTATATCATTTAATTTACACAGCAAACTTTAAAATGCATATTATTATTCTCATGTAAAATACGAGGAAATCAGAGCTCGATGATGTAAATAATTAGCCCAAGGTCTGTCACTGAGTGATCAGGGGGGCACTAGGTTACTTGCATGTGAACTGCACTACTCAGCTTCGCTATTATAGGTCTACATTGTGTTTTAAGACTATGGTATTTCTGAGCCCTCCCTGGAGACACTGATGGCTCTGTTAGTAGTGCTGGCATGCTGCAGAACCCAGTGAGTTTTCATCAGATCCTGAGTTTCAGCTCTGCATATGTGAGTAATAAAGCCAGTGAGAGGCAAAACTGTGAAGCTGGCAGGCGGGATCTTTACTGCCCCCACACGACTTTCCCTGAGGCACCCTGATGCTTTGCAGATGCCTGACACCTTCAGCTGGCCCTAGGCTGAAATGGAGTGACCCTCCAGCCTTGCTTTCTCAGACAGCACTGCAGATTGTCTTGAATTATAATCACCTGAGTGCACTACTCATCACACTCTCTGCTAGATTGGGAATCTGAAGGAGACAGAGAGCATCTCACTTCCCTATTCTCTATTGTACTTACCCAAGAGTGAATGCTCAATTAATATGTGTAGTAGAAAAATTATGAATGTTGAACTGGAGCTCCCTTCCCATGCTAATCGAAACAGTCTAAGCTTGTATTCCTTTCCTGCAGTTCTTTGCTTCTTAAGATGACAAACAACTAATAATATGTGCTGTTAACGTATGAAGAAATGAATCACTGCTTGAACTTCTCAAATATTATGTACCAGTTACTGTTGCATGCATGTTTATGTGTTTTAAAAAGTAAATATTTATCAAGTCTTTGAAGTATACCCATTAGCTATTTCAAACTTGTACATCTTGACCCAGGTTATAAGAGAGAACAGTATCTCAGTAAGATTGAATATGGAACAATAACAATAGTTTAGCAGCGTAGCCAGAATACCAATGCCTAGGGCAGTCTAGTTAACAACAGCAGAAAACAACAGGCAGAAGGTGGAGGGAATGCTACCATGACACTTGACATATGTTAATCTCATATAATCCTCACAGTATTCTTTGAGGTAGGTACTGTTCCAACTTTACTGAGAAAACAAACGAGGCCCAGACAAGTTATATATTTTGCCAAGACCAAATATAAAGTGAATGCTAGAGAGAGAACTCCTATTTGGCCTGGTGATAGCTCCTTTTTACTATGCCTGCGTCCCCTGGTCCTAAAAGCTATTGCCCAAGCAGCAACTGCAGAACCTAAGACTTAATCTATCCCAGTGAAGTTTACCGTGAGAACTGTCACCTTCTATTCATATAATGGGAGGCAGAAATCTTAGGGTAGAAAAGAAATAAGACCCATTTGGGGCTCGGGTAATGACCCCACCTAATTATCCACCAAGTCTGCCCCCTCCCTTGGCATGGGAACCCTCACCCATGGTGGCCACAGTCTGTTGCTGAATCTGTACTGGCCATGTGTCCCCCAAAGGCCCTTCCAAGTGAGGACCTGGAGGGTTTCTAAAGATTTCATTTAATAAGAAATTAATTTCATAGCCCCTCAAGATATTTCAATTCCATCTAAAGGTCACAACATAAAAATAAAAATTCAAAACAATATCATGGCTGATTTAATGGAGAAAGTGAAAACAATGAAAAATGGAAAGACAGGAAAAGGACCTAAACCTTGTCTCTAACACCAACTATGAAATCTTGGATCTCTCCTTAATCATGTTGAAACTCAGTTACCTCAGAAATAAGGTTGTGATGATGGCACCTTGTTTTTAAGATGCTTATGAGAATTATATAAAATATATATATATATACTGATGGGCACCTAGGTTAAATGAATGGATCAAAAAACTATGGTACATTTACACAATGGAATTCTATGCAGCAGAAAGAAAGAAGGAGCTCCTACCCTTTGCAACAGCATGGATGGAACTGAAAAGCATTATGCTGAGTGAAATAAGCCAGCCGATGAAAGACAAATACCATATGATCTCACCTTTAACAGGAAGCTAAACAACAAAACAAACACACAAGCAAAATATAACCAAAGACACTGAAATTGAGAACAGGCTGACAGTGACCAGAGGAGACAGGGGAAGAAATTTCAGGGGAAAGAGGGAAGGGTTTGCAGGAACAAGTATAAAAGACACATGGACAATAACAAGGGGTAGGGGGTGAAAGTGAGAGGGAGTGGGGAGCATGGGGGGTGGCTGGGATGGGAGTAAAAGACAGAGAACTGTACTTGAACAATAATTAAAGTAAAATTTTTTAAAAAGAGTAAAAAAAAGAAAGAAAAAATGTATATAAAACATATAGTAGAGGTTCAATGAATTATGGCTGTTATTATACTGGAGACTCCTATATATTAAAAAGGGGTGGTTGTTAATATTTTAAAAGAACATTAAAAATACTGACAACCAGCCCGAGGCTCACTAAGAAAAAGTCATATTAAAATAACCTCATTATTTTGCAGTAATCAAAATATACTTGAATCTTGTGAGTAATGTCATGAAATCTCTCAAGATTGTCCTGGGGCATGAAGACAACAGGGATTGCTAGGAAACTCATGGCTGTTTAAAATACTGAAGATTATTATATATCAGTTTAGTAGTAAATTTCTAGTGCTTTGAAAAGATTTTGCTGTTTTTAGAAATGTATTTTGGAGTGAATACAAATAATACATGTTTATTCTTAAATGTTTGAAAATCCTAAGTATTATAAGGAAGGCATGAAAATCACCCCAGATTCTAGTATTAACATTGGGTTTATGTCCTTCTGGTCTTTCCTTTTGTCAGTCCAAATGTGTGTGTGTAATTTATATGTGTGTACACACGTACACACATTACACATACATTACACATATACATCACTACACACATACATGTATATACATATATATATATATAACTCCCAATTGGTTTTTTATTATATACAAGCTTTTTATAATGTGCTGTTCACATGAAATATTGTATGGCTATTAAATATTCTTCAGCCATTTCTAATGGCTGCCTTATGTTGCATTTATAAATTTATTTTATTTAACCAATTTTTAACTAGAATTTTAATTTTCTTATTAGAACTTTATAATTTTAAATGTCAGTGATTAATATAATTGTAGACAGATTTTGGCACATATTTCTTATTATTTTCTAACACAATTTTACTTCCTTTGACACATTTGTAAATTTACAAGGAAAAACAGTATACATTTTCATGGCTTTTGGAATACATTTTAAGATTATCCCTCATTTATCAATTTTGCTAATGAACCTACTCATTTTACTTAAATCCGCAAACTATAGTTATTGTCACTTAAAAAAAGACCTCCCAATTTGATAAGTAAAAATTGCTACCAGATTATTATTTTGATTTATACTTCCTTTCTGACTTGTGAGTTTGAGTATTTTTCACATATATATTGAACAATTGCTTTTTTCTTTTTTTTAAGAACTTTATTTTCTTAAAGTTCTTTATTTTTCTTTATTTTCCATAAATGTTTTACGTAATTCAGTTGGCCTTTTGTGGGGATGACTTTGCACACAACTCCCCCTGTTCACCATGGATGAAAGTAACACTACCAACGCATGATCTTCTTGGGGAGGAGAGGTGGCCAATTTCCCAGGGAAAAAAGGCCAGGAATTCCTTCCTCCAGGGACTTTTATTGGGTTGTAATACACAAGAATACAGGCGGTAACGATCAAACAGTAGATAACATTTCAAAGAAATCTGAGGGCTTAGTCTGAGTCAGTGTCTGTCAGGAAAGGGGTTTGCAGAAACTTTGGGAGACATACTCATTTCCTGCTCAGACCCTTAACATATGAATGAAAACACTCTTAGCAAAGCAGGTTTCATAGGACTTTTAGGAATTCTTTCTTATGCCAGATTTACCCCGGATACCACTCTAGCAAGGCAAGGAGCTGCACGACCTCCCCCATCATAGGTTTTCAGGCTTAAGTGGATTTGAGCCAGGAAGCACTTCTCCCAGAGGACATGGGGACTCAGGCTATGTCAGAATAGCTGGGGGGCGAGGGTCCATCACTCCCTCTTTGTTGCAGTCCCCCGAGGCCTTCCACGATGGCCTTCCACGATGGCCTCCCAAGTGATCATGTCTCGCTTAGGTTGCCCCTCTCTCTGAGGAGTCTTACCCATCTCTGACTAGCCGACCATGCTTTGGGGGCAGGGGAGTAAGCTGAGGCAGCATTTGCTACCAGAGATAAGCTTTATCTCCTGTAGCTCGCATTCTGGAAGTCTCTCTCTTATCCTTGGCCATGGGAGGTAGTTACAACTCCTGAAACCAAGCAGAGCGATTCCCAACAGCCTTTACCCATAATTTCAAATGATTCAGAATAATTCCTAAAAGACTAAGGACTTAAATTTCTTGCAGTACTACATATTGTAAATATTTTTCTTAGTTGATCATTTGTGTTTTATTCTTGTTTAAGGTGTTATGATTTTTGACATCTACTTTAAGACAATTTTCATCGGTCAATTGTATTAATCTTTTCAAAAGAAAAGAAATAACAAGACCCATATAAAACACATAACTTAAAAAAGTGGCAGAAAAAAAACAGATGCATTTCAGTTACGACCAAAAACATGTAAATTGTTTATGCTTCCTTATAAAAAATTAAAATCTCAAAGTTAGTAAAAAAAATCTAAATCCAAATTTACAGGATACAGTTATCAAAAAATACTATTTATTATTGTAAAAGGATAGTAAAATACACATCAGTTTAGGACAGATAGCATGCAAATAATGTTTGCAATATTAGTGTAAGAAAAATTAGAATTCAAGGCAAAAAAATAAAACAGCAAGGAGACAACTTTATAGCAGTATGGGAATAATCTATAAGAAATATGCAGTAGTCACAAACTCTATGAATTGAATAGTTAAGCATGAAAATATATAAATCAAAAATGATCATATTAGTAATTCAAGGACAAATCAACAGAAACATAATTTTATTGTAAAAATAGAGCTTACCATTCATTTTTTGACAGTTCAAGTAAACAAACACCAACAATAAGCCAGCAATTAAAATCTAGGTGGAGTTATTAATAAAAATGAGTAAGTAGATATGTATCAAACTCTGTGGCCAAAATAAAGTACATCTCTCTCCAAACACTCATTTAAAACTTATAAAAATAGGATTAACCTGTAAAAAAGTAGTTTTACTTTATGCAGTCTGATTACAAAGCAATGACACTAGACATTAGTAACAAAGGATAAACAAATAGAATAAGATGGATTGGAGTTTTTTTACATAAATATTTCTCAATAACTTATGACAAAAAAAATTTAAACTTTATTTACTAATGAGATCCAAATTGCTGCCAGAGTCAAATTCAAGACTTTAAATGCTTTAATTATTAACAAATTATATTAAGCAAAAAGTGAATCTTTAATACTGGATTTGTGCCACAAATGGCAATTGCACAAGCATAGAAAAGGGATTTTTTCGTGGTCATAAGGTGATCCTACACTGTCAAGGAAACGAGTGTAATTTAGGGCTATGTTAATAGGCAGTAAACGACCAGGTAAATACCACAGATGATCCTCACTCTGCCATATACAGGGTAAGCCTTCACTCCTCTTTTATATCCCACCTCAGGTGTGTAAGACATTATATGGTTTAGTGGAAAGAGAAATAAGAAAGAAATACTTAAAATCAATGAGAAGAGACTTTCTGGCTGGGTGGCTAGGTTGGTTTGAGCATCATCCCATATAATTAAAGGTTGCAGGTTCAATCCCTGGTCAGGGTACATACCTAAGTTGTAGATTCGATCCCTATTGGGACATGTATGGAGCTGATGTTTTTACTGTCTCTCTCTCTCTCTCTCTCATTCTCTCTCCTCCTTCATCTCTCTCTAAAATCAATAAACATATACACAGATGAGGATTTAAAAAATATTGAGAAGAGTAAAGCAATTTCTTACTTTCCTTTTTCTGTCCAACTGCCAGAGTCAAGGCAGCATAAAATATGGCAAAGATGATGGTGATCTTGTCCAAAGGCACACAGAAATTAGTACCTTCTTCATCTCTTACTTTTATTTGCCTGAGGGTTTAGGTTTGTATGGAGATATGAACTTGGAGTAGAGGAATGCTTTTTATTAGGAGGCATTGCTGACTTAGATAAGGAGGGTAATCAGGATAGAGACATCAGAGAGAATGTAAGAAGGAGCTTGGGAAAATCTCTTAGACCTATTTTTAAGAGTGATGGAGAGATCAAGCTAAAGTTTCCTTCTAACTACTATATCATGGTAGGAAAGTTAGGAAGGGATTCAGGATAGAAGTACAATCAATTAAGGAAGGAAGTACATGTGGCTGAAATTATATTGAGCTGAATTTTCTAGACATCTTGAGCTCAGTAGTTAGCAGAATGGCAGACTGATACAGACAAGAACACCCAAGTCATAGGTCAGACCATGTCTAAGAAATGCATTCAGGGCTGAGTGCTACAATTTAATTAGAAAATGTGATATATCAGGGAACTTATAGAAGAGAGGGCCTGGGGATGGTAAAGGATCTGGAAACCATATTCTCCGAGGAAAGACTGATGGTTACATTATGTTATGTTACATTGTTATGTTATGCAAAAAGGTAATTGGATCAAAGGACTTCATGTCTATAAGCATGTGTGAGGCTTCCATGTTTCTTTGGTGCCAAAATGGTAAAACAAGGGGGAAATGGTGCAAATTATAGGGTGGCTAAATATACCTCTAAATTAGGAACATAAAAACAATTCTAAAATTAAAGAGTTGCCTGATGGAGTGAGGGCCCATCATGGTTTGCATCTAAGCAGAGATTGGAAAAGATTGTCTTATAATTCATAAAAGGGATTCGTGTCATTCATTCACTTACTAATTCATTTTATGGGCCTCTAGGATGGGTTAGGCCTATGCTAGCTGCTGGAGAGACCACGAAGAAGAAAACATGCTCTGGCAAACAAGGAGTTCTCTTCTTCAGGAGGATGGTGATACAGTGTAAGAGGGACAGGAAGAAAGCCAGCGAGAGGGAACCCACACCGACTGGCAGGGTTTGACTTCAGAGGTAATTCCGGGAGAAGGGGCACAGAAAAGACGCGCCAGGTCTCAAACCCAGAATCAGTCCACCTACCTTTCCTCTGCAATTTAACGACCGCACAGGCAGTTCCCAAGGGTCCGAAGCCCTGCCAAAGGGAGAGCTCCACACATCCAGGGTGGTATTTCTGAATGTGGGGAGCTTACAGGCCTAGAACCTTAACTGAGGTCTTTTCCTGGGCCCCAGTAGTATCAACACACAAATAACCAATTTAGGCATTTAAGTGCTGATAGCCTTATACAACATTGAAAATTATATAGATATAGCTGTAAATGTAATCTCCACTAGATACTCCAGTACTTTACATTCACCAAGTGCCTGTGCCTGGCGGTCATCCAAATAATAACATCTGCATAGGCAGAAAAGGGAGAACAAAGCCTGCATTTGTGTTTGACCTTGTTGTAGCAAAGGGAGGGTACTCTGAATGTGTCAGGGTCAGCCTCATAAAATTAACTGTGGGAATGTGGAGAAGAGAAGAAGGAAAAAGTGGGCAGAGTGATAAAGAAAGATAAATTTGAGTACATGTAATCAGTATCTGCTTCCAGTACCATGCATCATAATAACTTTCCATTAGTGACACTTTCCAGTCAGATAGTACCCGTAGGGTAAGATAGTAAGATCAACAATGTGGGTCGACAGAGTTCAGCCTAACTGAGTGAGGGCATTTCAGCATTCTGAGTTTCTGTTCTCTTAACTCTACTTGTAGATAAATGATAGATAGACAGGTACATAGATAGATAGATAGATAGATAGATAGATAGATAGATAGATGATAGATAGATGACCCACGATAGCTCAGAAAGCATTTGGGACCTCACACCTTAATACCACTTTTATATCACTTCTTTTGTCATTACTACAATGCATATTCTTTGGAAAAATAACATATTATTCTATCAGACATTGATACTCCCTAGGGCTAGGAATGCTGATGCAGGAGTATCACTGTACCTTAAAGCTTAACTTGAGAGGTACTGAGGAAATGAAATGAGAGCCTATGTAAACTGATGAACAAATTGGCCACATAGTAGGTGCTAAAGGAAGGTTAGTTTCCTCCTTCCACCACCATACCTCATACACCTTGCTTTTCCCCTAAATAGACTAAAAGAATCACATTGCTGGAGTTATGCTACTTCTCCATCTAAGCGGTCCAGGAATGGGGTGATAACAACTACAAACTCCTCTTGTGCCTCTGTTCTTTGCCATAAGACGTTGCCTTGCCATCTATGTACCATCTCTTTCTTCTCAGCACATGATAAGTCCTCAAAGAATGCTGATTCCCTCTGTTCTCCTTGCAGAAGAAATTAGCTTTCTCTTTTATTTACCAGTAATTCAGCTCCATTAAATTCAACTCAACAGATATTTAGGGTCTTTTAATACAATATGCCACACTGGACTCAGGTCCCTGAAGTTACAAAATGAGCAATATGGTATTCCAGAATGCCTAAAATTCCAACAAACTAAAGGCCAGCTGAGGGTGGTGGGAGGGTTTCTCATAGGTGGATCACACTGCACTCCTTACTTTAAACCTGAGTTTCAGGGGAGATGCTGTAAGTCACCCTTCACTCATAGGCATTACAGAGCCCAGCACATGCTCGGAATGCTTTTTTTAAAAAAAAAATAATAATAACAAATAACAATTCTAGGTTTGAATGAAACAGCAACATTGCTGCTTTGGAAACTCCGATTTGCTGAGTTTGCTGAGACCATGAGTAAGCTTATCTGATATCAAGGATTTGGCAGAGACATTAAAAGGTAGGCACATCTTTTCCTATAAGCATAGGGTGTGGCTAAAGAAATAAACTTGTTTTATTTCCAAACACGATTAACATTTGGACAAATCAGCTCATGTTTACAAAATTACCAGCTCAAGGAAAATTTTTGCCTTTCAGGCATCTCTGGGGCCACTGGCTCCCCCAACGTTTCTTGACTAATGCTTCACTATACATCTTTCCTTTTGAAATGGCCTAACACAATAATTATGTGCTTAGGAGAGAGATGCAAGACGTATTATCTATAATAGTTGCAAAGTTTTCAACAATATAAAGGATTTGTATTCCAATTCTTCGTGCAGAGAGGTTAGGAGCTGATAGGTCCACAAGCAGGTGGACTTGCCCCTCACTCGCATCTCTCACATCCCCTAAGCTCTGTAGCCTCTCACTCTTGTGGCACTTTTTCCCAGGAAGGCAATGTGATACTGAGCCCTGTTTCCAGAGCAACACACTGTGCCTGTCTTAACACGAAATTTGCTTTATTAATTAAAATTCTTAACTCCTAACACTGCATCTGCATCGTGGGTCTGGCACTATGCTAAGCACTTTACATGAATTATTTCACATGATATAGATAATATGATGTCTACTTTACAGATGAGAAAACTGGGGTTTAGAAAGCCATGGGAGCAATACAACCAGTAAAACGCAGAGCAGGGATTTAACCGGGCCTCCTGGAACAGAGACCCACATTTATAATTGCCGTGCTGGGCTTCCATAAGAAGAAACACTTTAGAGCTGGAATAGCCTGGCCACTATGATTTCCTGCACAGCCAATCTGTCTTCTTATGCTGTAAGCCAGATTTTTTTTTGATCAAGCCAAATATAATGTACTCGTACCTCTACACACACAGTTTTCACATAGAACATCCTCATGAATGTATACAGAAAATAAAGATATTTACTAATAGCCACATATTTGAGAAAAAATATGTATCACTATACAGGGCTAATCTAAATGTAAAGTGATATTATTTCTTGAAATTTCTTTTTATTTTTTAGACTTCTGGTAAATCTTTTCTCTCTTCTCAGGAAATTTTGCATACAGATTTTAAAAAGCAAACACTATGAGGAGGTCTCTTCTGCTGCTGAACATTACCTTTTTTATACTATCTCTATTTTAAAATGCAAGTATTACTGGAAGTGTAACACAGTAAGTCATGAACATCTTTGTGTACATAGTTTTATTATAGCCCCCAGTTCCCATGAGCCAGAGAAGACATTGGGGATGCATGAATGCACAGTGAGCCTTAGCAAAGGGAGAACAAGAACAAAAAAAATCCAATAAGCATCTAAGTTCGTTTCAGAACCAGTGAACAAGTTTGCAGACTGACCAAGACACAAGCAAGTGATGATATATATTCTCTTTTAAGGGGAGCTAGATGTTTCTGTTTTTAACATAGCGGTAACTTTCTTGACATGATTTTGATATCTAAGTTATTTTCAAACATTATTTGTGGCTTCTGGGCATCTGTAACACTCTCAGATTCTATGCCTAATGATTGCTTTGCTTATAACAAAACATCCCAGGGTAATTTCTAAACTTTCCTAGTGAATAAAAAGATACACCTGGAATTCCACTTCTGGAAAGATGGAACAGACATGTCTTTCTCTATTCCTCCCACTGAGTACAACTAAAACCCATTATATTACACATAAAACAAACATAAGACTCTGAGAGGTGGAGAGAAGAAGGCAGACTGGCTGTGGAAGTCAGGATCCCAGGAAAACCACAGCAGTGAGTTCTTCAGATTTTCTCTTTGCTTTACATACCTCATACAGGAAGTTGAAAAGGTTATCAATCCAGAAAATGCCAGTGGCTACAAATCAAAAAGCCCCCTAAGAGTTTGCTTTCTCTGGCCAAAGGACTATAAAAGGTAGAAAAGAAAGAAAGATACCATATAAAGCAAGAAAGATTTCACATTTTAGCTCTGTTCCAGCCAAACATAACAGAGGGGAAAAAAAACCTGTAGCACCACCTACCCAGACCAGCAAAGGCCACTGAGAGTCCAGACTTCCACCGTCATGAGGCAGTAAAAAAGCACCTTAATATCCCCACCAGGAGGGTGTCAGAGACGAATGAATACCAAGCTGGGAATTTTGTCCCCACCCACCAGTTAGGAGCCACCAAGCCCATGTATCCATGGAGACCATTTGTAAAGTGTGGACTGCCACCCTTACACAGCAGTGATGAAGTGCTCCATCAGGATGGTTGGATGGTGTCGAAGGAAGCAAAATGGAAGCCCAGGATTTTTTACCACTGCCAGGTGTCACAAAGATACCAGGGTAAGAAAACACTAAAACTCCCACCTCCATCCAGAAGCAGTGAGGAACCTCCTCCCCCTCTCCGGTCCAAGAAGGAATGAGTGGGAAACCTGGGCTTTTACCTCCACCTGAGAGTAACAGAGTGAGATTTTCCAGCTGGAGCAATGTCATGGAAATAAGTAAACAAACAAAACAAGCTAAAACAAAATGTTTATATAATATCCAGAGTCTCATAACATAGTTCTGAAAATGGCCAGGTTTCAATGAAAAAAACCACTCAGCATAGCAATAATCTAAAATATCTCTAACTAAAAAGATCAGTAGATGCCAATACCCAGAAGAGAGAGGTTAGAATTTTCTGACAAAGATTTTAAGGCAATTATGATAAAAATGTTTCAATGAACAATTACAAATACACTTGAAACAAATAAAAATTTGGAAAGCCTCATCAAAAAACCAAAAAGATATAAAAAAGAAACCAAATATAAATTCTGGACATCAAAATTATAATAACTAAAATTGTTTAAAAGCTCAATAGATGAGCTCAACATTGAAGGTAGGAGCAGAAGAAATAACCAGTGAACAAGAAGATAAGACAATAGGAGTTACCAATATGAACAAAAAGATTGATTAGAAAAAATAATACCCAGAAATCCTCCAAAATAAAATAAACACAATTTACTTGAAAAATATACATTATGAGTTGTATCTATATGCTATTTGACATCTTCTACCAGCTCTTTAGAAATTGAGAAATTTGATCATGGAGATTAAATAATTTATGTTAATAATTTATGTAAAACAACTGTACTCAGAAAATTATAAGACACTAAAGAAAAAATCAAAGAAGATACAAATAATTGGAAGTGCATACCATGTTCATGTATAAGAAGAACTAACATCATCAAAATGTCCATGCTACCCAAAGCAATCTACAGATTCAACACAATTTCTATCAAGGTTTCAATGACATATTTCACAGAACTAGAACAAATATTTCAAAAAATTTTATGGAACCACAAAAGGTCCAACACAGTAACAGTGATACTGAGAAAGAAGAACAAAGATGGAGGAACCACACTACCTATTATGAAACTATACTATAAGGCTATAGTAATCAAAACAGCATGGTACTGGCATAAAAAACAGACACAGATCAATGAAATAGAATAGAGAGCCCAGAAATAAATCCACACCTTTATAGTCAATTAATATTCAACAGATGAAGCAAGCACATACAATGGGCTAAAGATAGTTTATACAATAAATGGTGCTGGGAAAATTGGAGAGATATGTGCAGAAAAATGAAAATAGACCATCTTCTTATACCGCACCCAAAAGTAAATTCAAAATGGATTAAAGACTTAAATGTTAGCCCCCATACCATAAAAATTCTGAAGAAAACACAGGCAGTAAAATCTCAGGCATTGCTCATAGCAATATTTTATCAGATATATCTCCCCAGGCTAGGGAAACAAGGAAAAAATAATCAAAAGGGGGCTACATCAAACTAAAAATTTTTTGCACAACAAATGATGTTGTACAAAACAAAATAAAAAGACATCCCACTGAATGGGAGAACATATTCACCAATACATCTCCAAGGTGTTAATATCCAAAATTTATAATGAACTTAACAAAAAACTCAACACCAAAAACACAAACAACCCAATTTAAAAATAAGCCAAGGACCTGAAGAGACACTTCTCCAAAGAGGACATAAGATGGCCCACAGACACATGAAAAGATGCTCAATGTCATTAATCATCAGAGAAATGCAAATAAAAACCAGAATAAGATAACAGCTCACACCTATCAGAATGACTATCATCAGTAAAATCAACAAACAACAAGTGCTGGTGAGGATGTAGAGGAAGGAGAACACTTTTGCACTATTGGTGGGAATGCAGACTAGTGTAGCCTGCATTCCCATACTGTGGGAAGCAGTATGGAGATATCTCAAAAATTATAAATGTATCTGCCTTTTGGCCCAGTGACCCTACTTCTGGGAATATATCTGAAGGAACCCAAAACACTAATTTGAGAGAATATAAGCACCCCTATGTTCACTGCAGTATTATTTACAACCACCAAGATATAGAAATATTCCAAGTGCCCATCAGTACATCAGTGGACAAAACAACTATGGGACATTTACACAATGGAATTCTACTTGGCCATAAAAAAGAAGAAAAGTTTACCCTTGCAACAGTATGGACAGACATGGAGAACATCATACTAAGTGAAATAAGCCAGTGAGAGAAAGACAAATACTATATGACCTCACTCATATGTGGAATCCAATGAACAAACTGAACTAATAAGCAAAATAGGGACAGATTCATAGAGAACCGGCTGAGAGCTGTGGGTAGCAGGGTGGGAAATTAAGGGGCTGAGGGACTGGAACTAAAAGAAAAAAGGACTCATGGACATGGACAGCTGTGTGGTGATTGCAGGGGAGGGGGTGTAAAGGGAGTACATGGTAACTGAAAAAATACAATAAAATTATGAATAAATTAAATTAAAAATTTCATCCTGGAATAGTAATGGCAAATAGCATTGAACTTGGATGCATTATGGATGGGACAGGATGCTACGGGGAAAGAGCAGTTGTCTTGGGCTCCAGAGATGCCACATAATCACCATTTCTGACTTGGAGTTTTAACCTACAGGTTTACTAGTAGGATCTCTGACAGCTTGGGAGCTCCAGATCTGGAATTTCCCAAAACAGCACTCATTTTAGATTCACTCAAACTTTAGAGTTTAAAAGCTGCTAAATCCCCTGAGCCTGTGCTGTCGTTTTAGCTGCGCCAAGCTAAAGATTTGGCGCTTTAGCTGGTGTTCAACAATGATCATTTGCTGCCCCACAAATACATTATGCAGTTCATTGCTCAGGAAAATTTTGTCTTTGTTTGAGTTACAGGGATTAAACGCATTACAGCTTAATCCCTTTGATGCACCCAGGCCATTTTGAAATTGAATGTTTTTCTATTAACTGTCCTACTGGGAACCAATTCACTGCCATTGTAGCAACAGACCCAGACAATCCTTATTAATTACAGAATTTCTGTCCTCTGCCTCTGTGAGTCCTCTAAAATACCTAATAACAAAAGCACTTAAATAAATCTATGGAGTTAATCAATGTTTCATTTAATTTGGAATAAGAAATTTAAAAGCCTTTCAATAAAAATAGTGTGGCGGGAGGCGAGGGGAGAAATGAAAACAAGTGGATTAAAGAAACCAGTGTTTAAAAATTGATATGTATTAAAGACTCAAGCCACATCAACTCCAACCAAAAAACAAATCCACGTTAGAAAATCAGTACATATTGGATTTATTTCAATTCTTGAAATGGAAAAATGAGTTTATCAATTAACTTACACATTCGATTAAGAGGCTGTAACGCTGCTATGAGATTTGTGGCCTCCAGTTTATAGAGACAAAGGTATAAAACTGCCAAGAAAGGAGGCTGTCTCAGATTCGTTAGATCTGCTTTCAGTACATGTGTCAGGCTGAAGGTGCTTCATACGGGAACCACAAGATGAATGAGGACTTTGTGCTTTCCTTTGTCAGTAGTACCCATGGAGAAAGTTATATTGGAAAGTCATATATGATGGAAAACTGAACATTATACTTCAGTGTCTGTGCTATAGAAATGGAAGAAATCAGTGCAGGGGAAAATTTAGGCATCTCAAATGGAGACTGGTATATGTTGAAAAACAATCTGCCCACTCAATAATAAAAGTGATGACCTCAGAAGGATTAGCAGCATAGGGACACCACAAGGTAGAGTGTCTGTGTCTATGCTTAAACAGCAAACCTGTACAAACATTATTCACAGCCTACGTGAACATATTTCTCTCAGGCAACTTTGGTACTATTTAGAAATTACTTCATACAGCAGCAAGGATCAGCTCTAATTTATACTGCATATCATGACTATTTTATAACACATTATCTTATTTTCTTATACCCTAATATAGGACCTATTGCCTGAGGCCTATATTATAAGCATATTCTAAAGAAGAATGATGCTTGGGAAATATTCAAGGTTGCTGAAGGGACAAGCACTGTGCTAGATACATTGTGAAATCATTACATGAGACCAACACACACAAAACCCTTAGAAATGAGATGAGCTGTTTTCAGGTGTGCAGTGAGATACATACACCTTTTTTTTTTTAATTTGAAAGCTAAAATTTCTTTTAAAGGTGTCACTTGTCCACTTCCTAAGAAAATCATCACCTCTGTTTTTCCCTAAATATTTTCCTAGGTATTGTACTCTTTCCTCAAGATCATCTGTGCATTCAAATGTTGTATGATTCATTTATTTTACTTAGCAAAATTGATCTATTCAGGATATCATAGACTATTCACAGGTTTCCACTTTATTTTCTAATAAATATCTTCTTCCTCTGTTCCCTCTGTATATGCTGTTTACTTTTTGTAATTTGAATTTAATCATTGCTACCCATATTATTGGGCTACTATGTTTGCCTAAGGCATTATGCTAGATGCTGGAAGGAATACATACTTATGAGTCCTGGTTTCCCCACTCCAGGTGCCTTACTTTCTAATGGGAGAAAGACACATAAACCAAACCCACAAGGAGAGCCATTTAGGGCCCTGCTGCCTGTAGGGCAGTTCTCAGACAGGAGCTCTAAACTGGGACCTTTTTTTAAAAAAAATTCTTATTCAAGTACAGTTTTCTGTTTTATATTCCCTGCCCTGCCCTGCCCAGTGCTCCCCACCTCCCTCCCATTTCTGCCCCCCACCTTAATTATTGTCCATGTGTCCTTTATACTTATTCATGTGAGTCCCTCCCTTTTTCCCCGTATGATTCTCTCCCCTCTCCTCTCTGGACCCTGTCAGCCTGCTCCGTATTTGAGTGTCATTGGTCATATTTTGCTTGCTTGTTTGTTTTGTTGTTTAGATTCCTGTTAAAGGTGAGATCTTATGGTATTTGTCTTTCACCACCTGGCTTATTTCGCTCAACATAATATTCTCCAATTCCATCCATGATCTTGCAAAAGATAGGAGCTCCTTCTCCTTTTCTGCAGCATAGAATTCCATTGTGTAAATGTACCATAGCTTTTTGATCCAGTCATTTACTGATGGGCATCTAGGTTGCCTCCAACTCTTGGCTATCGTGAATTGTGCTGCTATGAACATAGGGGTGCATAGGTTCTTTTGGATTGGTGTTTCAGGGTTCTTACGATATACTCCTAAGAGTGGAATTGCTGGGTCAAAAGGCACATTCATTTTTAGTTTTCTTAGAAAGTTCCATACTGTTTTCCAGAGTGGTTGTACCAGTCTGCAATCCCACCAACAGTGAACTAGGGTCCCTTTTTCCCCACAACCTCTCCAGCACTTGTTGTTTGTTCCTTTGTTTATGATAGCCATTCTGACTGGTATAAAGTGGTATCTCATTGTGGTTTTAATTTGCATCTCTCTGATAGCTAGCGATACCGAGCATCTTTTCATGTGTCTCTGGATCCTCTGTATGTCCTCCTTGGAGAAATGTCTGTTCAAGTCCTTTGTCCATTTTTTAATCTGGTTGCTCATCTTCTTTGAGTGGAGTTGAGTGAGTTCTTTGTATATTTTGGACATTAAACCTTTGTCTGCAGTATCATTGGCAAATATGTTTTCCCAAACAGTTGCTTCTCTTTTAATCTTGATACTGTTTTCCTTAGCCATGCAGCAGCTTTTAATTTTGATGAGATCCCACTTGTTTATTCTTTCCTTTATGTCCCTTGCTATAGGGGATGTATCAGTAAAAATCTTGCTGCATGGAATATCTGAGATTTTCCTGCCAATGTTCTCCTCTAGAGCTTTAATGGTTTCACGGCTTATATTTAAGTCTTTTATCCACCTTGAATTAATTTTGGTGTATGGTGTTTAAGTTGGTGCTCGAGTTTCATTTTTTTGCATGTAGCTGTCCAGTTCTCCCAACACCATTTGTTGAAAAGGCTGTCTTTACTCCATTTTATGTTGCTGCCCCCTTTGTCAAATATTAATTGCCTGTAGAGAGTTGGGTTTATTTCTGGGCTCTCTGTTCTATTCCATTGGTCTATGTGCCTGTTTTTATGCCAGTACCAGGCTGTTTTGATTACAGTGGCCTTGTAATACAGTTTGATATCAGGTATTGTGATCCCTCCTACTTTGTTCTTCTTTCTCAAAATTGCAGCTGCTATTCGGGGTCTTTTATGGTTCCATATAAATTTTTGAAGTGTTTGTTCTATGTCTGTGAAATATGCCATTGGAACTTTAATAGGTATTGCATTGAATCTATAAATTGCTTTGGGTAGTATGGACATTTTGATGATGTTAATTCTTCCAATCCATGAACACAGTATATGTTTCCATTTGTTCATGTCTTCCTTGATTTCTTTCTTCAGTGTTGTATAGCTTTCTGTGTACAGGTCTTTTACCTCCTTGGTTAGGTTTATTCCCAGATATTTTATTTTTCTTTTTGCTATATGAAATGGGATTTTTTCCTGATTTCTGCTTCTGCTGTTTCATTGTTGGTATACAAAAATGCCTTTGATTTCTGGATATTGACTTTGTATCCCGCTGTTTTGCCAAATTCATTTATTAGTTCGAGCAGTTTGTTGGTAGAGGCTATAGGCTTCTCCATGTACGCTACCATGTCATCTGCAAACAATGCCAGTTTTGTTTCCTCCTTTCCAATTTGGATGCCTTTTATTTCCTTTTCTTCTCTGATCACTGTGGCTAGAACTTCTAATACTATCTTGAATAGAAGTGGTGATAGTGGGCAACCTTGTCTTGTTCCTGATCTTAGTGGAAAAGCATTTAGTTTTTGCCCATTGAGTATGATATTGGCTGTAAGTCTTTCATATATGGCCTTTATTATATTGAGGAATGTTCCCTCTATTCCCATTTTTCTGAGTACCTTTATCATAAATGGGTGTTGTACCTTATCAAAAGCTTTTTCCACATCTATTGATACGATCATGTGGTTTTTGTCTTTGCTTTTGTTTATGTGGAAAAAGCTTACATTTACTGATTTATGAATATTGAACAATCCTTGCATCCCTGGGATGAATCCCATGGGACCTTTTTTACAAATGCAGTCAGAGGCCCCTTGACAGTTCTTTTGAATCAGAAGATGCAACCTAGATGCCCATCAGTAAATGACTGGATCAAAAAACTATGGTACATTTACACAGTGGAATTCTATGCTGCAGAAAGGAAGAAGGAACTACTACCCTTTGCAGCAGCATGGATGGAACTGGAAAGCATTATGCTGAGTGAAATAAGCCAGGTGGTGAAAGACAAATATCATATGATCTCACCTTTAACAGGAACTTAAACAAAACAAACAAGCAAGCAAAGTATGACCAAAGACACTGAAATTCAGAACAGTCTGACAGGGACCAGAGGGGAGAGGGGAGAGAATTTCAGGGGAAAGGGGGAAGGATTCACAGAAACTAGTATGAAGGACTAAGGGGGGTGGAAATAGGAGGGAGGTGGGGAGCACAGGGACGTGGGCTGGGAAGGGAGTGGGGGATGGAAAACTGTACTTGAACAATAATTAAATTAAAAAAAAGAAGATGCATTTTAACAAAATTCCAAGTTGATTAGCACTCCCAATAGAATATGAAGATTGGGCAATAGGCTCGGTGATGAATATGCATTACATATGCTACAAAAAGAAAAAGAAAATAGAAAACCAGCCTCAAAGTTCTACACAGTAGCATTGGTAGAAAAATTTTGGAAGAATTGCTTCACAGTCATTTTCTAGCACTATATTTTTATTTTGAATCTTACCTGGGTCTCGGAATAGTTGAGCAGAGTAGGTTGATGGGGATCCATTTAAAATAAATATTTCAAAGGCTTTAAAATATTTATTTTAAAAGATGTCAAATTAAAAGATGCCTCATTTGGCCTGTAGTTTTATATAGCATATTTTTTCATGTAATTCAGAATTTTCCTGACATCACTGGCTTACAAGTAAAAATAAAGTCAGATTTGCTTTAATATTCAAATTATATAGCTTCCTAGTTCCCCTTTGATCAGAGGAACATGAATGTAGTCATTCATCAACCTAACCTTTAACATGTTACTCTTTTTAAAAAATGTTATTGTTGTAAAATATAGATAACATGAAGTTTACCATTATAATCATTTTGAAGTGTACAATTCAAAGGCATTAAGTACATTAGCATTGTAGTGGAACTATCACTTCTCTCCACTTTCAAAACTTTTACATCACTCCAAACACAACCATCCACCTCCCCCCTGCCCCAGATCCCGGGCAACCATACTTCTGTTCTTGATGTCTATCAATTTAATGACTTCAGGTCCATAAATGGACTCATAGAGTGCCCATCTTTTTTGTGATTGATTGATGACTTCACTCCGTATGAAATCTTCAAGGTACATTCCTATTGTAGCATGTGTTAGAAGTTCATTCTTTTTTAGGGCTAAATCATATTCTATTATCTGTATATAACACATTTTGTGTATTCACTCATCTGTTAATGACATTTGAGCTGTTTCCACCTTTTAAAAAAATAGTTCCTTTTTATTGTACTTTTTCCCATTACCATTTATCCCCTATACCCTCTTCCACCTCCACCCACCCTCCTCCCCTCTTTTTCACGTTTTGGCTATTGTGAATAATGCCTCTAAAACAGTTTGCTATTTTTATGTTACCAAATATAAAGCTATCAAAAGCCATCTTTGCCTTGATGTTAGGCTGAGCAATCCAGGTACCTGTCATAGCAGCTGTCACTACATGCATAATGGAGCCGTTGGAGACATGTATCCCGTTACACCCTATTGTTTCTGAAGTGCAGCATCACGGCCGAAATAAAGACACTCCACTGTAAGTGCTAGTCACTATTCCTGCTGGTAATTTTTACAGAAATGCAGAATTCCTGGTGGGAAGGAGGACACACCCTACCCTAGTATTAAGTTTACACTCCAAATTAACCTTGCTGTCACATACACAGTGTGGAGTGCCATCTGCTTCCTATCCTTCTGAGGTGGCCACATCCCTAGAGCTCATCACGGCACTCCATGGTGGTTTGGAGGTGATCTCAGTACCGGTCAGAGCGTTTCAGAATCAGTTCTCCCTACCAACAACCCATGCTCTGAGATGCAATCTACAGAGCCAGTCTGGATACTCTTTCCTCCAGTTTTCCTCCATTATTTCTTAGTGACTTTGATTTCAGAGGAGTTCACTAGTGGGTTGTTTGTTTTTGCTATCTCACCTCCATTAAGGTTACCATTAGTTCCCTGAATGTGTTTTTCAAACTCTGAGTCACAAATAAAAGAACTAAAATCTGAAGTGTCTCATCCCATAAGCCTCTGGGTAGCAGGCACTTTTTCAGAATGTGTACCATGTGGCCTCCAAGATTATGGAGCACTGGGTTCCATGAAGGGTCATGAGGACTCCATCCACCTACAGAACCAGAGCCAGGTTCTGGCTTAATCATCAGGTCCCATTACATTCTCTTCCAGAAGAGGAGTATTTGCTTTACACCTCTATGTAACTAAAAGATGCAGTCAAATGATTTTCCCCAAACCAAGGGAGTCCATCCAAAGAAGATTACACAGCTCCTCTTTAAAATATGGAAAAGGAGAGTATATTTTACATGAGTTTCCAGTCAAAACAGAATTTAAATCCAATTTCTTCTGCAGACTGTGTTATATAATTGTGCACTTACCTTTGCAGATCCAGTCAGACAGGCCCACAAGTGCTGTAGTGAAATCTAGGAGTAGCCCACGAACAGGAAATACCTACCCTGGGAAGAAAGAGAACAGGCAAATGAGCTTGACCCACTAACTAACCCTTCGGTGTTGGAGGGTCATGGTGTTCTGGGTGCTGCACGGCATCCATATGGCAGATCTGACTTCACACACAGAACAGCTGAGTTCTAGGAAGCAGGGGTGTTCCAAGAACAACTGGAAGGGCCCTCTTCATTAAGAGCTTTCTAAGGCACCAGAAGCTGAGCAAATGTCCTGGTGGTGTTTATATGCCAGCCTGGGTCACTAAAATGGTGGTTTGGAAGAGGGAGGGGGCCACTCCAGTTTTGCAGGGACTATGATAAATTTTGGGTACCAGCATAACTTCGGCACATCGGTGAACCAGCACACAGGCTGAAATATCTGGAGGAAATGTTCCTGGAAGAGGAGAGTGGCATGGGCTGCCTAGGAGCAGTTTCAGTGCCTGAACACATGTTAGTACCCACACATGTGTTAGTACCCATAGACATGCAGAGGCCAGCTAATGGAAGCATCTGCCCAGAAAAAGCAGCTTGTGGGGAGGTCGGGGAGAGGCAATTCCATACAGCTTTACTAGCCATGGCCTTTGTTTAAGGGACCTGGGGCAAGAGAGTAGAAGGTGGAATACGCTATGATATGCCTTGTAGGATCTGTGACTAGGAGTGGGTGCTACACTCTCAAACACCCTCAGTGAGGGAGAGATGAAATTCTGACTCCCATTGTCAAACAGCTACCATGACTTTTGCCATGGATTTCCATGCACTTAGAAGGCTACTTAAAATAGACATATGAGTATGTATGTAAATTTGAGAATGTTTATTTAGGATAATCAATCAGATTTTGACTTCTTACCCATTTCTTAGAACTTTTTTACTATGTTATTCATGTCTAATAATGTCTCTTATGTTTTTTAATTAATGTTTATTAAAGTGAAGCTGACATACAATATTATATTAGTTTTTGGTGTACAACATAATGATTTGACGTCCATATGCCTTACGAAGTGATCATTACCCCTCCATCTGAGGCTGGTCACACAAGTGGTGAAGAAAAGATTCCATGACTCCAAAGTCCATGATTTTAACCAAAATGTAAATACTTATGATAAAGCAAGAATGAGTCAGTGGTTCAAGGATTGTGCAATCAAGTGGAGGGAAGGTATTGAACATAGCTAATATTTAACAGGGACTTATTGCCTGCAAAGAAAGACCTTGGGAGCGTTATAGAGAAGGTAACAGTGAGATGTGCAGGGAAGTTTGGAGAGGAGCTTGGTGGTGGGAGAGGGAGGTCATGGGGCAGGGGTGGAAGGTGGGGCAAGTGGTCATAGCCTTGAGGCCAAGCTGCTCTTCCACCATAATTTCTCTTTTTCCCTCCCGCCTCCTTCGCCGTTCATCTGTCCACTTACACAAGTTCCATCTAAAAAGAACTAAACTAAAAGTTACAAAAATACTCTATTTTGTATGTTTGAAGCACATCTCATTTTTTCTCCATCTGCTGGAGACCCCACCACCGGAATTCTGGCCTCTATCAAGCTAAGAAAACAGTAAACTTTAACAAGGTCAAGGAAAGGACAGAAATTTCACCCTCAGTAGTAAACAAGTGTCATGCTCTAAGGGGCAAGTTTGTTTGTACTGTGGGCGTTTTCCTCTGAGGGAGGGGCTAGAAGAGATCAGACAGGATGAATCCCAACCTCCTCAGGAGCTCAAGAGGCAGAGCAAAGAGCTACTCTGGTCTGAATCTAGCCTCTGTGTGTTGGGGTGATTTCTAGGACCAACATTTCTGACAACAAACAGAATCTTCCTATATTTCCTAAAGTCACTCTGTGATGGTTAATTTTATGTGTCCCTTGGTTAGGTTACACTACACACATATTTGTATGTTTCTGTGAAGGTATTATTTAGATCAGATTTACACTTAAAGAAGTAGGCTTTGATTAGAGTAGATTACCCTCCAGAAAGAGGGTGGGCTTTATCCAATTCATTGAAGGCCTTAACAGAAAAGACCTGACCTCCCTGGAAGGAGAGGGACGTCTACCAGCAGACCATCTTGAGACTCAAACAGCAGCTCTTCCCTGAGTTCCAGCAGCTGGGCAGCATACTCTTGTAAGCCTCTTAAAATAAATACAGAGGGTGGGGGGAGATAAAGAGACATCCATTGGTTCTGTTTCTCTGGAGAAACTCAACTAGTATGCACCCTATTTTATCACTTTTAAGGCATGCATTTTTTCACATTTTAACATCTCAAACCAGAGGGTATCTTAAATTTGTGTTATTTTAAATGATATATGATTCTTCCCAGTATTTGACAAAATATTCAAATCCCCCCCAATAGTTTGCTATACCGAGCCAATGGACTGTGATTCCAGCCACCATCCATGATTTGTGAATCCATGCAATGACTTCATTCCAAGGATCTAGGAATTGCACAATTCTGTTCTCTAGTTTTCAAATCCTCACCCAAAGACATTTTTCTTGATTTGAGAGAGAGAGAGAAAGAAACATCAGTTGCCACTCATACATACCCCAACCAGGGATGAAACCCCACAGCCTTTTTGGTGTACGGGACGATGCTCCAACCAACTGAGCCACCTGGCCAGGGCAGAACTCTTGGCAGTTTTAAATAATTATTTTTTATATTCTATTAATTCAACTGCCATCTATACGCTCTGAAAAAAAATATCTCCCCTAGGGGATATGCAATATAAACATTATGAGAGAGCTAAAACCTAAAAGGAATGTTTAGAAAGGGGGAAATAGGAAAAGAGAATGGAATATATTTGTCTTCAAGTAAGCCTCTTTGTACTACTTAAGCCCCACCTTTCTTTCAGTACAGGTTTACAGCATTACCTGCTGCATACCTTCGTTATTCTGTTGTAAGTGGCAGTTTGCTTTCTACCTGACACATTCTCAAAAGAACTGGATAATTGTCCAATATGGCAGCAACTGTTTGACATATCAATTTCTTACACAAAACTAAGAGCTCCTTGAAAATAGGACTAGGTGTTAGGTATGTGTGTATTCCAAGTATTTTGTGTGTGAATGAGATCTATATGGATAGCTGTCAATATGTGGATGTCATTGAATGTATAGGCTATAATGTGCAGTGTTGACAAGTGTCCAGGTATCCAAGGGAACCCTCAGAATCTAGGTAGTTAAGGCCATCAGATAAATGAGAGTATTTGTCTCTCTATTTATGTTTCACATTCTCCTTCATATCCCCAGGGTGTGAGAGTACGTATGTACATGAGAGAGAAAGGTGGGGAGAGTGAGAATGAGACGTGAGCAAATGAGAAATTGGCTCTACACTGGTTTGAATATTGGTTCTGTCACGCAGGCGGTGTGACTTTGAACTATTACTTAACTTTACTTGGAAAGTGAACGTTATAATACCTATGTTGAAGAGGCTTGAATAGAGGCTTGCATATCTAGGTTGAAGAGGCCACCTTTTGTAAGGCTTAAAAGTAACTTTAAAAAGAAATGGGCACTTCACACTCTCATGGGAATGGTAGCTCTCGTTCCGTCACCACTCTCCCGCTGCTCCTGCTCCAGCAAGAGGTACAATGCCTTATACTTGGAAGGCACTCAGTCATGTTTGTTGAATGAATCACAGAGAAGTGCCTTGACGAAAGCACACACTATTTTTGGCTTTCTATACAACATGTAATAAATTATATAGCCTAAGTAAAGAGTATATTATATAACACAAAGTAAAGAATCATTCCTAATGTGATCCCTTTTCACCCCCAGTTTTCAATATTTTCAACTGAGAAGTCATCAGCTACATTGCTTTACTCATGTTCTAACTTCTCTCATTTATAATTATCATCTCTACTTAAAAGAAAACAACCACAAAAAAATACGAAACTACAGAAACTTTATTTAAACCACACACCTTACTTCAAGTTTATATATAGTGTTAATAGTTTGAATTTTTCCATAGGGAACCAAAATGCTCATTTCTAGTTTTTTAAGGTAATCCTAACACAGACATGATAGTGTCAAAATTATTTTCTCTCACATCTTTCTCGCCTTCCTCTTTTCCCCTGTCTTCTCCCCTGCCCACCATCTGTTTGCTTGGGCAATCAATAAATGAATCATCCAACAGGCAAATGAACTCTGGATGACACATTACTTTAAGCCACATCTGAAATGAATTGAAAGTTTAAAAGGCCACATGACATCTATTGCTGTGCGTGCTAGTCTTGTTGAAATATGATTAGATGCCAGATGGGCCTTTGTAACACACTGTCCTGGGAACTATCAGTTCCAACATTCACACATACGTTCTTCATATGAAACGTTGGCAGCCATTTTGTCCTTACTGTTGTACCCTCATAATTCTTCTTCAGAAGAATGATTCACCATGCTATGGTGGTATTAAGTCAGGGGATCTCAACTAATAGCTAGAAGAGAGTGTCAAAGCCAAGTTTCAGGTGGCAATGAGAACAACAAAGCCCACATAGACTGGAAGCTGAGAGCAGAGGGATAGAAAGAAGGTAGTTTGGGAGGAAGTATGGGTTGGTGGATGGATTGTGGGCCAGATTAGTTCAAAGGCTTAAGTCAAATTTTAACTCTAAGCTGTGGAAATTAGGTGGAAGCTGGAAGCTAAACAGAAACTTCATTTTTCAATGGAACCATTTAATGAAACTCTTGTGTCAAGAGATGTTCTAGGTACTAGGGATATATCATTGAAAAAATTGAAATCTGTGAACTCTAAGAGATTTTACTCCAGTGAAGAAAGATTCAAAAAACAATTAATGTAACCAGTAAATAAATTATCAAATGTATTGAAAGAGAACTGCTATACAGGAAGAAGACATCAGAGTAAAAAGGAATGAAAATGCCAGAGTGCCCGAGTTCCAGAGTTGAAGTTTCTGTTTAAATAATGCAGTATTAATATGAGGATTACTTAAACATCTATTATTCACCAGGAAATAGCAGAATCACAAAAATAAAAAGAAGTCATTTTTAACATGGCACAAGAAATGAATTTTATGACATACAAGGTTTGTCTAGAAGGCATCCAGCCATGTAATATGAAAAATAGAAACAATTATTGAAGAAGATACAAGATACAAGAAACATTGTACATAGGACAATGATACCTCAATCCCCTTCAGAGTAGGCACCTTGGCACCTCACATCATTCTCCCAATCACCATCAGCCTCTCGTAGCATTTTCCTGAATCTCATCAATTGTCTGAAATCACTTCTCTTTCAAAGGTAACTTTAATTTTGGGAGAAGGCAGAAGTCACAGGGCACCAAATCTGGGCTATAGGGAAGCTGAGTCACCTGGGTAATTTGATATTTCACCAAAAAACTCTGCACAAGATGTGATACATGAGCGAGTGCGTTGTTGTGATGAAGCTGCCAATCACCAGTTGCCCATAGCTGGGGCCTTCCGAATCATCTGAATATTTTCTGTGGAGGGATGCTCAGTCTTAACACAAAATGTCATGCAGATTCATTGCTCTAGTCACTCAGTTATTTTGAATGTAATGACCACACAGTGCACATGCTCACTGAATGGCATCTACCACCCCCACTGACTAATACAGTGAAGTTATCAGTGTTCATGCACATGCATTCTAGTCCACTCTCCTTGGCTGTCAGGTTACAATGATGTTGTGCAAATCATTCTTGTTATATTAACAATGACTGGACCTTTTTTTTGACAGTCCTCATATATTAAAATATTATTCATGGTTTTCATCAAACTGAAGTAAATTATATACTATGCATGTAACATCAGAAAAGCTGAGAACATTTCAGAGATAGTTACTTGTCCACTACTTCTTTAATAAAACACTGTACTATTAAAACAAAAACCACAGATGTGTAGATTGTACTTACTAGCAAGGCCAAAGTGCATTAGTTTCAATGAGATAAAACTAATTACAGTTTCATCTCATTATTTTCCATGTGACTGAGGTATTATTATCTCTATTTAACAGGTGGGGACATGGAGGTCTAAATAATGTTTAGGACTAAAAACAATGAGTCGTTGGTAAGGATTATGAAAAATGAATGTCCTAGGAAGCATACAAATGACTTCAGCCTATGAGAGTTTATTATCTCAGCAATATTGTGAACACAACTTTCTTTAGGATTAGACCTCCGCCTGTCTGCAGTCCCAAAAGAACTGGTCACTGAGTGAAACTGTGAGAGTGAAGGATGAGCGCAAATACCTGGAAGAATACCACAACAGTATGCGGAAGGTGCCGTGCTACAGTTTCTCCAGTAAAGGAATTCAGGAAAAGACTAAATATGGCCAAAAAGTTGTTTCCAAGTTTTTTTTTATTTTCCTCCTAGACAAGTGCTTTTTTTGGCTCTTACTTCATAGGAAAATGAAAACGGCTTTACAGTAAGTCCCTTGTGTCCCTTCACTTTTTAAATCTTAAGAACATGGTTAATACCACATAGTTCTGGTTTGGCTAATGAACTCACTGATTATGTTTGGCAAATGACAGCAACCCTACAAAACTTAGGCAATGATGATTTCTTTAAACTTGGAATTCAGGAGTAACTTGAGAAATTCATCAAGGAGGGGTGAACTTGTTAGGTTATTCTATCATTTAATTTGAAATATGTGACCAAGAAAATGCAGCTAAGTATTTATTTTATATCACTTGACCATGTTGAAGGTTTTCCAAGATACTGCAGACTAAACTTAAAGCAGGATATGGTGTAAATCGACTCCTAAATATCAAACCAAGGATAAAAACTGTTACTTTTAAAACTCTAGGAATTCCCAAATAAGCAACTCCTTTCTCTGTCATCCTTGCCCTGCTGCTCTGACTTTGAACCTAAGCCCCAGGCATTGGCCTTACAAAAGCCAGTAAAGCTAATTTAGGTTAAGGTTGATTTAATGAAAACTTGAGTGTACCATCAGGTATATGAATTTTCCCCCCCTTTTAGAAAGAGGCCAGAAACATGCTGACGGAACCCTAAGTAGTAGCCTGGTCTGGTTAGAGAAATAAATTGGCTTCGCAATGACCACTGTGACACCTGGTAGTCTAATCTCTCAGTTGGACTACAACTGGGTGCCCTACAGATGGCTACTCTCAATAACCACACAAGGCCACCAGAAGGAAACTCTGACTGGTGAGAATGCTGAGACTGCTGCTGTCCAGGAAACTGGACACAGGGTGACATCAGCTGGGCTCCAGAAGCACTGAGGCCTTCTATTTGGCTTCCAGGAACAATCTGAGGTGTTAATTCTGATTTCTAAAACTGTGTTTTATATTCTAGTTACCTTAGAAATCAACTCTAAAGTTATAGTTAAGGAGGTCCCAAATTTCAACTGGAGGCACCCAAAGGCAAAACCCTTTCTGGGAGAGCCGAGATGGTTAGAATCAGTGAACGACTGCCTTAATCTGACAGAATCCTACTTTGTAAATTCAAACATCCCCCCCGCCAGCTTCCCTTACTGAGAAGATATATGAATGCGGAGGAAATGCCACTTTGAAAACTTTGGCAATAACAACATTTTATTGCTAACTGTTAAAACACTTGAAGTATAATTTTAAAAGAATATAACAATAAGTTCCAGTGAATACTTTATGACTTCATACCATATATTTATTGTATTAGATCATATATTTAAACCATTATCTTCCCATTGGCAAGCATGCATTCCCATGAGCAATGAGATTTGAATAAATTAGGTGTAATTATCTGTAAATACATTTTTTAAAAATATGCCTTATTTATACTGCCTTTTTTAAAAGTTTGGGAAAATTTTTTTCTTAGCCCTTTTGTGAGATTAATTTAACTGCCTACACTTGCACCACTTCTACTATATCCTAATTACTCAACCATCATCTCCTTTTTCCCAGAAACTCCTTGAATGATTCAGTGAACTGTTAAGGTTGTCTGGCAATTTACCATAAGGATTTCCTGGAACAAGAAGCATCATCAATGCTCAAAGTTATTCTTTTTAATATTCTACAGAGCGTTTTAGGATCATTGGTCACATTCCTTTCACATGCAGGTTGGCAGGTTGTCTTTATAATATTTTTTTCATAGAAAAGAAAAGAAGAGTAAAATGGTGAAGAAGCTTGACCAAGGCTACCTGAGAGGTTAAAAGCAAAAGTAGGGTTGGCACATTGTATATTCCTGAAGAAGCTTTGTCTTGGTGAGGATTTCTCTACCAACTAAATCACCCTGTGTACAATGAGCAAACAGTAAAGTCAGTCTCAGGACAAAGTGATCTTGTTGTTCCTTTTAAAACATGGATGTGGAGCGCACGTATTTCAGAAGGCCACATAAAAGAAAAAGAAATGAGTACAGTGAGAGCCAACTCAACATTTGAGGATGAGTAAACATACATAAATTATGTACAACTAAAAGTGCATAACTTTCAAATCTGGACAGTTACTAACAGTCTCAAATATTCTTGCTTGGGTATCAAAGCAGAGAACAGCTGTGCTGAAATGCTGGGAAGACCAATAGTTACTCACTCCCTTTCATAAACTCACCAGTATAGTCACTAGCATAAAAAGTAAAGATTGTTAGCAATCACTAACCACCGTATTGCCCAAGTAACCGTCTTTTCTTTTCTAGGCCTCCTTGTCTTAAGCATGAAGGAAGTGGTAAACCAGTAGGACTGTAATCTATTATCTGTTACCACTGGGAGCAGTGATGTGTTGTGACATCAAGAGAGAAAAAAGCTAGGGAGATAGACATAGGGGAGGCTCATCCAATAAAGGCGGGACTAGACACGGCCTTCTACTTCCTTAAATGACTCACTGTGACGATGGGCACTCCACTGGGTGTGCTGTATATCTATGGGAAGATAGAAAAGGGAAAGATTTTATAGAAAAGCTTGAATTGGGAGAGCAAGAGGTACTGACACCCTAGTAGGTAGTCTCCTTGTCCTGGTTCCCATGCCTGTGAAACAGTTACATGAACACACATATACACCCCTATTAGCTATTTCTACAGATTATTGAATGGAGAAGCTCATACACTAGGTGGCAGAACACAGGATGAACCCTTATCAGGACTCTGGGATGGTGTACACAGTGGAAACTGGGTTGCACATATCACAGGCACTCCTGTTCTAGTCACTAGAAAGTATGTGAATAAACGTAAATGCAAATGGAGCTACAGTTGTAATGCTGTCTTACCAAAGCTAATCTGCTCTCAGATATGGTCAAAATAAATTTTTGTTTGCTTGTTTTAAGTCCCGGAGTTTGTAGCTGTTAGCTTTTATGAGTAAGACACCAATTTTGAGAAAATCCTTTAATTATTGTGCTTTTAAAAGCTTAATGTTCGTATACCACTATAAAGATTTTCTTCCTCTCCTTCTGTCCTCCACTCTGTAAAATGTCAGCCCCACAGTTCTCTCAGGGTCCAGTACAAAGCTGACTAGATACAGCATAAATTTGGATGGCTGGAAACATTAAAATAAAATAGTTCTTTTCCCATAAACTAGAAACTACTATAAATTTTTATACATTTTAGACTTAAACTTCAAATAATCCTAGAATCGGTCAACATGAATTATGAAATAATAGCAGTAAAAAAATTATGTTTTTAAAAACACTTTGTTTCTTTAAAAAGAAAATATTTAAAATTCTTAGTAAAATACTTTAAGAACCTAGATTGGAAGAAAGGGAAAAACTTATTTGAAGTACTAATGTGAAGCCTGGTTGAAGGATATTACTATGAATAAGACATTAAATATAGATAAGTATGGGATATCAATTATATATAATATGGTATTCTATGTAAACATATTTTGTTTGGACTTTAGAAGGTCCGTAGATGGATCTTTGTCAATATACATAGATGGACTTCAGACATTAGCATATCCCTGAAGATTCTATGGAAAATCATGTACCTATCTTCCATCAGAATCTCAAATGGATCTATGGTATAGGTAAGAATACTTTAAAACCACTGACCCAAAGGATATATCTTCACAAGTAAAATCTTTACAGTATCCAGAAGTGTTTTTCTTTTTAAATAGTTCTCAATTTATGGTTATTATCCTTATCCAACCAGAAAGGTATTATCTCACACTTTTGCAATATTTGGCCTATGTGCTCATTACAAACTACAAGTTCTTTTCATTATCCACACTTTACAGAGAAAAGGAAAGAAGTGTCCAGCGGAATAAAAACTATCTTAACAGCTATTAAGAGTAGAATTAAAATCTTAGAGGACTTATTTTTAAATTAAAAACCCTCACATATATGCTACCCAATTTTATTATTCATAAGTTGCAAAGCAGTTTCTTTTTCATATTTCAGAGAAAAGAAAAAAACGTTTGTCCTCTACATTTTAGAGGTATTCATAGTCATTATAAGTATCTTGTAAGAGGTTATTTTGCAATATGTTTCATAATATGAAATATTATTTAATTTGAATATTAAATAGTAATCTTTAAACTGTACAGACTTTCTATACTTAAACAAATAAGTGACCTTTTCATTTCTAGAATAGTCCCCCCAAAATTAACTAGCTTCTCTTCTTTGCCATCTGAAAAAAATGAGCCAAGGCAAGGATATTTTTGTTTATTCCAAGTATGTATTTTCCTTCTTCTCTAGACTATGCCTCAAAAGCTTCCTGTCTATAGGATACAAAAAGAAAGTTTTCACAAAGCTGCTAGAGAGTCTAAAGTTCTCCTTACAATGGCAAAGAACTTATCAACACAGTTGTGAATAAATGCTCAATTTTTGTCAATATGCAACATGCAGATGAAAGAAAACTGATTTATTGACAACTTTTTAGCCTGTTTTATTAACTTTATTACAAACACAATTAAAGAGATGTTTTGAAAAAAGTCAGACTCCCCGGATTGAAGCCTTATCTTTTTTTTCTTTAATTATTTTCAAGTACAGTTTTCTGTCTTTTATTCCCATCCCAGCCTGCCCCTCCATGCTCCCCACCTTCCTCCCATTTCCACCCCCCTTAGTTGTTTTCCATGTGTCCTTTATACTAGTTCCTGTAAATCCTTCCCCCTTTTCCCCTGAAATTCCTTCCCCTCTCCCCTCTGGTCACTGTCCCACTGTTCTCTATTTCAGTGTCTTTGTTTTTATCTTGCTTGCTTGTTTATTTTGTTGATTAGCTTCCTGTTAAAGGTGAGATCATATGGTATTTGTCTTTCACCACCTGGCTTATTTCATTCAGTGTAATGCTTTCCAGTTCCATCCATGCTGTTGCAAAGGGTAGGAGCTCCTTCTTTCTTTCTGCTGCATAGAATTCCACTGTGTATATGTACCATAATTTTTTGATCCATTCATTTACTGACAGGTACCTAGGTTGCTTCCAGCTCTTGGCTATTGTAAATTGTGCTGCTATGAACATTGGGGTGAATAGGTTCCTTGGATTGGTGTTTTAGAGTCCTTAGTATGTAATCCCAGCAGTGGAATTACTGGGCCTAAAGCCTTATCTTTCTATGTATGTGTGTGTGTGTCTATATATATATGTGTGTGTGTGTCTATATACATATGTATATAGACACACACACACACACATATATATATATATGTGTGTTTTATGATTAAGTATCAGCAAGGTTTACTATATAAAATTACCCTGCAAGACAAAATTTTAATTTTTTATTATCCATATTCAAATTTTTTATAACTTTATTGTAAGAATAACATGTATAGATTTGCTTCCCAATTTACCACTATGGTTAAGGTCATGGGCTTTGGGATCCAAGGAACCTTGATTTCAGCCTCAGCTTGTCTAGTGATTGAAGGACAAAAGTCACTTGTTTAATGTCTTTAAGCTTTAGTTTTCTTACAAAATGTATATTGTCTCATTTAATACTTTAAATAACATGACTCCAAGTGTTTCTGTCAAAATCAAATCAGCTAACCTATAAAAAGCTGGCACACTGCCTGGCACAAAGTAACTGTCTAGTAATTACCAGCCACTGTTCTTAAATTATATCTATACAAATGCCCTGTTCTGACTAGCTGTTTACTATTGCAAACTAAGATGTGTTCTGCCTCACTTGTGTGCCACCCCAGAGGATGACACATGTCCAAATGCCACTCAGATATCAAGTCCCTTCTATATACCACTTCCTAAAATTTTTTTCTCAAGATGTCTTCTATTTTTCTAAACTCTTTTCTCATCAGGTAATTATTAACTTCACATAGAACATTTCTATGTGTAGTCACATAGAAATGAACAAATGAACATTTGTTCATTTGTTCACTCTACATAAATGAACATTTCTATCATTTGATCGATTTTTTGTCTTTTTAAAAAATATACTTTATTGATTATGCTATTACGGTTGTCCCATCCCCCCATTTATTCCCCTCTGCCCATCAACCCCTTCCTGACCACACCACACCCCCACCTTAGTCCATGTCTATGGATCACACGTGTAAGTTCTTTGGCTTCCCCATTTCCCATACTAGTCTTAACTTCCCCCTCTCTATTTTGTACCTACCATTTACTCTGCTTATTCCCTCTACCTTTTCCCCCTTCTCTCCCTCTCCCACTCCCCACTGATAACCCTCCATTTCTCTGGTTCTCTTTCTGTTCTAGTTGTTTGCTTAGTTTGTTTTTCTTTCTATTTTTAGGTATAATTGTTGATAGTTATGAGTTTGTTGTCATTTTATGTTCATAGTTTTTGATCTTCTTCTATTTCTTAGATAAATCCCTTTAACATTTCATATAATAAGGGCTTCATGAATATGAACTCCTTTAACTTGACCGTATCTGGGAAGTACTGTATCTGCCCTTCCATTCTAAATGATAGCTTCGCTGGATAGAGTAATGTTGGATGAAGGTCCTTGCCTTTCATGACTTCAAATACTTTTTTCCAGCCTCTTCTTGCCTGCAAGGTTTCTTTTGAAAAATCAACTCCTTTGTAGGTAACTGTCTCATTTTTTCCTGTTTCTTTTAAGACTCTCTCTTTATCTTTAATCTTGGATAATGTAATGATGATGTGCCTTGGTGTTTGCTTCCTTGGGTCCAAATTCTTTGTGACTCTGAGTTTCCTGGACTTCCTAGAAGTCTATATCCTTTGCCAGATTGGGGAAGCTCTCTTTCATTATGTTTTCAAACAAGGTTTCAATTTGTTGCTCTTCCTCTTCTCCTCCTGGCACCCCTATGATTCAGATGTTGGGACGTTTCAAGTTGTCCTGGAGTTTCCTATGCCTCTCCTCATTTTTTTGAATTCTTATTTTTTCATTCTGTTCTGGTTGAATGTTTATTTCTTATTTCTTGTGCAGATCATTGATTTGAGTCCCGGTTTCGGTCCCTTCCTTCTTGGTTCCCTGTATATTTTCTTTCATTTCACTTTTCATGGCCTTCACTTTTTCCTCTATTTTGCAACCAAATTCAACCAATCCTGTGAGCATCCTCATTACCAGTGTTTTGAACTGTGCATCTGACAGGTTGGCTATTTCTTTGTGGGGTCAGTTTTGCCAGTAAGTCCCCCCGTCCGCCACAGATGAAAGTGAAACTACCAATACATAATCTGCTTGGGGAAGAGAGGTGGTCAGTCTCTCACACAAGGACCAAGAACCTCTTCTTCAACAATTTTTATTAGGTTGTAATACACAGGAATACCGGTAAAGCTCATCAATCAATGTCAGGTGGCAAGGACCAAAGAATAGATAACATTTCAAAGAAATCTGAGGGCTTAATCTGAGTCAGTGTCAGTCCGGTAAGGGAGTTGCAAAAACTTTGGGAGACATACGCATTTCCTGCTTGGACCCTTAACATACGAATGAAAGCACTCTTAGCAAAGCAGGCTTCACAGGACTTTAGGAACTCTTTCCTATGCCTGATCACCCCGGATCCTGCTCTAGCCAACAAAGGGATGCACTGCCTTCCCAGTCATAGGTTTTCATGCTTAAGTGGATTAGACCCAGGAAGCATTTCTCCCAGATGGAAATGGGGACTCAGGCTATGTCAGAATAGCCGGGGGATGAGGGTCCATCACTCCCTCTTTGCTGCAACCCCCTGAGTCCTTCCTTGAGGGCCTCCCAAGTGATCTTGTCTGGCTTAGGTTGCCCCTTCTCTGAGGGTTCTTACCCTTCACTGGCTAACCGACCAAGCATTGGGGGCAGGGGATAAAGCAGAAGCAGTGCTGTCACCAGAGATAAGCTATGTCTCCTTTGTGTCTCGCAGCCCAGAGGTAGCTCACTCAGCCTTAGCCATGGGGGTAGTTACAACTCCTGAAACCAGGCAGAGTAGTTCCCAACACTTCTCTATCACTTAGTTGTATTTTTTCTGGAGCTTTGATCTGTCCTTTCATTTGTGCCACTTTTTTTGTCTCTGCATGCCTGTTATGTAGTAAGGGGCAGAGCTTTAGGTATTCACCAGGTCAGGATAATCCACATCCCTACGCTGTTGTGCTTATGTGGGGAAATATCCAAAGTGAACAATGCCGCTTGCTCAGCCCTCTGCCAGCCTTCAGTTACTTCCTCTACTACCCACAAGCAAAATGAACATTTCTGGTGCTGATCCGCAGGTGGGTGGTTTTGTGTACATTCTAGGACCCTGTGGGTCTCTCCAACAAACTGTCCTGTGAGGCTGGGAGTTTCTCCCACCACCAAGGGTTTTTCAGTCAGAAGTTTTGAGGCTTTATTTCCCTATGCTGGAACCCTAGTTTGTGCGATCTGTCTCGCTCCCCAGTTGTTCCTCACAGTTTATCTGCACATGAATGTGGAACTGCCCTATCTGCCAGCTGCCATTTTGCTGTGCATCTTCTCTGCTCCAACTGCCCATCTCCACCCTTCCTACAGGTCTGGATGAATGTTTCTTTAACTCCTTGGTTGTCAGACTTCCATACAGTTCAATTCTCTGGCAGCTCTGCTTGCTCTTTGTTTTTAAATTTGTTATTGTCCTTTTGGTTGTGTGAGGAGTCACAGTGTATCTATATATGCCTCCATCTTTCCATATTATTTCATAGTTATTTATTTGTTAGTTATTTTTTAATCTATCTGTATTTTTCCTAAACTATTGCTCATACTATTATTTCTAGCTTGTGTGGTTTATGAGGTCAAGGACTTATGTTCAGCATTCCAAATCAGACTATAAATATTTAAAGGCAAGCATTATCTTACATCTTTTTGTATTCTCCATAATACCTAGCAGCATATCTTGTCCTTGTATATACTACATATGTTGATTTACTTTTTAAGTCTGTAGGAGAGATAGAGAGAGAATCTAATATTATCTCTAATATATTTAATTGTACAAAACCTGTCATGCTAGAACTAGATTGTACTATTGCAAGGGCCAATAGTATGCATCTCTTTTCCAACTCTACATGTAATAATATCTCATCAGTAGCTTAAAACAGGCCATGTTAGGATATTTATGCCACAGAAACTGGAAAATACTACAAATCAGGATTCTTTCTTTCTCTTTTGTTCTTCTGTTTTATTCTCCTTCCTCCTTTCTTCCTTTTCTTTCCTTCATTCTTTCTTTCCTTTCTTCCTTACCTCCTTCCTCCTTTCTTCCTTTCTTCATTTCTTCTCTCTCTCTCTTTCTTTCTGTTTTGGAGAGCAAGTTATATATATTTAACAGTATACCACTGTTTATGACCCACAAAGATAGATGTAGAGCTAGATACAGGGTATATATACATTTAAATACATCTTGACTAGTGAGCAAACTCAGATAATCTATGCTTCCCTATCATCGTCAAAGAGCATTCTTTGTACATAAACATTACATATTCATATTATTAGTGGAGAGAATCTACAGTTACCATTTAAGCACTAATTTCCTTTGCAAATGGCCTTGATATTTAGCAGACTGCTCATTTATTTGTATAATGCAGGAATGGCCTTAGTAGTTATTTTCCAGGGAGTTTATGTGCGCATCACCTATAATCCTTTCAAACTGTGAGCTCTTCGTAGAAACATACTGGATTAAAGACCATTGTCAATGGTTATATGAATGACTGTGCCAGGCTCAAAGTAGCCATTCAGGGGAAAATCCATTTTTACTTAATTTTAAAATCTAGCATTTCTGAACATCAACAGAAATTTAAAAGAAAAACAATATGTTCAATAAACTAAATAATGATCAGTGCACAAGGATATCATCCCCTTGGAAATGTAGGTAAAGATTGCAGTAGCTTTTTTTTAAATTGTGTCTCTTTATGTCATTTTTTCTGTAATTCAAGCTTCAGATATTTAATGATTATATGTATTGTCTACAGTAGGTCAGCATATAGAATCCCTGAAACACTTATATTTGTTCTTTAAAACCATGAGTTTGATTGTTTTTTATTTATTTATTTGTTCATTTGCTTTTGTTTAGCAACTCCAAAACCAGGCCCTGAAATCAGACCTGAACCTCCCTATACTATACCCAGGAGCAGAATTTTCAGGTCATTGTGAAGAATGACCTGAAACAAGGAACAAGGGAAGTGTATATTAGTATCATCTGGGTTTGCCCATGCTATATTTTTCTGACATAAAAAGATTTTTTGTGAAGTTAGATATAAAATATCATTGAAGATAAAATCATCATTCATCACCAAAATCACATAACAAATGTCCAGTGATCCATCAAATGCACTCAAGACAAGACTTTATTGTATGTGAACAAAGAAATCCATCTCCTATTTTAGGAAAACCAGAACCTCTCTCTTACCACAGAGGCATTGCGGTAAATCGCATTCACCAAGAAATCCAAAGGAAGGCTCAATTCTCAATACTGTGAATCCTCATTTAACATCATGGATAAGTTCTGAGACTTTAAGTGAAACAACATTTAACAAAACCAATTTTACAATATTCTAATTGATGCAAAGAAGAGTTAACTTCCTAAGATATCTCAACATTATATAACAAAACAATGTTAAGGGGACCCACATCATTCATTCAAAGACCTGCTGTATACCAATGGAACAGGCAAGGAATTCTAACTCCTTTGCATAAACTAAATGCTAACAATTCGGTTTCCTCGTTTTGCAACTTCCCAATTTTTCCAGTTCAGGATTTGGGCCCTGGAATGCTCCCTGTGCTCCCTGCAAGGGGCTGAGTGCCTCACACTCCTGTCCATAACAGCAGCTGCCTGCACATAAACCAAACCAAGGGACTACATTCTCTGTTAAAAGGGAAGCTAGCAGGTGTTAAAGACATGTGAGTACTTAGATGAGGCTCTCATTCAGGAGAAATGAAAGAATATTTTGGGGCAGAAATTGTGCATTTCTGAAATATATTTTGCAACAGTAACAAACATTCCAAGTATTTGCTTTTTGTGGGATCACAAGAACTCACATACATTCTAAATGGGCCATCTAAATAGAGACCCAAGATTATGGTGCTTACCAGGACAGAGCAGCAGGGAAAAACATCCAAACTAAAAAGGCAGTTTACTCTGTAAACAGTAATTTTAAATTGACATTTGACTTCAGATAACTTGAAACATCTGAGCCTGGATCCCATGCCAAATTAAAACATACATAAAACCCATAGTTTGAGGTTGCAAAGCCTTCAGAGATGGACTGGTAATGTAAGCATACTCTTCACACAGACCTGTTCCTAATCATATCTCTTCTGCATTTCAAACACTTCAATTGTTTCCTGTTACGTGCAGGATCAAATCCAATGCCTCAGAATAGCATGCAAGGCCTCAATAATCTGACTTCTCCTGCCTCACGGTTCACTCCTAGGCTCCTCCCCAAATATTTCTCTATGCTACACATGCAGCATTTCTTTCAATTATCTGGTTTTCAGGCCTTTAAATAAGCTATTTTATACCCAAAGCTCTGGCTTATTCCTTTATGTTCTGGGGGGTGGGCCTCAGCTTGGACCTTTATCCTCATCTTGAGTGTAGGTTCGTGATAAAGTCTTTCCTACAAGTCAGCCAGGCAACTTGCTCAGAGAGCTGCCTGCTGAGCAGCCCTGCATCAAGGAATAGACAAGAGTTGCACACAGTAACTATTTTATTCACTCAATTTTTATTGAATGTAGGTTCTCCCAAAGTAGAATACTAACATACATTAATATCATACTCACATTTTGAAAACCTAAGAGAATTATAACATACACAGATAGTAACCAATGGGGGATAATGAACCCAAGTCCCATAGTCTCTGTAGGTCTGGGGGACAGTATGGTGGGCAAGGGAGTCGTCATTGTCCTGAAAAATAGGATCTCCAGAGCCAGGAGGGCAGCAGGGCAGAGCCTCCGGCAGCCAATGCCAAGGGAGATCAGCGTGGCGTGGAGCAGCACTCTGGTGTGTGTGTGGAACTCAGCTGTCTCAGCAGGGGTCTGGAACCTACCTCAGTTATACTTTGAAAGTGGCGTGTTCCACCCTTCTGGGTCTTCTTGATAAATGTCTCGGTACCCCTAATACCAAGTAGGGAATTTGCTCAGAAGCCTATCTATAGGTGGTCCCACTCTGCAGACATGGCTATTCTCTCCACATGTGCAGGTACCTTAAGTGTGTCTTCTTGCCCTATGTATCTGCTCTGACGTAGGTAGTTTCCACTTGAACTAAAGTGTCATGGCTGATTGACAACCATTTTGGTTGACATGAGTGACTCCACTTTGTTTCAGCTTAACAATAACCCACAACCTTCAGACCAACTTCCACTTTGTTTCATATACTTTATGTTATCTTGATTGGACCAATGTCATTTTATTGGTCCTGCTCTCCTCAGTCCTTCTGGAAAATCTTTGCTGACTCCTTAAAGACATAATTAGGTGCCCCTTACATTTTCTCCATACCACAGGTACTTCTTCACATAACACGATAATGTATTTTAGGAGTTTATTTATTTGTCCCCATCTACTAATAAGCAGCTTCATAAAGGCAGGGATTCTGTTAATTTTGTTCAGGCTGTGTCCTCAGTATACTATCTGCATAGTAAGTTGTCAGTAATCATTTGCTTACTAAATTAATAAATTAAACTCTTTTAACATCACTCCAGTATGATTAATGACCACAGGTACATTGAGTAGCTAGTGTCATTGTAGGGAAATTCATGAGAGAAGAGAACTTATCCTGTCCACCATTGTATTTCCAGCATAACATCATACCTAACTTGTAGTAGCTTCTCAATAAACATTTTTTGAATTTTTTTTTAATTTTTGGAATGCTGAGTATTATACATTGTCTTTGACATAGTGCTTAATATGATGTTAATGTTTATCTTTAAGAATAATGCTAAACATTTTCAGATGTGTTAAAATAACAAAGGGGGAGGAATTCTTCTTGTTAAAGCAATTATCACTACTGTCAACATTAACAACTTTGCCTATTACAGATCAAGAAATTTTTTCCTCTGAAGTATTGGGCTAAGTAAATGTTTTCTAGCCTACTGAGTAGTGTTTTTAGATTTGCATCTTTTAGTTTCAATTGTATCTGGTCTCCCTTTCTTCTTTTTCAGCTACATAAAAGTGTTTTCTGATTCCCACAATCAAAATACAGTTGGGTCACTCTATTACTCAAACAGAAAAACTAAAAAGAGCAGATATTTGCATATATCTTCACCTAGACAGCATTTAGAGAATTCAAAATATCTAACTGGAAGAGTATCTGAAGGATTATCTGGTTCAGCACCATGCTTAGGAATGAGTGATTTTTTTCCTCCTCTTAAAGAAGAAAGCTAACAAATAGTATTTGACTGGTCTGCTCCAAATAAATATTTTTTCCTAAAGATAACACTAGTAGATACATACACACATACCACACACAGTCATTACCTTTATATATAGTGCAAACAATTTGTATAACTAGCATAAATGATGTAAACACTCTTACCTACCTATCTGATCACAGAAAGTTGAGTTGAATATGCATAGACTCATGATAATCACATCACATCCACATAAACAGTACCATCCATTCCTCCCCATGCCTCCTTTTACCATTTTAGTTAAAGAATCTCTTTTTTCATAGTCAGGAAAAATACATAGATCAGAGCTGCAAATCAGACTACTATAAAAATATACCCATATTTTACTTTTTATAAAGAAAAAGAAAAACCACAAAAATTATCTATAATCAATTTCATATTTAGGGAATTGAAGATTGAGCTGCCTATGTTAAGAAAAATGAGCAAAAGAAAAAGAAATATAGCAAATTACAGTAGGCAAAATTTGCGTATTTCCCTTCTCTCACACAACACTGCCTCACCTCCATAGCTTTTCATTTGGGCCTGACTTCTTGAAACTTTCTTTTCTCTATTTAAACTCAGGAGTCATCAGGGAAAGCCAATGCCATCAGAACTATCCTTTGAGTGGCTCAGATTTGGAAAAAAAAAAAAAAACCACTCTTCTGTAGGCACAGTGACAGAGGAGTTACAACTGGAAGCTCCCATGTGGTGGCTTGAAGAGTATGGCATTTTCACTCAATTTAAGCAACAGGAGAAGAAGGTCAAAAAGATGATAGCAGGGCTTCTTAAGCAGGTGGCAAAAAAAGGGTTGCAGCAAAAGTGGGGTGTAAACAGGATTATTCCTGTTTACAGGAATAAAACTGGGGTGGATGATACTAGCAGCTATGTAGATAGGTTACTACTCATCAAATCATGTGTCATGATATTGGATTTACATTAAAAGTCAGGGACTCTGGAGAACAGACAAGAATAAGGCAGAGTTCAAAGCCAAGGGAAAGGGGAATACGAGAAAGGTTACTAGAGCCTTGAAAACAAAGATCAAGGTAGGAACAGATTACCAGTACTGAACTCAGGTCAGTACTGGCTGAGATGACTGTTGGCTTAAAGCTGAGCCACCAAGTATTGGTCTAAATAGGTCATGAAGATTCTGGAAAAGGGGGTGCTGGGCCTTAAAGTAGGTTTAGAGACACAAGACTTGGGGAAGAGAAGAAGTTAGTGTCTTGGAAGTGATTTCTGAAACTTTTTCTAAACTCATTATGTTCTTCAGAATCTCTTGCCCTGATGTTAGGGCTTTACTTCCTACACGAATAAATCCTTTCTGTTTCTCTAATCTTAACTAAAGGATAGCCCTTAACTGGTTAATACTGTCCCTTTTTCCATCTTCAGAACATTCTACAAGTCAAGGAGGAAGCAAATATAGCAAAATTAGCCCAGTGAGCAGAGAAAAAACTGAAGCTGCTCTGCAACTTTTAGATCATTTAGGGTGGCAACCAGATTAGCAAAGGACACTCGAGGAGAAAACACGCTGCACTGATAAAAGGTAAAAATGCCTGACTAAACGTACTTGTGGCAGAAATAACCACAGCTGACCATGAGTCAACTATGCATCACCGTCACTAAAAATACCTATCATACCCTGTCCCACTTTGCTTTTAGCTTCCGTTATTCTTGATTAGGTCTTGTTATTGCTAACTTGAATTCTCAGAGTTCTCTTCGTCAATCCCATAGCAACTGGTTTTCCTGCTCTAATCCCACCTGTATATCAAAGTCACTGTGATTTTTCCTGCTCAGCTATTCTATATATTTTGATGGTTTCATATCACATATCGAATTGTTTACTTTTTAAAATCTGATCTAAATGTTTTACTAACATTTCTTTCCACCATCCAACCTGTACTCAAGGAATCTGTAGCCTTTGATTGTTTCGGGTTCTCGGGATACATTTATCCCTTTCTCACACATGTGCCTTAGTCTTCACTGTTTCCTGTGGGGCATATCCTACCTCCGTCTTTACCTGGCAAAATCTTACCCATTCTTCTAGACGCTGCTTGAATGTCTGAAGTATCCCCTTTCAACGGCAGGGATTTTCTTACCTCTTCAATTTTTCATAGCTCCCTATCTCTCATGATTACTATACTTGTTACATTCTGTGCTGGGTTTAGAGTTTTCTGTGTCTGTGTTTACAGGGTTTTCTCCTAGTGCTTCCTCAATACATATTGTTAAATTTAAAAGAAGCAAGCATCATTCTCATATATATGGGCACACAATATACAAGCACACATAGGAGTTCACATATAAATGCTATTCTATGATAGAATATTATACCCAATTAAGAAATTCAGAATTTTAAAAAATGTGATGCCCATTCACTAAGGCTCCATAGAGAAAGTACAGAGATTCAAATCTAATGGAGACCTAGAAGATGTAGCTTCCCTCCTCTAAAATTTGGTTATAACCACCTTCTTGAAAAGACTCACTTCTGTAAATGCTTTCAGAATCTTCATGGAAACTCCCATGTAGTTAAAATAAGAGAATTGAGATAGTCAGGAAGTCATATGAAAATCATATTTTGGCCATTTAGTCAGTCTGGTGAGGTCTAGTGAGGCTGAACAAAGCAGCCAGGGACCTTTTTTTTGCTTGACTAGAAGGAAAATATGCAGTTAATTCAGAAAGAAATCTCCATGACAAAGTTTATTTTGTTTCCTTCATACTGGTTTTATAAATACCTTAGAGGACCAGGTCAGAATAAGATATTGAAGTCTTCTTAATTTAGAAACACTGGCCTCTAGTCTGGGGGTATTCAAATAGTGTTGGGTGGAGTGGGGGCAGGGGAAGGATGATATTCCCACATGGCCTTAAAAGTAAGTATGATCAATCCTTTTCATGCCCAACCTTCACATGGCTTTCACTTTTAAATGAAATCATTATAGTTTCTTTTCTAAAATATCATCCATATTTCTCCTCCAAAATAAATAATAACAATGCACACTTAAACCACGAATCCTGATCAGCCATTAAGTTTTGTAGGGTAAAGAGAAGAGCTAAGAAAATGAAAAGATTTAGGTTTCAGTTCTAATTCAGCCTCTGGTCACATAAACTTGGGCATAAGACCTCAACATTTAAGCACTCCATCTTCAGTCTATAAAATAAAGGAATAATCCTGTTTACTTACCTATTTCTTGGTGAGACCTTAAATGAACTAAATCAAAGGAAAGCACTTTGTAAATTGTTAAACACCAAAAGCTGTGATGCTATTGACACCATCCCCCATCAGCTCTCCACCAATCTCTATCCAGCATCTTGGAAGTTGGACCAGCTGTCTTCCTGCCCACCTCACATGTAACTCTCCAGACAGATTCTATGGCTTCTAGTTGCTCAAGCTTGTGAGGGTCTCTGGCTTTTCTTGTCCACCCATCTAAGTCTTCTATTTTCTTCAGGCTTCATTTTCCCATGGAACATTTATTCCTAATCAACCCAATAGTATTCTTTGTTTTAAGAATTCTTTATACATTTATACCCCCAACCTCAAATAGAGCGTTAATTTATGACTATATATATATATTCAGGTTATTATAATTTCATGTCTTGGTGACACTGCAGTGTGAATTTGTATGTATAAAAACTGCATCATTTACCTCTTATATCACTCAAAGGGCCTAGCTCAGTGCTCGGCACACTGCTTCTTAAAAAGAATGAACTATCTCTTTTTCCAACTTTCTTTTTCCAAAGTTATTGACTAAAGGACACTTTAACCATCTAATTTATGATGTCTAATCAATCATCAAGACCTCTCTGTTTTATCATTAAAATAAAGCCTCAGATCTGCCCACTTCTCTATCTCCCCTCTCGTACCCAAATCTCACTGGCAGCACTACAAAACCTTCTGCAGTACACTCCCACTTGGGCAATAGCCTTCAACTAATGCACTCTATATGCACAGTCACAATAATCCATTTTAAAAATCAAATTACACCTACTTTCCACTTGGGTTTCTAGAACCCAAAAGTATTGTTTCGTTACACTTTGAATAAAATCATAACACCCAACAGTGGCCTTCAAGGTCATGCATGATCTGGTCCTCACCAACACCTTCAGCCTCATCACGGGCCATTTTCCCCTCCTCTCTCCGTTCTAGCCACACAGGCCTCCTTTAAGCTCCTTTCAAAGACCCTGATCATTTGCCGAAAGGCCTTTGTACCTGTTGTTTCCCCTGCCCAAAATGCTCTTCCCTGGCACTTTGTGTAATAAGTTCCTTCTCTTCATGTACAGAAGCATAATGCCTGCTTTTTAAAAAAATTCCTTCACCTTTCAAAGAGCACTGTTTAAGCAATTTCATACCCTATTTACTACCTTCATCTTACTCATTGTGATGGATAATTATTAGTTATTTTTAGGTTTCTTCTGTATTATTTCTCCTTTCACTAGATTGATTGATACACGAAGGTAGGAACCATGTATGCTTTTTCTACCATTATGTATCCAGTACCTAGCACAATTGCCAGGAACATAGAAGGCACTCAAAAATATTTGTTAAATTGAAACTTAACAGTGAAATTTGAGTGTTTAATATATTCCTGGTGCTAGAAATACAAAGTAAAATAATCCCAGGCCTCTACCCCTTAAGTAGTATCTTCCTAAATCTATGTTTAGTGACATGTTAGTAGCCTGTATTTGGCCATGGCGAGAGTATTCACACAAGAGAAGTCAGCAAACATTAAAAAATCAAAACTCCTCACCACCCCACTCCCTATTCCTGCATGAGAGCCAATTTATAAGCACATCACTTCAGATAGGTAAGTACATAATCATAAATCCATGTACAAAATGTTACGGGAGTTTTTAACAAATAGTGCTGGGGAAACTTATTATCCATATACCAAAAAGTAAAACTGGATCCTTACCTTCTACCATATGCAAAAATAACTTTAAATGGATCAAAGAACTGAATATAAGAGCTAAAGTTATAAAACTCTTAGAAGAAAACAGGTAAAAGGCTTCATACCATTAGATGTGTTAATGATTTCTTGAATTTGGCACCAAGAGCACAAGCTACAAAAAATAAATAAATAAATTGGACTGCAACAAATTTAAAGACTTTTGTGTATCAAAACATACTTTCAACAAAATGAAAATGCAACCCACATAATGGGAAAAGATATTTGCAGATCTTGTATCTAAAAAAAGGCTACAATCCAGAATATACAAAAAGTCTTAACACACAAACAACCTAATTAAAACATAGGCCAAGAACATGAGCAGATATTTCTCCAAAAAATATACAAACAGCTAATAAACACAGGAAAAAATACTCAACATCACTAGCCATTAAGGAAATGTAAATCAACCAAACTAACAAGATACCACTTCACACAAATTAGAACATCTATTACCAAAAGACAGAAAATGACCAGTATCAGCAAGGATGTAGAGAAATTGAAATCCTATGCTTTGCTAGTTGGAGTGGGAAATGGTGCAGTCACTGTAGAAAACAGCATGGCAATCCCTCAGAAAATTAAAAATAAAATTATGTATGATCCAGCAATTCTACTTCTGGGTACATATCCTAAAGAATTGAAAGCAGAGATTTGAACAGATGTTTGTATATCAGCATTCTTAGAAGCATCATTCACAATAGCCAAAACATAAATGCAATTAACATGGCCATGAGGAATCAATGGATAAGCGACACTGTGATCTATACATAAATATCTTAAAGTGGAAGAAAATTCTGACACACGCTACAGCATGGATGGACCTTGAGGACATTATGTTAAGTGAAATTAGCCCATCACAAAAGGACAAATATTGTATGTGGTACCTAAAGTAGGTGAGTTTATAGAGATAAAGTAGAGGGTTGATGAAGGCTAGGAAAAGAGAAGAATGGAGAGTTGTTGTTTAGTGGGTATGAAGCTCTAGTTTAGGAAGATGAAAAAAGTGTTGGAGGTGGAAGAGAGGGATGTATGCACAACAGTTTGAGTATGCTTAATGACACTCCATTGTACATTTAAATGTGGTTAATATAGCAATTGTATGTGCATTTTATCACAATAAAATATAGTTACAAACATGTTATGGGAGTATAAAAGAGCGATTGGTTGGATTAGGCGAGACTCTAGTAAGGGAATTAAGGACTTTGCAGAAGAGGTCAATTCTAAACTGAAAGAAGTGAAAATATATTTCTGGACAAAAAACAAATAGGTACAAAGGAAAGAAGTATAAGAGTGCAATTTATGTTCAAGGAATGGCACTTTGGTAAAGGCTGTCCACAAAGAAAAGCCTGAGTTGTCACCATCAAAAGATAGCAACAGTTCTGAGTTAAGCAAATGTTAAACTGCATTCTACTCTGTGAAATTTGACAGCTCACGTATGTTGTGTTTGGTTATTAACCAGACTATGTAGCCAGAATATTCACTTTCCCACTCTACCACATTTCAGACAGTTTATTCAATTTAACAATGAACTTGAAAGTGAGAGCTTTGGCCAAGAATTAGAGAACCATGTTTTAGAGATGGTAGGGGGAAGAGATACCACCTCTCTATCAATTCTGAATCCAAATTTCAACATCCAAAGGCTAGAGCAAAAACAAAGAAGCCAGCTCATTGCAGAGCTGACCCATTTAACCTAAGCCTGGGGAGAAATCTTGTTCTCTGCTTAAGATACTTTCGAGAATCATTAAAAGTCTCTTTAAACATTTTTCTCAGTAATGTAAGAAAATGTTTTGTAAGCCTAAGGTGAATGCTCTATCTTGGATGTAATTGTGAAGGTCTATTATAAAGTAGCCAAGTAAACCTCCCTGTTGAATGCCATTCTGAATGTGGACGTTCAGCCCAGTGAAGTCAAATTCATAACGTTATCTCTGGGATTCAGCATGGCCCTGTGAATGCAGTAAAAGTATGGAAGTGTTTCAACATATAAAGCAATTGGATAGCTAGACCTAGGAAAGCCTCATTTAGTTCATCTGAATGGATTAGAATGGTTCACATATCTCTCAGATATCTGTTCTAAGGTCCAGAGTTTCTCCCATATAAGAATGCACCAAAGTAAGGTCTCATACACCAAAGAATCTAAATGAACGATCAAAAGAATGGGCTTAAGGAAAGAGAAAGAGAGAGAGAGAGCTTTTGAGACAGTAGAACTACTTTTGTCTGTTTCACTGCATTAAATATGGATTGAATACCTTCTGTGAAGGTAATTTGCAAGCCTTCAAGTGAAAACTAAAGGCATTTCTTCTGGACAAAAGAGTTGTCAGGTTTCATCATTTCTCTCTCTTTCATATGTCGTCTCACTCAATCCTGTTCCACTCCCAGCCACTACATTATAATTGACATGAGAACCTCATTTAGTTAAACTTCCTCCACCCAGTGTCTTAGGAGAATGGAGGTTGTGTCTGTCCTTTGGGTTTGGTTTTTCCCGTAAGTATGTTATAAAAACTATATTCTTCCTTCATATCAAAACCCATGCAGTTTCTTTCTAATTTTAGTTTTCCTCTCTGGACAGAAACCTGCAATCAAAATTTTGGCAGATAAATATATTATAGGGCTTTTCATTTTATGAGTGCTGCTGTTGAACTTGGGTATTATATGGGAAGTTAAATAACATTTTTCATACCAACCAATAATCTCCTCCTCCTCTTCACTCCCATCACACTGTAACTCCACCTCTATTATTGTATATACCAATTCCACTCTGTTCAGTATGATATTATTTTCTCCATGAGGGTAAGATTAAGTTTAATTTACTCTTTCACTCTGCAAGCGTTTATTGAGCAGCAGCTGTGGGCCAAATTCTAGCCTATTGGTTGGAAACATAAAGAGAAATCAAACAGAGCTCCTTTCTTCCAGGAGCTCACTTATTTTTCCTATTCCATTCATGCACCAAATACATATATATATATATATATATATATATATAACTTGATCTTTTGAGGTACAAATATATATATACATACATATATAAATATACACATATATTTGTATATATATATTTGTGTGTGTGTGTATATATATATATATGTGTGTGAAATTAAACTAAATCATTAGATAATGCCTCAGCTTGAAGATGGCTGAGGAACTTTGGCCTGATTAAATAATCAAACGTTTCTGTAATGCTCTCACTATGCAATATCACACGCTCATGTCCTCTCAGGGATCTCCAATAGCAAACATAAAGGAACTGTAGTCACAAAGATGACGGAGGAAAGGAAGGGACAAGGTCTACCCAGGCAGCACTGGAGGTGAAGGAGGAGCCCAGGGAGAAGTGCACAGCAGGGATTGACCTGGTCCTTTTGCATCTGTATCTGTAGTAGGGTCTTTTTTTCATACAAGGTTTTTCTACTTTTTGAATTCGATCAAACCCAGAATTCAAAAGAAGCTGAAGTTGAGCTCATAATTCAAACTTTTTACAAAGTTTAAGCACGTCATCAACTAAAACGATTTTGGGGTCTTTATATTGTATGTCTATGATCAGACATACAATAGACACAGGCATCAAGACAGATGGAGAAGAAGACTGCCTTAGATCACTCTGGCCAGTTAATGTCACAGCAAACAATTTATGAATAAGGAAACTTGCAGTCTCAACAGGCATCTTAAAAACTTATTTATGGTCTTGGTTGTGTTTTAAACTAAGTTTATTTTTTCATGATTTTTAAATTTGAGATGCTCCCAGTCCAGGGAAGGGGCAAACAAATGAATGAGTTGATAGGGACCAGATTTTTAATACCCCTCCAACTCACAATTGCTCTACTTGTATGTGTGTGTCTTCTTTACAACTAAAAGACAGTATTTGCTAACTTGATTGCTTGACCTTTTGAGACACAAAACTGAAAAAATTGGAAGAAAGTATAGACAGGAAATGGTAGCCTGGGGGTAAAGGGATGAAGAGACTAAAGCAGACCACTTGAAGAGCAAGAATGATGTGTGAGATAAAAAGAAACATCCCATGGAACTAAAGCTGAAGAAGGCATTTTGGAGGCCAGTATATATGCAACTCTGGAATGTAAGACTTTATAACGTGGAGCATAACAAAATAGAAAATGGAGAAAATGAGTAGAGTTGTTGTGAAGTTGAGTTGAATCCCCTTTGGGGAGGGAGGAAAGTAAAGTTAGGATAGGATATATTACAAAATCACTTTTGGCCTGTCAGACCTGGCTTCTTTATGTGTGATTCTCTACAGAGATTGAGCCAGATGGAACCCTAAGATTTAGTGTGCATTCGGAATGCAGTCTCCCTAATTGGAGTTGTAAAGAGGCATAAGCATTGAGGTTGACAGTTTGGAAATGCCAACATTATTCAGCTAAGCAGAAATTTTCTTAGGTTGACAGGTCCTAATGGGTGATTTATTTCAATGCAGTGTTATCTTATAAAGTCAGTGAGGGCTCCAGGAAGCAGGTTGAGCTGTTAAAAAAATAATAATAAAATAAGGTAGGCATTCAACAATAAAAAGATGGAAAAGAGATGAAAAGGAAATAGCAAAGCAGAAATTCAATAGCTAAGTAAGGTTGGAGGAGGCAGAGAAGAACACAGGGAGTGTGTCAGCCTATAAACTTACATTTGTCATCCTGAGTTCTATTGTCAAATACTTCAATCATGAAACTGGTTCAACATCTCCCAAGAGGAAATGCTCACTGTTTGATTTCTATTTTGATGAAGAGTAGGTAATGTTTACAGTCTCACATTAAAGAAGATGGTTTATGATCTCACCTTTAACAGAAACCTAATCAACAAAACAAACAAGCAAGCAAAATATAACCAAAGACACTGAAATTGAGAACAGGCTGATAATGAGGAGAGGGGAGGGAATTTCAGGGGAAAAGGGTGAATGGTTTGCAAGGACAAATATAAAGGACACATGGACAATAACAAGGTGGGGGGTGGAAATGGGAGGGAGGTGGGGAGGGTGGGGGGTGGGCTGGGACGGGGGTAAAAGGCAGAAAACTGTACTCAAACAATTAAAATTTTAAAAATACAAAAAAAGATGATTTATTTTCACTATCCTCACAATAAGTGTAAATACTTTATATCTACCATGTTTTCAACAAATAAAGGACTGTTGGGTTTTTCCCCCTGTAGAGAAGTCAGCAGAATGTGTTTCTGCCCCCATTCCTTGTATAGTGATACAATACTACGGGAGTAGAATGCTCTAGACCCAAGGCAGACCAGCATGAAATATCATCACATATACAATAAATGGCAAGTTGTTTGTTGGAGCTCTGACAAGAGATAAACAAACATATGTGGTGAAGTTACTATGGACCAGACACCAGGATGAGCTCTAATAAACCTGATAACAATCTCAAAATAAACACTATTATAATACCTACTTTATGAAATCAAGAGGATTAAATAACTTGCCCCAAATCATGCAACTAACAACAGAATTGGGATTCAAATAGGCAATTAAATCCCAAAGCCCAGGTTACCAGGCACTTGCTGTAATGCCACCTCATGAATTTTCTACGGGAGGCCTCAGCTCTATCCTCTAGGTCTGTGCCTCTCCAAGTAGGCCATGTGTGTCAGGGGTATGTGAAGCCAGACGATATGTGTCCATTTGTCCAGTGAATAAATTGTACTCAAGGGTCTAGAGGGGAAAATTCTACTGAATGGGGGAGAAAATATGAAAAGCTAAGACTTGTGAAACAATTTTGTGGGACAAAAAAATTGTGCATTAATATGCAGAAGTTTTATGACTTACAAAGGTAAGAAAAGTGTTTGGTAAGATTTTATTTTTGCTGAATACAAAAAAGTGTGTAGGATTGAAGAACATTATATATATATGTATATATATATATTTTTTTTGCTTGCTTGTTTGTTTTGTTGATTAGGTTTCTGTTAAAGGTGAGATCATAAATCATCTTTTTTAATGCGAGACTGTAAACATTACCTACTCTTCATCAAAATAGAAATCAAACAGTGAGCATTTCCTCTTGGGAGATGTTGAACCAGTGTCATGATTGAAGTATTTGGCAATAGAACTCAGGATGACAAATGTAAGTTTATAGGCTGACACACTCCCTGTGTTCTTCTCTGCCTCCTCCAACCTTACATATATATATATATATATATATATATATATATATATAGAGAGAGAGAGAGAGAGAGAGAGAGAGAGAGAGATTTTATTTATTTTTAGAGAGGGGAAGGGAGGGGGAAAAGAGGGAAAGAAACATTGATGTATGGTTGCCTCTTGCACACCCCCCACTGGGGACCTGGACCACAACCCAGTCATGTGCCCTGACTGGGAATCAAACTGGCAACCCTTTGGTTTGCAGGCCAGCACTCAATCCATTGATCCACACCAGCCAGGGCATAACCTTTATATTTTATGTCCATGCTAAATTCATAAATACAATATAGGATTATATGTTTTAATTTTTATCCTCTAAGAAAACTTTTAAGAGCACAAGGTTTTCACATAGTCCAAAAGTATTACAAAGAAAAAAAAAAGCTTTGGCATTAAAAAGGTAAATTATTTGATATTTCTATAATGTGGAGAGATGTTACTAAAGAAATGTTCATAAAGAGCTTTTAAGTAAATCCTCTGTATAAGAATAGGAACTGTCTTTTTCCTAATTTCTGAGGGGATTCTTGGCTACCTCGACCATGTGCCAAAGTTTGGTCTTTCTAATAGCAATTTTATATGCATATATAAAACATATACACATTTGATACATATACATATATAACACTTGTATGTGCATATATACACATACAATTGCTTTTGCACATATGGGATATATGTGTGATATATGTTTATGTGTACACTGAGATACACAGTTGACCCTTGAGCACCACAGGTGTTAGTGATGCCAACCCCCCTACACAGCCAAAAATCTACATATAACTTTTGACTTCACAAAAACTTAACTATTAAGAGCCTACTGTTGACTGGAGGCCTTACTGATAACATAACCAGTTGATTAACACATATTTGAATATTATGTGTGTTATATACTGTATCTTATAATAAAGTAAACTAGAGAAAAAATGCTATTAAGAAAAACATAAGGAAAAAAATACATTTAAAATATTTATAGAAAAAAGACTCATGTATAGGTAGACCAGCAAAGTTCAAACCTGTGTTGTTCAAGGGAAACTATGTATGTTACCTATGTATTTATGTATTTATCACAGAATATAATTTCCTTTTTCCTAATTTGACTTATGCAGCACAATAAATCATTCCAACATTTATTTTACCTCAAAATTTTCTCTCACTGCCTTCATTACTTTCTTGCTTTTTTAACACTATAGCCACATTTCCTAAGAGACTTATCTGCTTTTGAGTTTCCTAGTTGTAGCTCTACAGATTTCTAGGAGGTCTGGGGCCTTTCATTACCGTGAAATTGAGTTCCTACTTTATGATTCACTTTCTGGAAATCCATATTTTCAAGCCAGAGTCCATTTAATTTCACTGGCCATGATAACTTTGAAATAAACTCATATGCCCATAAAGGGTTCTTTAGAAACTATTACCAGCCTAAATTTTACATTAAATTCCATTTTAATGTTCAAAGTGGTTTTTATAGTATTTGCTATTTTTAAATTGGGAAAATAAAATTTTATTTTGCAATAAAGTAAACTCATTGTAAAAGGATACATGGCAATACAATGTGACTGAACAGTGCTACTGTTAACTCTCACAGGTTGTAGTGGGCCTTTCCTTCTCTAACAGTTGTTAAGTAGCCATGTGTGGCTGGAGAACACCAAGTGGCCTATAGTGCTTCCCCTCTGGAGCAACCAACGGGACGTGTGCATTATGCCAGTGTTCTGTGTCTGCATTCTGACCCCAACATCCAACAAGTCTCCCACTTTCAAAAGATGCTTCCTGGAGCCCTCAGTCCTTGACCCTATCATTAAACTCGCTTCATCTTTTTGCCGTGATGAAAGCCTCATGTCACCCCCTAGGACACTCGATGCTTCCTCAGAAATCTCCTAGAGTGGGTGATATGGCTCTCTACACCCTTGGTACCTCAGAACAAAAAAACAGAGCTCAAGTCCTCCACATCCAGTGGGGTTTCAAACCAATCCTCATGTCACAGCCTCCCCCCTTGGAGATCTAACTTTCTGAAGCCATACCATATTCCACCCTCCCCTTGTATTCAGGATGCCTCTGATTATATGAAAAATGCCCTCCTATTCATTCAACACTTTAGCATATAACTACGATCTTCCTCTCCATGAACTTCCTGACATCATTCTGGGCGCAACATCCTATCCACGCAATATGCAAATTCCACAGTTTCTTGACCTTCTCATGTTCAGTCACCTTCTCCACTCCACTTCAGTGGCCCCCTGTGATGGGCAAACCTGCACGGTGGCATCACTGCTCCATCTCTGAAAACCTGAATTCAGCTATTTTGTTCTCTGACCACAGCTTCTTATCCTTCACCTCCAGCTCTTTCATTTAGTGGTTCCTCAGTGAGTGTTCTGTATATTCACTGAGTTCTCCAGCCACTCGATGACTCCATTTTCTCCTTACCTCACCTTCCTGTCTTTGCCTCCCTCGCTGTTCATCTAAGAATCTGCAATTCAGTACCTCAGCATTTTCTTAGCAATATTCTCAATACAATAACATTAACCCACTGTTCTTCTAATAGCTCTATACTAGGAAACAAAAATCCCAATCCTGGACCAATTTATGTGTCTACCCTGTCTATATTCTAAGGCTGAAGAACACAGCTGAAGAAAATCCTGAAAACACACCCACTCCTGCCAAGGCCAGGTGGTGGTCTTCACCCCGACCACATCCCCAGTGCTGTCTGGCAATCCTCCCATGCTAATCCAATTAAGTCTCTCCATAGTGGATTTAAAAATCTTCTCTGTTATCCCACCACAACACCCCAGTCATTTTAACATATGATGTCATCTTCTGCTTCACAGAGACAATAAAAGCCATTATTCAAAAAAGTCCTTGATCTTCCTGCCGTTTAATTTATTCATTCTGCCATTTAAGGTCAATGCATCTACCTGAGTGCAGGATGCCAGTCTCCTCACAACCTCAAGAACTAACTCTATCTCTTTTTCTTATNATAGTGGATTTAAAAATCTTCTCTGTTATCCCACCACAACACCCCAGTCATTTTAACATATGGTGTCATCTTCTGCTTCATAGAGACAATAAAAGCCATTATTCAAAAAAGTCCTTGATCTTCCTGCCGTTTAATTTATTCATTCTGCCATTTAAGGTCAATGCATCTACCTGAGTGCAGGATGCCAGTCTCCTCACAACCTCAAGAACTAACTCTATCTCTTTTTCTTATATTTTAATCTGTTCCCGTCACTGCTTTCTCATCAACCTTGTGTTGCTCTGTAATCTCGTATTTTTCTTTCTCGGTGTTGAAAATCTTCCCCCTCCTGGTGTCTGGACCTGGGCAGCTTCTTCTTCTTGAAATAAGAATCAGTGAGATACTTGGGGATTTTCACACCACTGATATCAATCTTGGTGGAAGTGGCAATGACAAATTTCTGGTGTGTTCTACACAGAGGAACTCGGTTAAAGGCCAGAGGTCCAGTCACAAGCAGCAAGCCACTGCTCTGCTGCTTCGGGAAAACCACCCTCTTCCTTCTCTGGCACCCAGCAAGGATGATCAGAATGGTCCTGAGAGCCCATAGTTTTCTCATGTGCTGACTGAAGGGTCTCTTGCCATGGCTCAGCTTTCTAGACACGTCTTCAGTAGGACAGTGTCTAGGCATTTTGCGAAGTTTAACCACTCAGGTGCCACCATTCTTGTCGCCACCAACTGGTTTAGTGACAGTAGCCATAACTTTCTCCTTCTTTTTCTTTTCAATCCTGGATTTAGCTATGGAGTATTTGCTCTTGAGCATGGCTTTTCGGGAATATACAGAAGACTGGGAATACCTGCCAATTCCTCTGACTAGGACACGGTTTGGGCTGCAGTGGGGCTTCCCCTTCTTAGGCGTCGTGGCCTTGAGGTTATCCTTCTTAACCTTGCCACCAGCACCAGCCTTCTTGGCTTGGGGTTTCTTCTCCTTAGTATCTGGCTACTCAGTTTTTTCACCTGCCATCTTGCAAGATGGGAAAAACTGTATTTGTACTAACTTTGATACATATTAAAAGATAAACTCAAAGTCTCACTTCCACTCTATCCATCCATGCCATTACCACCTACTGCCCCCTAATGGGTAACTATTTTCATTAAGTTTTGACACATCTTTCTTGTATTTCTTTTTTTGAAAAAAAATTACATAACTCTATTCATTTTTTACAAATGTTACCATACCATATGCCTTCTTTCACCTTGTTTTTTTCCACTTAGTACATTCTGACTCCAGGCTAATATATATTACACCATGAGTATTAGTTATACTTCCTGTGTTTTTTTCTCTATGTAATATTTCTTTGCCTTTTTAAATTATATTTTTGGTATCTAAAAGGTTTTGCCTTTTTTTTAATGGTTATATTATTTTCTATCTTTTCTTTAAAAAAAGTCTGCTTTTCCCTTTCTGAGGTTCCTCCTATTAGGTTTGTCAACTCTAAATAATATATGTGGCTGCACATTTTATCTGTACAGCAATGAGTTGATTCTACTCTACCTTCTCTCCCAGATTCCCCTATCATTTTTGTGACAGGTTGGTTATTTCTCTTTTATGGAGTGGAGGAAGGGAAGAAGGGTTTTCAGGAACAACTATAAAGGACACATGGATAAAACCAAGGGGGGTGGAAGCAGGGGAGGGAGGTGAAGATGGCTGGGGTGGGGGGGGGAGGCAGCAGGGGAAGTAAATGCAGACAAACTGTACTTGAACAATAAAATAATTTTTAAAAATTAAAAAATAAATATTTTCAATTTCAAAAAAGAACATATAATACTTACACATTTCTTTTCTACCCTTTGTTTTAATCTTAGATCTACATTGAAATATATTCAATATATACCACCAGTTCATTTTCTAAGGTTTCTCCCATCTTTACTGGGTTAGATAAAACTCATCTTTTAGTTATATTTGTGAATAAAGTACTCCTGAGCTCTCACATTTTCAAAACTGTTTAAATGTAGCCTTGGTACTTGAAGGACAATTTGTTTAGATATAAAATATTTGACTCACTTTGCTCTCATTTTCTAAAAAAGTTTCCTCCAAAATTATCTTGCTTTTATAAACTGATTTTAACTTGATTTCATTCCCTTGTAAGTCATTTGGTCTCTTTCCCTGAAGGCCCAGAGGTTTTGTTTTTGTTTTTGTTTTTTGTCTTCATCATTAAAGCCCAAGAGTTTTACTAGATTATGTCTCTAAGCTGACCATTTGGGGATTTTTTAAAAATTATACAATAACTTTAAATAATATTTCCATTCCATCACTACTTTTCTAATTCAAGGACTCCAATTATATGTATGTGAGATCATCTTTGCTTATCTTCTATCACTTTCTCTGTTCTTTTATTTTACTCTCATGCTCTTGATCATTTTGTTCCTCAATGTCCCTTATGTTTTCCATTGATTCTGTTCCCTCAGTCTTCTTGTAGTTTAGTCTCCATTCCTGAGATAATTTTGTCTTTTCCTTTTTTTCCTTTATGAAGTTTGCTTAATTCTAACATTTTTCTTCCCCCCTTCTGAATTTCTGAGTTTCTGATGGGTTGGGGTTTTTAATATATGAAAACATGGATTTAAGGATATTTAATTTAATATTCCTATACTTCATTCTTTTAGAATAATTTTCATCAACAGAAATGTTTTGATTCATATTTTCCATCTTCCTATAGTAGTCTTTATGGTTGTTTTCAGCTATTTTCTGTTCATTTTAAATGTCTTATATTTTATTTGATTAGCAAAAAGAAATAATTCTATGTAGACAGGTGTTAAGCAGTTGGTGGCTTAATAGTTTTCTTAGTTCAAGAGCACCCTCTTCTGTTGATATAATGAACTATGATTTCTTCAATAATGGTATTATATTATGACAAGAATTGATTTGTCTTTTTATTTAGTGAATCTTTTCTATTTATTCAGATCATTATTTCCCAGTGTATTTTTTCTTGTTTTCTTTATCACAAAATTTTTAAAAATTTTCTACAAGTGGGACTCTATCAAGACTTTCATCTTAGTAATTTTGAGCCAGTACCTTTTGATTTGCATGAGTTGTTATTCTGAATCACACAGTGATTTTTTTAAAATCTGTATTATATCATGACAAGACTAACATTCTCTTTTCTGTGGCATATTTTTTTTCACCTTCTCCTCTCCATTAAGATTCTCTCTCTCTATTTGGTGTGTGCTCCAGAGTTGCCGTTGAAACTCTTTGTTTCCTTCTTCTGTGTAAATACATTTATGGTATTTATCTCCTAGTTGGTTGTGCACATGAGTCTGTGTGGGTTTACGTACTTTCTTTGTCTGTATAGTATTTGGATGGTACATGTAGAGTTTGGGATTCAGGTGGCTACAATTATTCTTAAATTGTTAGGCTTTGTTACATTTCTCCAGGTACTATCTTAGAATATGTTTCTTTTTACTTTTTGTAAACTCTAAATGACCTCAACAACTTCCAGTCCTTTAACTTAGGTTTACAGACAGATGACTGTCAAATGTTATTGCATTGCTGGGCTCCACCTATTTTATTAATGACCAATGAGATATCTTAACAGATCACACCACAACTATCCCCCACTGAACACGTATAAAACTAAATTACCTTTTACTCTCCACTTCATCCTATATCTGTTCCTCCTCCCGTGTCCCTTATCTTAGTAAATGGTACCACATTGCCTCTCCAATGTGGCCTGTCATAGTCACATAAGGCAGAAAGCTTCCTGTCACTCCTGGTCCCAGTTAGTCTTTGAGTATTAATGATTCTCCCTCCTAAAGACTTCACAACTTTGTGAATCGGCGGAAAGTTCCACCATTCTCCAAATTCTTCAGTTCGAATTTCTTGACGGGAGTACTACAACCGCTTCCTAACTGGAGTTCCTGCTTTCACGTTTGCTTCTTCCATATACAGCCCACACAGTTTTGAGAAAACTTGAATTATGTCACACACACAGCCATCGAAATGCTGCATTGCCTTCAAGAAATCGTCTGACTCTGTTAGCGTGGTCTAAATGATCACTCATAATCTGATAACTGCTTACCTGTTTGGAATCCTTTCTAACCAGTCCTTGCTCTCACTTCTCTCCTTCCCTTATGAAACACAGAGAAGCAGAAACACTGTGGCAGATTATAGTCTCTAAATTGACCCGGGCATTAGTTCTAGTCACACATGCTGTTTCAGAAGCGTACCACTCCCACTCAAGAGGTAAAGGCTAATGGTCCTCCCCCTAAATATGTTCCAGCCTTAGTGACACTGCTAGTGAATGAGATGATGTAGAAATGAGGCTGCATGGCTTCCGACACTAGGCCATAAAGTCAGCACAGACTCAGCCTTGGCTCTCCCAACCCTCTGCCTCTCTCTGTCTCTTAGGACCTGCACATTTGGAACTTGAATAGCCAAGTAAGAAATGCACATACCATACTGGAGATGATATCACGTTGGAAAACCATGTGAAGATGGGGATACACAGGACCCAAGACATGTGAGTAAACGAACTTTCACATGATCACCACTCCAAGGCTTCCAACTAAATCTATAGTGAATGGGGCAGACACAAACATTCTCCCTAAACTCTGCCTGGACTGCAGATTCATGAGTAAAATAAATGCTGTTATTGTTTAAGGCTTAAAATAAGCCATGAATCTGGGTGGTTAGTTACACAGCAACAGAGAAGTAAAGCAGGCAATTGTACACAAACCAGCTATATGAGTTATATTTTTAAGATGTTATTTATTTTTCAACAGATGGAAGGGAGGGAGAAAAAAAGAGAGGGAAAGAAACATCAATGAGTGGTTGTGTCTCATGCACCCCCCACTTGGGACCTGGCCTGCAACCCAGGCATGCGCCCTGACTGGGAATCCAACCAGTGACCCTTTGGATCCCAGGCCAGTGGTCAATCCACTGAGCCACACCAGTCAGGGCAAATTATTTTTAATTCCTAGATATTTCTTGGTCTATCTTAATGTACACTGTACTTGGACTGCTCTCATTTGCTCTCCCACACTCTATCCCTTTAGCTACATTATGTTTTCTTTTCCTTCCAGATTCAGCATAGCATTTGTTTTGGAAACCTTTCCTAATTCTACCAACATGTCACATTGAGTACCTTCATGTGCCTCCATAGAATCTACATTTGCCTCAAATATTAATTGTAATTTAAAATTACATTTAAATCAACTTATTCCTTATAAATTTATATTACTCATTAAATCTGGGACATCATTGTAGTTTGGGGATGTAGCTCATTATAAAAGACAAAAATTACTGTAGGATAAATAAATTAAAATAAATTGGAGGGGAAATTGAGTTAAATAACTCAAATCATGCTTTTCTCAATACCAGGATAAAAACTATTGCCTAAAACTAATCATTGTTAACATCCATGAACTACTTATTACATGTCAATGGCTATCCAAAGCAAAAGTTAATAATAGCTGATATTGTCAACTGAATACCTACTACATGTCAGCTGCCTTGCAAAGTACTTTAATAAGCACTATTCCATTTAAATAGCAATCAAACCATACAAAAAGTGACAGTGTTACAAGTACAGTTTTTTTGGGGGAAGGGGCTCCGCCTGAAGGGCCTTCCCCCAAACCCCTGTCTGACACAGATGAGAATAAGTCTTCCAAGACATGATCTGCTTGGGGATGAAAGGTGGCCCATCTCTCAAACGAGAAGGGCCTGGAGCCTTTTCCTCAATGGGCTTTTATTGGGTTCAGTTTGCACAGGAATATAGGTAGTAAGGATCAAATAATAGGTAACATACAAAGAACTCTGAGGGCTTATTCTGAGTCAGAGTAAGTTAGCTAAAGGTCTATAAAACTTAAGGAAACAAACTCATTTCCTGCTTGGACCCTTATCAGAAAACTGAGGACATTCTTAGCAAAGCAGGTCTTACAGGATTTTATGCATTCTTTCTTAGACCTGATCACCCTGGGGAACCAGCCCTTCCCAGCACAGAGCTGCACTACCCTCTGTCATTGTTTCAGGCTTAACATCAGGCAAGGGAAGTAAGGCAGCCAGGAGATTAGGAGACTTCTCCCAGACAGAATGAAGACTCAGGCTATGTCAATGTTGAGGGGTGAGGGTCCATCACACCTTTTTTCTATAGCCCCCCAAGTCCTCCCCTGAGGGCCCCTTCATGACCATGCCTGTCTTAGATCATCCCTCCTTTGAAGAATCTTACCTATCATTGGCTAACCAGTCATCTGCCCAGGGACAAGCAGGGTGAAGTAAAAAGGGGCAGAGACGACACCCCTGCCAGGGAGATAAGCTTTGTCTCTTTAGTGGCTTATGGTCCCAAGGTCTCTCACTCAGCCTTAGCCATGGGGATTACAGCTTCTAAAACCAGACAGGGCGGTTCCCAACAGTCTTTGTTATCTTAATTTAAATCTCAGTTTCAATCAACTTTTCTAGCTATGAAGCACTAATCAAGTCAGTTGAACTCTCTAAGCTTCAGTTTCCCCATATGTAAAACAAAGATAAAATCATTTTGATGTGAAGATAATGAAATTATCTGTATTATTCTATATTTTGTGCCTGGTATATGATAGGTATTCCATAAATTACATTTACTAGTATTCTCATTTTTTTTTCTTCCAACTTTGCCTGGAATGGCTTTTTAAATTTTATTTTTCAAATATAGTTTACATTTAATATTATTTTATATTAGTTTCAGCTGTATACCATAGTGGGTAGATCATCATATATACTTTGCAAAGTGTTATCCCTGGTATTTCCAGTTCCCACCTGGCACCATACACAGTTATTACAATATTATTGACTGTATTCCCTATGCTGCACTTTGCATCCCTGTGACTACTATGTAACTACAAATTTGTACTTATTAATCTCTTTAGCTTTTTCACCCCATCTCCCATACCCCCCCTTTGGCAACCATCAGTCTACTCTCTATGTCTATGCGTCTGTTTCTATTTTGTTTATTTATTTTGTTCTTTAAATTCCACATATAAGTAAAATCTTATATTTGTCTTTCTCTGACTGGCTTATTTCACTTAACAAAATATTCTCTAGCTTCATCCATGCTATCACAAATGGTAAGATTTAATTTTTTATGGCCCAGTAATATTCCATTGTATATACAAGGGGAGCACCACCAAAAACTAAATGTATTTACAAAAAAAATGTGTATTTATTTTTATATGTTTAAGCTTCAGTCACCTTCAAAGTACTCTCCATCTGATGCAATACACCTATTGAGGTGTTTTTACCACTATTCAAAACAGTTTTTGAACTTGTCAATTTTGATGCCTTTTAGTGATTCTACCATTTTTTGTTTCATCTCTTCCACACTGGCAAAATGTTTCCCTTTGAGGAATTTTTTCATCTGGGGAAACAAAAATAAAAGTTGCTCAGGGTGAGATGAGGTGAATAGGGAGGGTGGCCATGAGGGTTATGATGTTTTGGATCCAAAACTGCTGAACAGTTGGCATGGTGTGGATAGGTGCACTTGTAAACCACCATCATAAAATAGGTAAATGCATTAAAAGAGGCTTCCAAAAAAATTCACTGAAGCCAAACACAGCTTCTCACAACACCAGCTGGTACACTGATACAGATTGTTTCCTATAAGGCTCACCTGGCAGGGAATCCTGTTCTACAAGGGGTTTGCATTCCAGGAGATAATTCTGGGTGTCTTGGGTGCCCTCTGTACATATCACATGCCAAAACTATTCCACATCATTGAGAGAAATGCAAATAAAAGCTGCAATGAGATACTACTACACACCAATGTGAATGACTAACATTTAAAAAACCAATTACACCAAATATTAATAAAACTTGGAACAGCCAGAATTCTCAAAAATGTATAGTAGGAATATGAAAATGTACAGACTTTAGAAAAGTTTCTGAAAGTTTCCAATGAAATTAAACACACATTTACTCCTATGACCAACAAATCCACCCCTAGATCTTGAAGCAAGATAAATGAAAATATATGTTCACAAAGAGACATACGATGATGTTCCAGTTGCTCCACTTACAATATCCCAAAACTAGAAGTGGTCCAGTTGTCCATTAATAGAAAAAAATGTGGTTAATTCACATAATGAAATGTTACCCAGGAATAAAAAAGAATGAGCTACTGATATAAATAACATGCATGACTCTCAGAAACATTTTGATGATTAAAAAATGCTATTATGGGCTGAATTATGTCCTTCCATCCCTTAAATTTATGTAGTGAATTCCTAATCCCTAGTATCTTAATATGTGACTGTATTTGGAGATAGGGCCGTTAAAGGGTAATTTAAAAATTAGGTTATATGGGTGAGCCTTAATGCAATATGATGGTGTCCATATAAGAACAGAACAATAGAACACAGACAACACAGAGACAGAGAGACAACCATGACAGAGCCAAGAATATGCACTTTGCATGCCAAGGAGAGGGGGTTAAGAAAAAACAAATCTGAACTTCCAGCCAAGACAGAGGCATAAATATATATACTTCACCTCCTCGCACAACTGAAAGGACAAGAAATTTAAAAACAACCAGAAATGCCAGAAAATCAAAATGCATGGAAGTCTGACAACCAAAGAATTAAAGAAGAAACATTCATCCCGACTGATAGGAGAAGCAGAAAAGGTGCAAGGCAAGAGGGTGGCTGGTAGTACCACATTAGCATGTGGATAAACCAGGAGAAACAACTGGGAAGGGAGACAGATTGCTCAACCCAAGGTTCCAGTGTGGGAAAAGAAAGTTTCAAAATCTTTGGCTATAAAAACCTGTAGGGCTTGCAGTGGCAGGAGAAACTCCCAGCCTCATAGGAGAGTTCACTGGAGAGACCCACAAACATACAGAACATACACAAACAGAACATACACAAACCCACCCACCTCGGTCTCAGCACCAGAAGAGCCCAATTTGCTTGTGGGCAATGGGAGAAGTGACTGAAAGTCAGTAAGAGCCAAGGGATGGTAACCAGCATTGTTCCCTCTCTGACCCCTTCCCCGCATACAATACCACAATACAGTGAAGTGGGTTGCCCCCCCCCCCCGCAAATACCTCAGGCTCTGCACCTTACAACACAACAGATGCGCCAAGACAAAGAAATATGCCCCAAATCAAAGAACAGATCAAAGCTCCAGAAAGAATACAACAAAGTAATGAAGAGATAGTTAACCTATCAGATTCAAAATTCAAAACACTGGTAATCAGGCTGCTCACACAAATGGTTGAGTATGGTTGCAAAATAGAGGGAAAAGTGAAGCCTATGCAAAGTGAATAAAAATACACAAGGAACCAACAGTGAAGGGAAGGAAACCAGGACTATAATAAAAAATTTAGAGAAGAAGGAAGAAATAAACATTCAACCAGAACAAAATGAAGAAACGAGAATTCAAAAAAATGAGGAGAGGCTTAGGAAACTCCAGGATAACTTGAAACATTTCAACATCTGAATCATAGGGGTGCCAGAGGAGAAGAGGAAGAGCAACAAATTGAAACCTTATTTGAAAACATAATGAAACAGAACTTGCCCAATCTGGCAAAGGAAAGACTTCCAGGAAGTCCAGGAAGCTCAGAGTCCCAAAGAAGTTGGACCCAAGAAAGCACACACCAAGGCACATCATCATTATATTATTCAAGATTAAAGATAAAGAGAGAATCTTAAAAGCAGCAAGAGGAAAGGAGACAGTTACCTACAAAGGAGTTCCCATAAGACAATCAGCTGATTTCTCAAAAGAAACCTTGCAGGCAAGAAGGGGCTGGAAAAAAGTATTCACAGTCATGAAAGGCAAGAACTTACATCCAAGATTATTCTATCCAGCAAAGCAATCATTTAGAATGGAAGGGCAGATAAAGTGCTTCCCAGACAAGGTAAAGTTAAAGGAATTCATCATCACCAAACTATTATTGTATGAAATGTTAAAGGGACTTACATAAGAAATAGAAGATCTAAACCTATGAACAGTAAAGTGACAACAAACTCACAATGACTGAACCTAAGAAAAAAAACAAAACAAAAACAAACTAAGCAAATAACTAGAACAGGAACAGAATGACAGAAATGGAGATCACATGGAGGGTTATCAGTGGGGATGGGAGGGGGCAGAATGGGGGAAAATGTACAGGGAATGAAAAGCACAATTGGTAGGTATAAAACAGACAGCAGGAAGTTAAGAATAGTATAGCAAATAGAGAAACCAAATAATTTATATGTATGACCCATGGACATGAACTAAGGTGGGGGAAATGCTGGAGGAAGTGTGATACCAGGTGGAGAGGTACAAAGGGGAAAAAAGGAGACAATTGTAATAGCATAATCAATAGCATATACTTAAAAAAAACAAATCTGCCAATATCTTGATCTTGAACCTTAAGCATCCAGTAGTGTAAAAATATATATTTCTGTTATTTATACCATAAGTCTGTGGTAATTTTCATGGCAGCCCTAGCAAACTAATACAGAAGCTTACACAGAAGAATATATATTATTTCAAATATATGAAATTCTAGAATTGAAAATAAAATGTTTTGTACTAATATAAAGGAAATAGTAGTTAAATCAGAACAGTAGTTACCTCTGAAGGGTGGGCTGGGGCATTTGCTAATTGGGAAGGGATTCATCAGAAGTTTCTGGGGTGATGTTTAAGAGGTTTGACTTACAGGAGTATACACATTTGTCAAAATTCGTGAATATGTAGTTAGGATTTGTGCACTTTACTACATATTAATGCTACATCAGATGAGGGGGGAAACTCTAAACAATCAGTGGGCCCCACATCTGACATTGGAAGCCTTACTGCTGCCATTTCTTCTTTCCCACTGCAGTGATAAACCCAAGCACCGGAAGTGCCTACTGTATTTTGCATTTTTCACTTGAATGTTGGCTAAAACCCCTGAAAGTCAAATTTGCTGGCTTACCTACTTCTACTATGCTCATTAGCCAAGAGAGATTAGTTGAAGAATGAAGCTAAATAGAGAAGAGACAAGTTTTTATTTCCTAAATTGGGGGGGCGGGGGGAGCTTAATTGCACATGGGCCAAAAGATTTTTTGATACCCATCCTAAATAAATTCGATGAATTGAAAACATAAGTCTATAATATTTAGGACCCTGAGGTGAACATTGCTGGACTGAGAAGAGCTAATTCTCAAAATTTTCTGAGGAGCAAGGAAATACAAATTTGCGAGACTAGATGATAGCAGCTACACCTGTTTAGGGTGAGTCATTCTGTCTTCTTTCAGATGTAGAATGAGGAAGCTTCTGGACTTTGGTTTAAAGTTCAAGTACATTTTGTTCAAAGGGGAAGAAAAACTCCAGTTCCTGTCTATGAGTTGTCTAGCCTGCAATCTAAATACTAATATTCTACTTGTTGAGAAATTCTACCCGTCGTGCCTTTTAGAAGATTCACAATAATTTCTCAAATTGCATTAGGACATCAGCTGCATCATTTCCTTGGCATTTTGACTGTTTTTGACACAGATAAGTCTACTCGCCTCTCAGTGAGTTAGATCTTTTTTACATCACTAAGCATCCTCATTCAACCAGAAGGAAGTAGGTGGGAAGCCATGGTTAAGGATAAACCATGAAATTATGGCTTCAAAAATCTGGTCTTAGAAGAGGGTAACAAAAACTGGCCCTCAATCTATGAGATTTGAGATGAGGCATAATATAGGATCTTTGTTTTTATTATTAGAATCCTTCTCATAATTGTCAGCTTTTATAATTAACCTAAAAAAAAATGTTGTGCTTTCAACATAATACCACCTCTGAAGAAATCAATTATTGTCTGAACTCCTCACTTTTTTCTGATTTATTTTCCTGTAAAGAAAACTGTTTTACTAGAATTGGCTGGATATTCAGTATGGTCTTTAGGCTGCTCTAAATCTGTGATATTATCCCAATCTCCATCCCATTGAGCTGTGACAAACACACCTAGTTATAATTTCAAATACTCTTTATGACGTCTTCCAAATGCAAATTCTCAAACAGCTAGGCCCCATCTTTCTATAAAGGACATTATAGAGAAGTATATTCTCAATCCCTTTTATGTCTAAGAATAATCCATTAATAGATAAATCTGTGAAATATAAAACTTAAAACTTTCAAAACCAGCCAAAATGTAAGATTTAAGTCAGAAAAGTGATGTCAGTAATGCAATTATTGCTGCCTGAACTTTCTAAACATTATATTGTCCTGTCCACTTTCACTATGAGTACACACTGGATTAGGACTTTCCCTGCATTTGTAAACTCCAATGTTACAGCACTTCAAAGACAACCTATTTCTCAGGTTTTGTTTTGTGTTGTTTTCTTATGGAGTTTCTTTCTGGTTGGTTATTCTCTACTTCACATCGACTTTCATTAAACATCTTTCTCCCATGTATAAATCATAATCAATTTATGCCTAAACTAACTCATTTTCAAATCTTTCTATAGCTTAGATACAATGAAATATGAAGCCCATTAATTCCCTCAATAAAGTACTATGCTGTGACACTTTATCTCAGCCCAAATCAACAGCACTTGAAAATCTTCAAAAGTGGGGAAGGACACTTGACTTGGGGTGGTGAACACAGAACACAATACATAGATGATGTATAATGGAACTATACCCCTCAAAACCACAGTATATAATTTTATTAGCCAATGTCACCTCAATAAATTTAATTAAAAATCTTCAGAAATAGTAATGACTTAATCAATAACCCAGTAACTGTAGGACTTAATAATCCAAGCCCCAAGAAGTAAACAGATGGCTATTCTTTGAGCCTAATTATATTCTTCATCTCATTTTTCAGTGACTAAACATTATTTCTCACAATATGGCAATATGGAAAGTAAATAAAAATGTCTTAATCTCTGAAGTGTCCATAAAACATTTCTGCCATGTCCAATGTCTCAGGATCTTTAAGATTCAGGATAATAGGAAAATAGTAATTTGGTACACCAAATTTTAATTAACCTCACAAAGGGAGTTTCAGAGCTACTGAGATTATATGGTAAAACCATCTGCTCCTCAATCTAATTTCCAGAAGACATTAATGTGATAAGTCTCATGTGTACTAATTTACAAGACAATTATTTTTGTGTGGAATCATTTTAATAGTTAACTAAAGATTATATTAGCCAAATAGTCATTAGACAATATTATATTGCTGGAATATTGCTCTATTGCTCCATTACATTGCTCCATTATAAGCTTTGTTGATGATTCATCTAAATTTTCATCGATAGGAAATGTAAATTCATTTGATCACTCTGCACATATTCTCTTCAGGCCCTTCTCTGTAGTGTTAGATGGAAAAGGAACATAGGTTGTCAAACTCATTCATTATCATAACTTATAAAATACCACCTCTGTGATAATATAAATGTAATTTCACATATATTTAAGGGGGTGAGCATTATTAAATATTCAAAATTATTCTGTCACAGTATTCTCATTTGGAAGTGCTAAAGCATGAAATGATTTTCTTCTAAAAATTAATCTAATGTCATCAACATTGCTGAAATTTTGTCACCACATATTAACTAGGACAAGCAATATAACAGACGCAAGCTGGCTTACTGTGGAGTGACAGTTCACACCACAAAACGTTAATAACAAAAAAAGGACAGCACTTTATTCAAAATTGTCTTGGGGGTAATTTTAAATATACACATCAGATACAAAATAGGTTTAAACCATTTTTTAGCGTACCTATTCTGGGGAAATAAAATTGGTTCTACCACTTCTTGATTTAACAATAGTTTTGCCTATAGGGAAAAACACAATCTCCCCTTTTCCTTTAAGCTTCTTCCCTAAAGCTATTAAATTTATTTTTACTTAAATCACTCAATGACTCATAAAGTTTTTATCTGCTTCTGAAAGATGAATCTGAAAAGAAGGCTCAATAACTAATGACAATGGTATGTAAAAACACTCTGGAAAATTTTTGTTGCCCTTGGTAAAAATGTTTAAATAGAACTGATAGAAGCATACATATCCTTTGAAAACTAAACAACCCTTGGATATCAAAGCCTGAGCATTAGGATGACAAATTTGACAAGCAACAAGAAAATCCAAACAGAAAATTTCCCATATACCCAGTCATTACTATTTCTAAACAAACATATAAAAATAAAAATCTGTCATTAGTTCAGATATACCAGACTATTAAGAAATATACCAATCTTGAAATTTAATTTAACAGCTTTATTGAGGTATAATTGATACACGCAAAAACTGCACATATTTAATGTATACTATTTAACAGTTTAGAAAAATGCATATATCAGTGAAACTATCACTGTGGTATACTTAAACAATGGAATACTATGCAGCAGAAAGAAATATGGAACTCCTACCTTTTATGACAGCATGGTTGGAATTGGAGAATATTATGTTAACTGAAATGAAGCTAGGCAGTGAAAGACAAATACCATATGATCTCACCTATAAGTAAAACCTAATCAACAAAACAAACAAGCAAGCAATAATAGAACCAGAGACATGGAAATAAAGTACAAATTGACGGTGACCAGAAGAGGGGGAGGAGGGTAATGGGGGAAAGTAGGGGAAGGGTCAAGTCAAGGAATATGTATAAAGGACCCATGGACAACGGTGCAGGTAGGGGGAGGATTAAAAGTGGGAGGTGGGAATGGGTAGGTCGGGGGAGAGTAATGGGGTGCTGGATGAGGACAAATGTGATTGAACAGCAGTAAAAAAATTAAAAATTAAAATAAGTAAAATATTGACCAAAAAACATATGCACCCTAAGAAGCCTAGATCTTTACAAGGAAGATGCAAAATAGGAAAAAACAAGAAGTTGGGGACAAAGTAAAGCAGGAACCAAAACTACAGTGAAAAACAATCTTTTCAAACTAAAACAAAACCACGTGTGAATATACATTGACTAATTATATACGCAAATAATTATTAAGGTTGTATTTTACAGAAAACACAGAGCATAAAGAAAGCAAAAAGGAATGCCTGCCATATCCTTTCCTCCATGGGTAATTGAAGAGGCAGGCAAATAATCACATGAATAAATATAAAATTAAAACTGCAACAAGAAAGTAGATGGTGTTATAAGATCATGTGATATGGGATTTGATCCATTCAGGAGGTCAGAAAATATTTTCTTTAGGAAGTTATGTTTCATATGAGGTCTGAGAAACAGTGAAAGTTAAGAAACTGGAGGGTCCCTGGAAGAAAGAATATAGCGTATGAAAAGTTCTTTAGCAAAAGTGAGCACAGCATGACTGAAGGCCAGTGAGACTGGAGCTGACTCAGGAGGAACATACATGGAAACAGAATGAGGAAGTAAGCACAAGCAGGACCATGTATGGAACTGTAAGTCAGATACTTCAATCACTTTTTTACCAAGACATTCAATAAGAAATACTTTTACATCATAACTCAGTACACACACCCATATGTACATATGTAGAAATCAATTTGCTATTTATGAAAGCATTAAGAAACATGAAATAGAACAGAATACAAAAGAACATACTAGAATGCTTTTCCTGTAGTAAGAGTAATTAATAGTTTGTGAATTCTTTTGTTTGTACTTATGTCATTATGTATATTTTATATATGTGTATATGTACATATATTCATTTATGTATATAATGATGTTTAAATGCTCTTGTGATCTAACGAATTGATTTCATGACTTCATGATTCATCCATGGATCCCCACCTGCAATTTGAAATATTCTGTGGTAAATCTATGTTAGATATTTTGCTGATTTAAGTAGTTCCATGAGGTGAACAAATTTTAATTTTGGAAAAAACAATTTCTCTAGTTAAAGTGTGTAGGTTTGTAAAGAAGTAAGCCAGAGGCTCTCACCATGAGAAGTAAGACATAACAGTGGCTTGACTTTGGAGTGTAGCAGAGGAGAGTAAGAAAGACTTCAGAGATAATTAAGAGGTAACAAATCAACAGGACTTTGTGATGAGATAAATATGGACACAATCATCAAAGATAACTCTTAAGTTGAAACAGGCCTAGAGTAAAATATTGAAAAAAAAAACAAAGAGTGAAAAAAATATTGGACCTATAAGAATAAAAAAAACATTTAACAAAAAATCCTCCAGACAACACATTACTAACAGAAAAATCAAAACTGCGTTGGCTTCGGATTATTCTTTTACAATGGGAAGGCCAAGAGGCAATGAAAAATATACCACAAAATTAGAAGGATAAAAGTTGGTGAGCTAAAGATGTTATGCTGAGCCAATCTGTCATTCGGGCGTAAAACAAATAGAAAGTTATAATAAAATACAGGCATGTTGAGAAAAATCTATCATCTGCAATCTTAAAAAAATAATTGAAGATATGCTTCTATTGAAAGATAAATTCAAATTTAAAAATAAAAAATAAGGACCTGGTAAGAAAGAAAAAATTAACAGTTGATACTGAAAGCAACTAAAAATGAAATTGAGTTTAGATGGTTATTAAAAATAAGGTGAAACTGCATACAAAGTAGGAAAAAATCCTGAAAAAAAGTTGTGTAGTATAAAAAACAGTAAAATTACAACAATTAAGGAATAAAACACAAATTTTATTAAAAGAAAATATAATCAAAATCATGATAAATCCTCCCCTAACATGGAAAAAATGACCCAAGATGAAATTGCACTAAATTTTGATAATTGGAAATGAAAACTTGGGGCATATTTTCAAATACAAGCATAGCCACAAGTCAGAGGTAACACACAATGTAAATCTTCAAAATCACTGAATTTTATAATTTACAACAATATGAAAAATAGCTCAAAATATTGAAACTCAGAAAAAGAGAATAAGTGCATTAAAAAAGCAAATACAGGGCCCTGGCTGGTGTAGCTCAGTGGATTGAGCGCGGGCCTGGGAACCAGAAGATCACAGTTCAATTCCCAGTCAGGGCACATACCTGGGTTGTAGGCCAGTTCCTGGCAGGGGACACACCAGAGGCATCCATACGTTAATATTTCTCTCTCTCTCTCCTTCCTTTCCCCTCTAAAGATAAATACATTTTTAAAAATTAAAAAAAAAAACAAAGCAAATACCGGAACAAGACAAAACAAAACAAGACAGAAAAAAAATGAAAATAAGAGCCCTAGCTGGTGTGGCTCAGTGGATTGAGTGCTGGACTGCAAAGCAAAGGGTCACACTAGTTTGATTCCCAGTCAGGGCACATGCCTAGGTTGCAGGCCTGGTCCCCAGTGTGGGGCACACAAGAGTCAACCACACAGAGATGTTTCTCTCCTCTTTCTCCCTCCCTTTCCCGCTCTCTAAAAATAAATAAATATTTTAAAATAATAAATGAAAATGAAAATAAGAAAGTTGAAGCCTCCCAGACTAAGCCAAATACTTTTAGGTTGTTTCAATTCAGTTATAAGCTCCTTGCAAACTAACATAAAGCTTAAAAAAATATGTTTTAAAAAGAACTTAGGTGCAGTTTACCAATGAGATCTTTCAAGTCAGTTATAAAGAGCAACAAATCCCATGTTACACATATTACTTTACTGTATAAAAAAATAAGAATTTCAATAAATTTTCTGAAGCCAACACAATTCTTGTGACACAGTCTAATGTATCAACATATTTTAATGTGTCAAGACACATTATTTGAAAATCGCTAATTTATAAAATAATGAGGATGAAAATAAATATAGAAACTTTGGACATATGACAAAATTTATTTATAAAGCTAATCTTCAATATTTTCTTTAAACTCTAAAAGTCAGAAGAAAAACAAGACAGAACCTAAGAAGAGTTGGAAGAAACAAAATTTAGAATAATTTTAAAAGTTGAGTAAATGTGAAAATAATAGAAATTGATTTTAAAACTCAAAACTTGGTTCTTTGTAAAAATATTACTGTGATAAATTTAGCAGAAAAGAAAAATAAACATAATTAGTAATGATAAAGCATATATAATATAAATATGGGAACATTCAGAAATATGAGAGAATACCTAACACAAATATTCTATATAAATGTTTATACAAATATTTTTAAAATATAAAATTCTAAACATTTTATGTAATGGACAGTCTATAATAAAATATAAATTACCAAGAGATTTAATAGGTCCACAGTCACATGAACATTATTTTTTAAATTTGAAGAATTTTCTTAAGGAAGACTCTAAAATCCGGAAGTTGGATAAGTGAGGTCCTACAAGCGCCAGGGAACAGATTCAGCATGCTCTATAAAGCATGTTTAGAAGTGTAGATTGCTATTTTTATAAATTTAACAAAACATTCCCAATATCAAAATTTTGACAAAATATAAGAGACAAAGATATAAAAAGAAAGCTACACACAATTTTGGTTAAATACTGCATGGAGAGGGGAATGAGGAGATAACCCTAACCAACTGAATATTAACAGAACACAAGCAAACACAATCTCAGATCAATGGCAAAAGGATAATTTATACACAAATAGGATTGAAAGTCAGGCTCATTTTGAAACAAAATAAATTAGATGTCAGCATATAGCAAGTTAACACTCCAAGTGTTAAGAGGCAAAGCTATAAAGGAACTACAAGAAAATTTAGGAACACATTTAGAGGTTTGTAGAGTGGTAAGGTATTTATGTTAGCATAAATTATGTAAATGTCTAAGCACTACACTGCATACATTTTGATACTGATATAAAATAATATCAAATGTCAACTCTAACTGAAAAAGAACATGAAATAAGAAGTATATTAGCAAAGAAGAAAATGTAAATGGAAAATACTATTAGTAGGACGTGGTACTTTATCTTTTTAGTCATATTTTCCTCTTCACTAGTTATATCCTTCTGACTCAATTTTATTATTCTTATTGAAAATAATATTTTGCCTAAATCTAGGATTTAGTAAGCACATTCACCATTCTAATGAAATTTCAGCTTTCCAAAGCTAAATAAATAACTGAATCAGAGGCGAAAGACATCATAGGCAAGAAAAGTAAAGTACAAAATTATAATGAAACAGATCAAATAAATAAAAATTACAGCTTCCAGCACCAATAGATTAAAAGGTAAAATCATATTCTATGAAAAATTTGCAGCAAATATCACAGTTATAGTACCCTTAATAAAATAAAATCCTCTATAATAATTTCCTAACAACCAAGAAATAGTTGAATGAATTATTACTTATTCATATGAAGAATTAGTTATTAAAATCCTTTTTAAGAGGAAAAGGTCCTGATTTACCATTAAACAGAAAATTAATAGAAAGTTATATACCTATCCAGGCAGATGTAAATATAGATATCCCTCAATTCTAAAAGTTTATATACACTGTACAGATTTATGCATACACACCTTTATTATACATATGTTTACATCTTTATATTTAAATAAAAAGCCTTCGAAAAGGTGATATAGCAGAAAATGTTAAATTAATGAAGTCTCCATATCTATCAACAGCTTGTAGTCAACCTGTTAACGCTGACTGAAAATATTTTGACTGAAAATATTGAAAAATAATATTGAAAATATTGCCTTCATGTTTTCTGTGCTGCACACCACCATGTAACTCCTTAATGAGTTCCCCCCAAATATATTTACAATACAATCATTGTCTCTACTATCAACACATTCAATGTCATTTAACAAATACTGTTAAGCACCCACCAAGTGCCGAGAATTGCTGGGCAGCGGGACAGCTGCCGTGAAGAGATCATCTAGTAATTCTGCTCTCTGTTCTGGCACCAACAGTGACCTTCGTTAGTTTGTTGTTGGGTTGTTTTTTTTTTAACTTACTCTATTTTTTCATTTTAATTTTTCAATAACAGTTGACAATATTATATTAGTTTCAGGTGTACAGCATAGTGATTAGACATTTATATAACTTAGGAAGTTACACTCCCCCGGATAAGTCTGGCACCGTACATAGTAATTACAATATCATTGATTATATTCCCTATGCTGTACTCTCAGTCCCCATGACTAGATTTTGCTTTGCCATGTCTTACTCTCCTGTACCATGACAATGCATAAATTCTGTATCTAATAGGAATCAGATTCCAGGTAATTTCCTAAATTATCTGCCAACCTTCCAATAAGAGTAATTGAAGGAGTCAGCAAAGTAGCATACTGCTTTCACTTAATTAGCAAGATAATATTTACTTTTAGATTCTTTGGATAAAGTACAAAAACTACACTGAATATTTTTTTTCACTTTAAAGCTTTCACACTTAAAATTCCTGCTGCTTAAAAAAAATGTTTAAATAAAGTTCCTGTTGCTTTCATTTCTCACTACTCACCCATCCCTTAGCATAATCTGGTTCTGCTCCTGAAGCTTTACTGACCTGCATTCCTAAGAACCACAAGTCAACCCCTCATTGCCATCTTCAAAGCGCTTGCTTTGGGCCTTTTCTCCTTGCACTCCCTGTGGTTTTCATCATTTCCTCTTGAAGTAATGCTGTCAGCCATAGGGATGAAGCAGCATTATCTGATACTTTTCTAATGTTTGTCTCTTTGGTGACTGCTCTTGTCAATCTTTTCCCCCTAAACACAGGCTTTTCACAAGATTGGACCCTTTGTCCCTTCTCTCAACTATCAATACTTTCTCTTTTGGAAAACATATCAATTCTTATTAATATTCCAACTATCATTTCTACAAGGATGACTCCCAGATTTTTAGCTATTGTTCACTTTTTTTGAAGATGCAGGCCTACATCTCCAAAGGCCCAGTGGACATAGTTCATGTGAACATTGCTTCAAACTCAAGAGACTTATAATAAAATCCCCCATCTCCCCTAAACACGTATTCAGTCACCTGACTTCATCTCAGTTCATAGGTCTCCTGAAGCCAAACCCGGTGTATTTGAGTCATTTGAAACCTGCTGTTCAAATCTGCAGGTCTAGCTCTAATTCTCTTCGGATTGCATAGCTTGGTTATTTGAGTATTTAGTCTTGATTTCCTCACCTATAAAGTGAAGGTAAAGTGCAGCTCAAATGCAAAGGTGACATCATGGCTGTAACTGCGGTCTGTAAACATTCTTCTGTGAATGTTAGATAAGCTGGGGTTTTCTTCCCCATTGCTCAGCCCAAAACTTGGTGTATAATAGATTGTAAATATTTGCTGACCGACTGAAAGAACAAATGAACAAATGGTTGAATTAATGCAACTTGTGCTTTTGTTGAATGTGCATAGCACAGTATTGTGTGCTGTATAATCCATTTGGATCAGATTACATGTTACCCGGTCCTTTTGTTAGGTACATCTTTACTATATGTGCCCTGACTTCATATACTGACCTTCAGATTCTTGGGAGTAGTTGCCTTCCTCATCCTCCTTGTAGGATCTCACAGGACCCGGCAAAGTCCTTATACATACAAGGTATGTTCTAATATTTAATCTTACAGCCTGTTTATAAGTCTTAAATGTATATCAACTAAATGTTCCCCATTAAATGGAATCGATAGTTTGCAAGCCCATTATTCTTAAGGCTTTATTTATTTATTCACTTTTAAATCATGACTCACATCTTATTGGTGCAGAAACTAATACCAAATAGAGATTTTAATGGCATGGTGAAAGAAGGTTTAATCAGGCCTCCTCACTTTTCAGATTTGCTTTAATTCAGTTATAAAATTTTTCCTGTTGAACCTCAATAGCCAAGAGCATCTTCACTCTGATATATGTAACTCAATCCAGCTGCTTCCGGCTATGTGAAACTAAGCTGTGCTGTGGAACTGCAAATACAGATTGTACCAGCACTGGAGCATTTTTAAATTTCCTGATTCATGATGACATTTCTACACTCCAGCAAACAACAATTTTGCTGTCTTTCTTCCTCCTTGCTTAGGAAAACGTACTCTCAGAGGGAAAACAAAGCAAAGAAACCACACGCTGACCTAGAGGCAGTTATAACAGAAGGGCAAATGCGTACGTGTCAAACGACTCAGCCTTGGGGTTATCTGAACTTCTCAGTTGGGTTTGAGTGGGTGAAATTGCTCTATCACCCACAAAAGCATTTTCATTACCAATTTCCCAGCAGACTTTTACTCATAGCTCTTTATTACTCTGACTCTTGGTACATTAAATGTACAAATGTTTAATGAAATAGAAATGAATGAATAATAGACTCTTCTCTGTTGTGTCTGAGCCTGACAGGGTTACATATCTGCTAAGTTTCAGATAACTTCCATGGGCAAGACACATCAAATACAGATGAGACACATTGAATTCTGATGTCATAGGCCAAGAGGCTCAATATACTTAGTACTCCAAGTAACTCTTTAATTTCCCTTTCTGGAATAAACTCCTCCAGGTATGTGGCAAAGACAATTTGTGCTCCCTTATAACTTCTTTTTTAAATCATCCAATACAGAACTTTCAATACAGAGTACTCAAGGGAGAGACTATGGAAAGTACAGATTCTTGAGTTACAGCCCAGTATCAGTTTTCTAGGGCAGCTCTAGCAAAGTACCACAAACTGTCTTAAACAACAGAAATTTATTGTCTCAGAGTTGTGGGATCCAAAAGTTCAAGATCAAGGTGTGCGCAGGGCCATGCCTCTTCTGAAGGCACTAGGTGCAGACCGGCTCCAGGCCTCTCTCCTTGCTTCTGGTCGTTCCCTGGCTGTGGCAGCAGATCTCTGGTCCTCACACGGGGCTCTCCCTAGGTGTGTCTCTCTGTGTCCAAATGCCCTTCTTTTATGAGGACGTTAATGACCATGACTTAACTTGGTCTTCTGCAAAGACCCTATTTCTAAATAAAGCACATTCACAGGTCCTGGAAGTTAGGACGTCAACATATTTTAGGAAGGTACAATTTGACTCATAACAGCTTCACGCAGTCACTCCAGTAGGTACCCACAGAGAGAGCAAAGCATCAAAGTCAGCCTGAACACCACAGGAAACCGATGTTATCATCGACCCCTGAAGTTACTGGACATTTTAGAAGTTCAAATAAACAAAAGTGATGCAACTTCCACCTGACAAAATTGCTACACGTTATTTTTTAGGGGGGTAGAGGCAAAGCCCTTTAAGTTGAAAGGATATAAACCAAAGTAATAAAGGACAACATTTTGAAAAATAGACTTTTGATGTTTCACAAGAAGAGGCTTGAAACAAAATTTTACAGGATTGCTCCTTTGAAATATACACGAAGTACAATTTCTTTTATTTTTCATTTGGCTGTTCTCTGGAACACTGTATCATGATTGAAGTGGTTTCTCAGGTTAAGTATATTTGTGATAATAAACACAATAATACAAAATAAAGTAATAACTAATATTTTGTTTTTCCTATGTGCCATTCTTCGTCTTAAGGGCTTTGCATATATTAACTCCCTTAGTCCTTACAGCAAACCCATGGATGAGGCACCATTGTTTATCACCATTTTACAAAAGAGGCTCAGAGAGCTAACTTGCATGAGTCCACATTTGCTACTAAGAAGTAGAACCGAAATGTGAATTCAGAACATCTGGTTCTGGAGCCTGTATTTATAATATTAACTTTCCATCTATAATTTGTAAATGTTCCAGTAAGCCAAACTACAAAAAAGGAAGCTCTTCTTATAACCAGCCTTTTGAAGTCCTATTAGATATTCCTGCCACCTTGATGGAGTTATTTTTTGAAACTAAAATTATAATTCTTTCACTTACCACAAGTATAAGCTCTCTATTGGTTTATCCTCATTGATTTTGGGTTTGCTTTTGTTTTGGGCTTTATGGTATTTTTTCTGGGTAGGCCTGACTAAAGGAAGGCTGGTCTGGGGAGTAAGATTACTCATACAATCCTCTGGTTTTAATACACACATCAGGATCCAGTCAGAGAAGTAGAACCAGCATGTATGTATGTATGTATGCATGTATGTGTGTTACCCCAGAAGGTAACACATGCATACCTATGTACTTGTTAAGAGATTTGTTATGCAGAATTGAATTATATTGCTATGAGGACTGACTGATCAAGTTCAAAATCTGTAGGCCTGGCCGTCAGGAAAGGCAGATCTCAGAGGCTGGAACCCACAAGCACCAGCTGAAGCTGCTGTCCACAGACAGAATTCTCTTCTCAAGGAACCCTCAACACTTTCAGGCAGATTGTTCCGGATATTCACTCTGGGTCAAGTCCATTGATTATAGGTATCGATTACATCCACAAACTCCCCTCAAAGCAACACCTATTTGTGTGTAACTGAATAGCCGGGTACTGTAGTCTAAAGCTGACACATCAAAACACATACATACATCATAATGTGTACACACATACATGTATACACATTTTTACATGTGTGTGTAATATCTATGCCTACAGGGAATAGGGAGAGATCGTGCATTTTTACTAGTAATTAGGTTCTGGGACAACATTTAATAATACAAAAAAGCCCTGGCTGGTATAGCTCAGTGGATTGAGCGCGGGCCTGTGAGCCACACAATTGGGGTTCGATTCCCAGTCAGGGCACAAGCCTGGGTTGCAGGCAAGTTCCCCGCAGGGGCCAGTTCCCAGCAGGGGATGCATGAGAGGCAACCATACATTGATATTTCTCTCCTTCTCTCCTTCCCTTCCTTTCTAAAGATAAATAAATAAAATCTTTAAAAAAATACAAAAAAAAAGACAGCTTTGAACATTGTCAAGTAGAACCAATTCTCAATGAGAAAATGGCTTTTTTCCTATGAAGAAGTTTCTGAAGAATAACATTTTCCAAAAAGCTTGTTTTTAAATTTAAGTATTCAGATGAGGACAACTTAGTTGTAAATATTTCTAAAAGAATTATAAAAATGGTTAAGCTTCTTATACAATTTTGCTTACAAAATCCTTCTACAAAAATATGATACAAACAAATTCAAGTATTACCATTTTATGGAATAGTCTGGACTTGGAGGGGCTCTGACAGTAACTGTTTCTCCGACTCAGAGCTCTAAATTACCTCTTGGATCTCCCTTCTGCACCCGTGAGTGGTGTCTTTGGCAGATCCCATAGCTCTTCCATTCACTTGCAGTCCGTTTTCTGGTGTTAAGAAAACCATTCCAGCCTCATATCCTCTCACAAGCTAGATGCCTCTGGCAACTCATGGACAGGTAGGAGGAGAGACAGGAGAGTTCTGAGTTAACTGATGTTATTATTTCCAGCAGATGTCCATATGCTAACTCGTCTTCTTATGAGATCTCCAGAAAGTCCTTCAGCTGCTGTATTCTTTTTATTTGACTTTCACTCATTCCTGCTCCAAAAAGTGTAAACTTTTTTGGCAGGGTTGCCTCCAGCTACCTAGCACCTGGCAATGCTCTAGGAAAGCACCCTTTCAATATGAACCCAGCCTTCATGAGATCTACCTAGCTCATAGAAACATCCCAGAGTAACATGCCATCTCCAAGGCAGCCATTTGCCCTTGTTTTGCCATTAGGGGCAGCTGCAGCCAGCCTCTGGACAGGAGGCAAGTGTCGGCCAGTAGTCAGCACCAGACACTGTAAATTCTGGAACACAGATTAGGTACACCCAAAGTTTCCAAGAGCATTCTACTCAGACTACTTGTAAGCCCAGAAAGCAGTTAACCGAAAACTTATTTTATCCACATAGTGAAGTGTTGCCTTTTTTTGTAGACAATCCCCACGCATAGTTCTCCTGAAGCACCCGGTCTTTGGGTTTAGGTGGGGGTGATAAGCATAGATTCTCCGGCCAAGCCTGCTACCTTTCTTATAATAAATCCTTTCCTTACCCATTGCCTCCGTCTCACACCTTTCCTTACATTAAACTGGAGGTGAGTGATCAGTCACAGAACCACTCTCACCATCTCTTGGCAAGCCTCCCAGGGATACTTTAGCAGCACTCTCTAGAATGCTTAGATGTTTGGCAGCATCTACTTTTGCTTGGAGCCTAGGATCATACACTATGGGATGTCCCATTGAACATCTTTCTACAATAATTTGAGAAAACAATTATATTTGGGGCATTAATAAATATTTCTTAAATAAGCATCTTTGATTTTCAGTGCTTGTTGCATCCATAGCAGAGTTCGGAGGGAGGCAGAAGCTCTCTTCATCACATTATGGGGAGAAGCTTCTGTCTATTATTTAGGAATAAAGTCTTTTCATGCTTTGGGGATTTTTTACGAGACTTCTATGTTTGGGTCTTATTATGGCCTGAATGTATGTGTACCCTAAAATTCATGTGTTGAAGACAACTCACATTGTGGCTATATTTGGGGATGGGGCCTCTAAGGAGGTTAAATAAAATGATCAATATGGAGCTCTGATCTGATAAGATTCATATCCTTATAAAAATTCACCAGAGATTTTGCTTACTCTCTCTTCCCCCTACCCCCACCCCGTATGCACACAAAGAAGAGGCCGTGTGAGCATGCAGTGAGATGGTGCTGCCTACAGGGCAACGCAAAAGGGCTCAGAATGAAACCTACCTTCTTGGTACCTTGATCTTAGATTTCCAGGCTCTAGAACTGTGAGGAACCAACTTCTGTTGTTTAAGTCACCCAGTCTATAGTATTTCATCATGGCAGCCCTAGAAGAACCCACACAGGACAATTCACATCTCTACTTGCTCATTCATGTTTTGTCTCAACAATTTTGTTTTCTGAATCACTAGATTAAGAAGGCTTCATCTTTCATGACGCATTATCTATGAAAAAAAGTACCTGTTACAGCAAGGGGATCAAATACCGAAGAGTCATTTCAGCACATAAGTCACTGCTGTTTAATCTAACTCTGCTAGCAGCGTATGAGAATGCAGACTTAATTTAGGAGCAGAGAAATAGAGGCACTAGAAAAGAGAGAGTCAGAGCCTCCATTGGGCACTGTGCATAATCTTTGTGTGAACTGAAGAGCACAAACCTGCATTAAGTTTTTTAAAAAGTTAATTCATTATCGTACAACCAGACCCATGATATATAGTCTAGGGAAAACAAGAATGTAGGCAGCTGTCTCCATTGACAACCAGAGGACCCTGGCTAAGGGGGAACAATGGGTGGTTGTCTCATCATTTTTATCCATCAATATCAGTCCCACTTATTGTTCATCATACCAAGTGATGATTCGAAAAGACTCTGTCAAAAGAGAATATTCTCTACTGCTCATTGAAAATACTAGTTGTCCTTTCTGGTTACTCAATGCCAAATCAATTTTGGTTCAAGACCAAAGCTAATATTAGAAGAAAAAGGTTTTCAAGTGTTTGTTTATTTTAAAAGAACAAAATCTACCCTAGGAATAGTGGAAAGAGTAATCCTTCTTCCCACAAGGGTGTGGAGGGGGTGTTACGTGAGGACAGGCCTGAGAAAAAAAGACAAGGAAAGGGTTTTCCCCCTTTTCCCATCTGTCACTTAAAAAAAAAGTCTTAGGGTATCTTTGGATTCCTTTATGCCGATGTCTTTGAGAATCCACTCTCTGTTAAAAATGTGAAAGAAGCATAATTATTTCCATGTCTGACTAATACGCGCTTGTTTGTGAAGGGCCATAATCCCGTAACCCATGTGTATCATGGTCTCGGTGTGTATTGAGAGTAAAAAATGAGGGCTGTTTTCACACTGGCTCCTCTGCTGACTGAGTCACCATGTCCTTGACCAAGTTATTTCCTCTCTGTGTACTTCGCTTTTAAAAACAGAGATAATAGTGTTCCTGACCTCCTTACCTCACTGGGGTGTTGTCAGCACCAACGAGCAATAGGCCTGTATTTTTAGAGTATTAAAGAAGAAAATTGCTTAAACTTTAAAATATTTTTTCTCCCCAAAATCTATTTTATACATCTTAAAATTCCTGAACGGTTCACAGTAGACAAAAAGGGCTTACAATACTCACAAAGGCAAGGTTGTAATTGGCTTTGGAGGACAGATCTTTGGAGTCTTTTCAGTTTTGTTGAAAAAGACAAAGACCAAAGACATTAATTTGGTGGGGGGGGGCATGTTCACAGAAAGTAAGCTACCAAATAAAATCATAGGATGGCCCTGGCTGATGTCACTCAGTGGATTGAGCACAGGACTACAAACCAAAGGGTCACTGGTTCAATTCCCAGTCAGGGCTCATGCCCAGGAGTTGCAGGCCAGGTGTCCAGTGCAGGGCACTTGAGAGGCAACCACACATTGATATTTCTCTCCCTCTCTTTCTACCTCCCTTCCCCTCTCTAAGAATAAATAAATAAAATTTTAAAATAAAATAAAATAAAATCACAGGATGAACTAATATGAAAAAAACTACCACATTATAGTAAAAAATAATACTGAGCTGGGTATTGGGGGGAATATCTAGATTCTACTTAAGTGAACTTAGCTTGTCTAAGCCTCAGTTTATTCATTTGTGAAATGAGAACAGATGATAATAGTTATCAGGTCTAAGGTACTAAATTAAACAAGCTTTCAAAGAAATAATATATGTAAAAATTTCTTAAAACTATAAAACACTGCAAATGCGAGGTTTTTGTTGCTACCGCTAAGCCAACCAGCACGGCTCTCCAGCCACCACTGCATCACTTCATCTGCTTAAAGGATAGTGGTTACACCAATTTTCTTGGACATGGAAACAGTGCCAGCATGTTCCACATAATTAGAGTTTCCACCCAGCCATTTTTCACTTTGACAGGGAAAAAAAGGAAGGGAAGGGTTGTGTTCCCTGGTTAGGGCATCCTTTGATTCGGATGTGAAATGAGAGCTCTCAAGCAGAGGTGACGGGTCTGTGCTGATTAGGGAAGTGAACTGTCTCCTTGCAAGGAGCCTTAGGTTTCCCCTACTTCAGGGTGTGTCTGTGGAGACACAAAGACGCAGTCCATTTTCTATACAATAAGGTTTGGAGTATTGCCAACCTACTCAAGAGCTGAAGGAAAGGTTTGTGGAAGAAGGCTTTCAACATTTTCAAACATTACATGACAAGAACATTTTTTTCTCAATGATATCTGAGGTCTGCTCTAAACCTGAAGCTCAATCAGTCTATGAATCACAAAACTATTTAAAAATTAAGGAAGTACATAGAGTCTCCTTGATCTCTTTGTCCCCTGTTTGATATTCAATCATTCTCAGTCATATCAGAAATTAACCTATATTTTTAGCTTGCCAGAGTTTGTCAGCCTTCCTTAGCTATTCCAGGCCATCCTTATAATTCTGTTTTACAGTCCCTTCCTCCAAATTGTGCTCTTAATGGTTTCTTTTCTTATGCCATTTTCTAGGGGTTTTTTTTCCCTTAAGATCTGTCTTTATAACCAAATTGTAAAATCTGTGGGTATGGGAATCATGCCTCTGGCTTTTCACGTCTCTTTGTTCCCTAATTCCCTGAGATTCACATTTGGTGGAGTCAGCCATTCCAGGCCAGCTCTGTGTATGTCTTTGCCTGTTTCCCTGGTCCTTGACCATCCCTCCCCACGGCTGGCAGCCACAGCCTTTCCTTCTGATGCTTTGCTCTTCATTTGCCCTCCTCTGACTCTGCTCTTTGTTGTCAGACACCTAAGAAACACCCATAGACCATGTGCAAAAATGTCCTTTAGGAAGAAAGCTCTGAGAAGCTGGCCATGGTGTGCCTATGTGCTATAGGAGGACTACAAGTGTTCAGTGTGGGGAAAATTTTACAACACCCACTCTACAGTGAAAAACAAATATTGGCAACAGGCATTAGAGGTGAGGAAAAAAGAGAAACTCATTTCTCAAAACTGACTATCAAGTGACAACTGTGCATTATTAACTGTGGGGTGATTCCAAAAGCAAACAGAGAACTTTTAGAAACTGGAATTTTACTCCTGTACTTTTGCCCTACCAATTTCTACATTTGATTTAAACTCTTTAGAGTAGAAGATCAGTGAGTTCAAAACACATTCAGCAGGGGGTGGGAGAGTGGAAGAATAGGAGAAGCAGAGAAGAAGGAAAGATCAGACAGTGTGACCTGTTCAGAACACTGTGTATATCTTTCTTTCCACTGGGGCCAGGAAAATGGTTCCTGAAACACTGTAAAAGGCCAATAATTTCAGCCTCTTGGATGGAATATAGTGGATTAATAGCTCAGCTTTGTATACCAGTTATTGAGTCAAGGATGTGGGAACCCACGGCTAAGGATAAGGATGTGGAAAACTGATGGCCTCGGATGTTCACAATTCCTGTATTCACGTCTTTGTGTGCACATCCACCCTTGACTAGGTGATGTCTATTCTCCCCTATTTTAAATCTGGGCTGGCTTTGTGACTTGCTTTGGCCGGTAAAATATCACAGAAGTGACAGCATGTTAATTGTAAGCCTAGGCCTCAAGATACCTTGAATGTTTTACCTACCTTCTTGGAATTTGCCTACCAACATAATAATAAGTCTGGGCTAACCTGCTGGATGAGAGAAAACACACAGCCAGTCTTCCATATCCACCAAACTAACAGCCAGCCATGCGAGCAAGACATTCTTGAGGCAGCCTATTCCTAACCAACCCAACAGCATACATAAGATGCATTAATGAATTTAGCAGAACTAAGCAGATACCAGTTTAGCAGAGCCCAGAACCTAGCCCACAAATTCATGAGCAATACTAATGCAGCAAATGAGAAGTGATAGTGAGTCATTCAAACTGCTACAAGAGGCATGTACATAAATCTGGAGACAGTCAGAAGCTTGAGTCAGTAACTTTCAGAGTTCATAATCCTACCATGGCTATTTGGAACCCAGAATGAGTTATTCCAAAATCAGCTTCAAAGTTCAGAGAACATTTTTAATAACAATAATCTTAGAAACTATGTGGAATGCTTACTCCAAATCCAACATCTCCTCTAGTTTCCACAAACATGAGGTGCTTTTATGCTGGTTTTATGGAGCAGAAGCTGAGGATAAGAGAATTTAAGTACATTCCAAGAGCTAAGATGGAAATTTTGGGTGAGTCTGACACCAAAGCCCAAGTTATGACCACTTCACAATTATCTTGCACTGGGGAAGTGATGGTATTCTCACAGCTGGCAATGAAGGACCAAGGAGTGAGGCAAGTCCCCTCTCTGCAGTGGAAATGGGGTTTGGGGTATCTAGGCTCATTTAGAGGAAAAGGAGGCAAGGGGACACCTGTCAGATGTTACTACAGCAATAAACAAGGCCAGCAAATACTGCTTCACAGTCAACAATGTTTGTCTCCATGGTGAAATAAAGCAACCTGGGCAAGAGTCAGTCACAGCTTTGGAAGGAGAGCTCAGGGTCACAGAGGCTCAGCCACTTGCTCTCTGCTCTTGACTTTGACTCATCAATCTGGAGGAATTAAGCATTTGCTTGCTAACAACTTTCCCAGTCATCTCAACAGGCAACAGGAGAAGGGGGCAAAGCTAGAGGAATATCATTCCACTGTAAAGTTCACAGATTTTATAAGGATGTTTGTCTCCCCTGTGAATGTGGCAAACTATCTTTACCCAGCCTATACATGATTAATCTACTTCATCCTCATGAAAATTACTATACTGAGTGCTCTGAAAATATCCCGTTTCAAGAATCAAGTGATACATTAATCTCTTTGTGTAGAATTAGTAATAATTAATGTTACTCTCACAGCAGCTATGATGTATTAGTATTCCCACTTTACAGATGAAAAAACTGAAGTTTGGAGAGAGGGTAAGCGGTGAGCAACTTGTCAAAAATCACAAAGCCGTACCTCAGTCGAACCCAGGTTGGTGACCACCAGAACCCATGCTCTCAGCCATTCTCTATTGTCTTTACTACCAGTATATTAATAGAACTTTTTTGTTTTTTTGTTTTTAGCATGCCAGTAAATATTCTGGAAGTCAGAGTGAAGGATATGGCTCAATTTGAACTTTTGCCTATCTTCTCTTTAACTAACAACCTGAAAGTGTAGCACTGAAGTTAGAATTCCAAAGTTGTCAGCACCCTAACAGGTGCATCTTTTTTTTTTACTTTTTTTAAAAATTTTATTTATTTATTTATCTTTAGAAGGGAAGGAGAGGGAGAGAAACATCAATGTATGGTTGCCTTTCATGCATCCCCTGCTGGGAGTTGGCCTGCAGGGAACCAGCCTGCAACCCAGGCATGTGCCCTGACTGGGAATCGAACCGTGGTCCTATGGTTAGCAGGCCCGTGCTCAATCCACTGAGCTACACCAGCCAGGGCCCAGGTGCATCTTAAGAATGTTTCCCTTCCACTATTGCCACACTTCCAGATTCCTGACAGCAAATTTCAACTCTGCTTAAAAACAGCAAATTCATAAGACTTTTTTTATATTTATAGATCATTTTTCAAGCGAACACTCAGGACACAACTTCTAGTTTCTGAATTAACCCTGCCAGTGTCTCTCTGAGCTTTATTGTAGGGCTGGGATGTGTTCCCACTCAACTAACTTTTATTGCTCAGGACTCAGAAACAAATAGGGTATATTCAGCTAAAGGATGCAGCTGGCGTGGAAGGAAGTCAAGAGACTGAGCATGCTCTGTGAGTTATTTTCTTAAACTCAGTTGTGTTGTGGTTTTTCTGTGTCAGATTTCTGAATGGCCTGTGGGGTAATATGAATGCCAGATCTCCAGAAAACCCATCATTTTCTTATTTCTTCTTATGCTTTCATACTTTCATACAGTGCATGTTTAAAGTTTAAGTTTCCATTCATCACAAGTCTTGCTGAAATGACCACAGCATATTGAACTAGGAATACATCCAGCTACTCCATTTCAACCTTCCCTATACATGGAGCCTACCTACTGTACACTTTTACTGTATAATAACTTCTACTCAAATATTTCCATTGACAGACAACTCATTAACTCATAGGACAGTCCAATTACTTCTTTAAATAGTTCACTTTACCAGTGCAACTGACATATTAAAGGTCTCCTATATATGTGAGGCATTTCCCAGAGATGATAAAACTTTCTACACTCAAAAAACTGACAGTCTTACATTAGAACCATATTCAGCCCCCTTTCATACCTAACCCTTGATTCTTGGTTCCCTCTTTACAGGTGCCACAGAGGAAGTTCAGTTTTAGAAACCCATGACCCTTGTGAAATACCCCTGGGAGAAATGTAAAATTGCCGTCAATCACACACACCTTCCTGACAATGAATTATATAAGTCCTTTCTTTTTGACAAGAGGAAACAGAGGAGTAGTTTCTGACAAGGAAAAAAAGAACTTTTTTGGTACAGCAGAGTGATATAAATATATTTGGGAAGGTGCCAGTGCACTCAGGACCCCTGTGCCCACCCACATTTCTCCACGTCAGACCTGCCCCACACCTGTCTTCCTAGGCTGCCGCACAAGGGTCTGAGGGGTACTCCAGGGAGATAGGGGGGAGTGTCAGTGGGCCAGGTGGCCACATGGAGAGTGACAACATCATGCCTCCCAACTGGGGTCAGGGGACCATTATCTCCAGCCTGGAACCTCACAGCCTTCCTTCAGGTCCAGGATAACCTAGGATGTGGGGCAGGCAACCCACACCCTGGACTCCACTCTTCCCTGTCCAACCCAGATCTACTCCACTCCCACAGTACCTAAGGAAATGGGACAATTTGAGGGCTGGGTGCCAGAGGCAGGTGGGAGGTAGGGATTTGGGAGGTGAGGCATGAGGAGGACAGAGGGAGGGAGAGGTGACTGAAACCTTCAACCATGGCATTATAATCAGAAGGGGGTGAGTAGAGGAGGCAGAAGGCCCACAGAAGGTCAGGAGGACTAGAGAAGGGGCAGGTGCCCCAGCCACTTCGGGCAAACCTTCTAACAGCCCAGCAGCTCCACACACAGGGTGATGCGGTTGTTTCCGGCTAGGGGCAGGGTGTGCACAAAGTGATTCAGGAAGAATGTCTCAAACACATTCTTCTTGTGTGAATTAGTGTCGGAGCTTGCCTAGGAAGACTTTGCTGTTTTCTGCCCCCTCTTCCACCAGTGCTGGAAAAGCATTTGATAAAATCAAGCAAACATTAATTATAAAAACTCTCAGCAAAGTGGGAATAAAGGGAACATACCTCAATGTAAAAAGTTCATATGTGACAAATTTATAGCCAACATTATACTCAATAGGCAAAGCCTAAAAACGTTTCCATTAAAATTAGGAATTATACAAGGGTGTCTACTTTCACTACTTTATTCAACATAGTATTGAAAATTTTAGCCATAGCAATCAGACAAGAAAAAATAAAGGTATACAAAGTGGAAAGGAAGAAGTAAAATTGTCATTATTTGCAGGTGACATGATACTGAATATAGAGACTCCTAAAGATTCCGCCAAAAACTGCTAGAACTGATAAAAGAATTCAGTAAAGTAGCATGATATAAAATAAATGTCCAGATATCAGTTGCATTTCTATACACCAATAATGAACTATCAGAAAGGGAAATTAAGAAAACAATCCTGTTTAAAATTGCACCAAAAATATAAAATACCTACGAATAAATTTAACAAAGAATATAAAAAATCTATACTCTGAAAATTATGAGATACTGAAGAAAGAAATTAAGAAAGATACAAATAAGTGGAAGCACATCCCATGTTCATGAATAGGAGTAAATAGCATCATTAAAATGTTCATACTACCCAAAGCAATCCATAGATTTAATGCAATTCTTGTCAAGATACCAATAGTGTATTTCACAGAACTAAAACAAATATCCCCAAAATTTACATGGAACTACAAAAGACCCAGAGGAGCCAAAGAAATCTTGAGAAAGAATAGTGAAACTGGAGGAATCTCGCTACCTGATATCAAACTATGCTACAAGTCCACAGAAATCAAAGCAGCATGGTACTGGCATAAAAACATACATATAGCCCTGGCCAGTGTGGCTTATTTGGTTAGAGCATTATTCCATATCCAGAAGGTTATGAGTTTGATTCCCAGTCAGGGCACATGCCTAGGTTATGGTTTCAATCCCTGGCCCAGTACAATCCCTGGTCTGGGCACATATGGGAGATAACTAATCAACGTTTCTATTTCATATCAATGTTTCTCTCTCTCCTTTCCTCTGTCTCTAACAGCAAAGAAAAAATGTCCTCAGATGAAGATAAAAAGAAAGACAGACACACAGGTCAATGGAACAGAATAGACAGCCCAGAAATAAACCCACACCTTTATGGCCAATAAATGTTCAAAAAGGAGGCAAGAACATACAATGAGACACAGATAGTAAATTCAATAAATAATGTTGGGAAAATTGGACAGATACTTGCAGAAAATAAATTTAAACTTCCAGAAAATAAATTTAAACTATCTTCTTACACTATGTACAGGAATAAACTCAAAATGGGTTAAAGACTTAAGTGTACATCTTAAAATCATAAAAATCCTAGAAGAAAATATAAGCAGTAGAACCTCCAACACCTCTCCTTTGGCAAAGAAAACAAAAGAAAAATAAACAAATTGGGCTACATCAACCTAAAAAGCTTTTTTACAGCAAAGAAAACCATCAACGAAACTAAAAGATAATGCACTTAACAGGAGAATATACTTGGCAATGATACATCTGATAAGGGGTTGATACCCAATATTTATAAAAAACATATACAACCTAATACCAAAAACCCCCACAAACAATCCAATTAAAAAATGGCCAAGGAATCTGAATAGACACTTCTCCAAAGAGGACATAAGGATAGTCAATAGACATATAAAAATATGATCAACATCACTAATCATCAAAGAAATACAAATTAAAACCAGAATGAGATATCACCTTACACCAGTGGTCAGAATGGCTATCATCAATAAACCAACAAACAACAAGTGCTGGTGAGGATGTGGTGAAAGGGTAACCCTTGTGCACTGGTGATAGGAATGCACATTGGTGCAGCCACTGTGGAGAGCAGTGTGTGTAGTTTCCACAGAAAAAATTAAAAATAGATCTGCCATATAATCCAGGGATTCTACTTCTGGGAATATATATATATGAAGAATCCCAAAACACTAATTCAAAATAATATATACACCCATATGTTCATTGTAGTACCATTTATAATTGCCAAGATTTGAAAGCAGCCCAAGTGTCCATCAGTAGATGCATGAATAAAAAGCTATGATATATCTACACAGTGGAATATTACTTGGTCATAAAAAACAAGGAAATTTTACCTTTTGGGACAGCTTGAATGGCTCTGGAGAGTATTATACTAAGTGAAATAAGCCAGTCAGAAACAGACAAGTAATATACGATTTTACTTATACGTGGAATCTAATAAACAAAATAAACTAACAAACAAAATAGAAACAGGCCCATTGATACAGAGAACAGACTGACAACCATCAGCAAGGAGAGGGATTGGGGGTCTGGGTGAGAAAGGTGAAGGTATCAAGTCAAAACACAAAACTCACACAGACACAGACAACAGTACTGCAATTACCAGAGAGGAAGGAAGTACAGGGTGGTAGAAGAGGGTAGAGAGTGAATAAGTGGTGATTGAGGGAGACTTTACTTGGGGTAGTGAACACACAATTATATAAAGATGATGTACTATAAATGATACACCTGAAACCTATGATTTTATTAACTAATGTCACCGCAATAAATTTAATAAATAATAATAATTCAATCCAAGTGTTACCTCTTTTGGAAGACATTTTCTGATTAACCCAGGCACTTATTAATTTTTGTATGCGTTGGTAAATGATGAAAATGTTAGTATGCATTAGACACCAGACACTGTGCTGAATGATAGGTATACCATGGTTAGAGAGACAGAAAATCTCTATGGCACATATAATTTAGTGGCGAAGACAGATGTTACACATGTAACTCAGGTAGATTGACAGCTATGATAGAAGCTATGTGGTTAAGGAGATCTAAAGTCTAGTCAATGGTGACCAACAGAACAATCCATATCTGTGAAATGTTGTCTGTCTGTGCAGGCCAATAGGATGGTCACTACCCACATGTGGTCATGGAGTCCTTGAATTATGGCTATTACAACTAAGGAGTTAAGTTTTTCATCTTATTTAATTTTATTTACATCAAATATCCAGCTATTGGTAGTTATATTGAATAGTTACAATTCTAGATGTTAATGAAGTCTTCTCTGAGAGTCTGATATTTGGTTGTGGATATGAAGGGCAGGTGATGAGGTAGGAAGAATATTAGAATATAGCATTGTGAAGGTCTAGGTTCACCAGTTCACTTTTCTCTGTAAATCCCATATCTCCCTCAGCTCTTGTAAATTTAAAATAGTGCCTGGCATAAAGTTCTCAACATATATTCATTATTGTTATTATTATTATGATTAAGTTCGTTCTAGTTTTCATACTTCTTCATAAGCTTTATTAAGTCATTTTTACATGTGTATACCTTTGGACTCTGTCAATTTTATAAAAATGGAAACTGTCTCAAATTCTTGTTTATGCTGCCACAATATCCCAAAGACTATTGTGCAACCATATTCCAGCCCCACTTGAAACCGTCTACATTTTAATGAAATTAAAATCAGTGAGGAAATAAATATTCCAGTGATGATGATCTCAACTCGCTGTGGTTCTGAACCTTTCAGCCCCCAAAACCAGAATGTGGAGTTAAACTAATCTGTTTTGAGAATTCTCCAGGCTTAAACTAAGTCTTTTGCCTCACATCCTCCACAGTCTTGGATTCATCTTCAGTCACTTCCTAGTGAGGGCTTTACCTCTTAAACGCAGTATGATCCTGCCTCTGACCCAGCGTCATGTTGCCATCCACGGGAAAGCATTCCCATCCCTGTTCTAGTCGCATGATTTCACCTTGCTGCATTATGTTTTTATACACTTCGTGAGACAGGTAACAGCAAAGAAAATGCTATTTTGGAATGCATGCTTATCGACACATAGCAGGTGTTCCGTAGAGACTGCAAGGAGCTGTTTTTACCTACCGCCGCGAATCCCTGAGAGTATCTGACAGAGCCATTACTTCAGGTAGCTTGGCAAGCCCAGCAGCTGACTCTGTAACATCACCCCACAGCCTAAAAAGGAGCTTCAGTTTATTTTTAAACAACAAAGGCTCTACATATAGCTATATAAATTATGAGGAGCTATGGGCAGATGAGAAAAAAGTTGTATTCATAGAACTAAGAAAGGGAAATGAAGGTTCACAAAAAAAGAGGGAAACCAAAGCAAGTTCCTCCTCACTGCCAAGTCTGAGCCTTCCAGCCTGTGGTTAAGACAGCCTCCTCCCCAAATTTTATCTAATGTTCAAGATCTAGGTCAATTCCCACTTGCCCCTCAAATCTGTGATTATCTGTTACTGCTGAAACCCCAGGGTATTTGTCTTTAACCCATAGGTTAGTACTTAATTATATGGCATATTGTTCTCTGTGATTTGTTAAGACTGTGCGTATTTGGGTTTTATCTCCCCAACCAGGACATAAGTTTCACAGGGTGAAACAGCTGTGACATAACTATCTGGAATTTCCAATGTCCGAGCATGGAGCAGCACACCTCACGGGGCCCTTGATTTTTTCAATAACGTGCTGGAGAACAGACCGTTGCCACACTTTGAGATACAGAGAAGCAAGGGAAGACGCAGAGTGGGGTGCAGGGCTGTGCCCCAGTGAAGGCAGCTAAGATTTCCTGAGGTGACTAATATAATAGGAATGCTTGGACGCTTGAACTCTGATGTTCTCTTATTATTGGCTGACATATGGATTACATCTTCTCCTGACAGTATACAAGGGACCAAATTCTTTGGTGAAGAAACTCTATTCTGGTTGTGAAGAAAAAGTTTCTATAGAAGGGTTTCTCATTCCAGAGGCTTGTAAAAATTACTAATCAAGAAAATCATCTGACTTATATCCCAGAGTATTAAGACGGGAAGGAGATTCAGATGTTATCTAAACCCAGTTCCATTTTACAGTTAAGGAAACTGAAACCCAGTAACATGAAAGGGCTTGTTTGACACCACATACCTGATTAGTAATGGAGCAGCACCTAGAACCCAGGCTTTCTGTCTTCTGAGGACAGTGATCTTGCCACATCATTTCGTGGGAAGTAACAAAATTCTACTGGCTTATTAAGCGAACACGATTGATGACTAGGCTATTTTCCTCCCCACTTAATATCTTTCTTTAATCAGCCTAGACCTCAATTATTTAAATTGTTCGCCTACCAAAACTGGATTTCAATGTCCTCATCTTGTGCCCTCGTCCTAGAAACCCTAAGCACAGAGTGAGCAAAATAATTTGCCTTCTTTGGGCTTCTGACCACAAATGGAGAAAAATCATACAATCACATGAAATTTGTGATTCCCCCGTCCCGTGCACTCAACAGCAAACAGCACTCCTGTTACTCACTACTTCAGCTTCCACTCCAGCCCTCTCAGCGTCTGCCACTAACATTCAGCTGCCTCTTCAACCTCAAATACCTCACTCTCCTTAGTGGCCTCCCCTGCTGTTTCACAGAAGAAACAAATTCACTTCATGTAAACTTCCTCAACTTTCCACCCAATCTACAAAACTACATTCATTTCCAGTAAACTTTACTTCTTTTCCTTCATTTTCCTATTTACTTCTTCTGGGCCTGGCTCTCTGAACTCCTTTTCTGCCCTGTAATCAAGCTCTCCCTTTTTGCTGGCTTCTCCAGCTTGTAAATATGCTCCAGTATTTCAATATCTCATCGAGAAACCCGAACTTGACACTGCATCGTCCGCAGCTATCACGCTACCTACCCTGCTCTTCACAATCAGACATCTTTGGAGGAGGCTGTTCTTGATGAGTCTAATTCCATGTTTCTCATTTTCCTTGTAGCACAGTGTAAACTATCGATTCTTGCTCTTACATCATTAAACGGACTAGAAAATGTCACCCCTAACATCTATGTGTACCATGGCATTCTTTATTGTATAATTATATGAAACGCAAAAGTTACCATTTAATCACATTCAGGTGTACAATTATGTGGCATTAAGTACATTCACAATGTTATGCAAGCATCACACTATTCATTTTGAAAAATTCTACATCATCACAATCAGAAACTCTGCATCCATTATACAATAAGTCCCCATTGCCCTCTGCCCTCAGCACCTGGTAACTGCTATTCTATTTTCTAGCTCTATAAATTTACCTATTCTGAATACCTCATATTAGTCATTTAATATTTGACCTTTTGTGTCTGATTTATTTCCCTTAGCAGAATGTCTTCAAGATACATCCATGTTGTAGCATCTGTCAGAATGTCATTCCTTTTGTAGATTGGATAATAGCTCATTATATGTATATACCACATTTTGTTTACCCATTTATCAACTGATGGACATTTAAGTTGTTTACACCTTGTGGCTATTGTGAATAATGTTGCTATGAATATTGGTGTGCAAGTATTTGTTTGTCCTGCTTTCAGTTCTTTTGGGTATGTACCCATAAGTGGAATTGCTGGATCATAAGGTAATTGTATGTTTAACTTTTTAGGAACTGTCAAATTGTTTTCCTCAGTGGCTGCACTGTTTAACAACCAGTGCATACCAGTCCCAATTTCTCCACATCCTTTCCAACATTTTTATGCTCTATTTTTTGAATAGTAGCCATCCTAGTGAGCATGAAATGTTATCTCATTGTGGGTTTGATTTGCATTTCCTTCGTAACAAGTGCATCCTCTCATGTGCTTATTGGCCATTTGTATATCTCCTTTAGAGAAATCTCTATTTAAGTCCTTTACCCATTTTTGAATTGTGTTGTTTATTTTGTTGTTGCTACTAAAAAGCTTTTTTTAGTTTTCTTCGTTGTTCTCCTTGCAGCATTTGCCCATATTCTAACTGGAATGATCTCCCCTTCTCACTACCTAACTTCTCTCTTTTCTATTATTTTTCCCTTACTCTTGTCTTTTCATACTAATATCCTCACTAGCTCTTGCTACATTTAATTCCTACCCAGGCTAACAATTATTGAGCATTTTGTATATGTCAGACACTATGCTAAGTGTTATACGTATATTTTCTCCCCTTATGTTCAAAACAAACATTAGGTGGGTGGGATTATTAGAAATGCCATTGTATACACATGAAAACTGAGGTGCAAAGAAATAAAGTACTTTGCTTAAGTTAACCAAAGTGATTAGTGAAAGAGCTAGCATTTAACCTCAGGAACCTGATTCCACAGTTTGTGCTTTTTGGACTTTCTTTCCTGTCTAGTTCTATAGCATCCACCACTAAATTAAGTTTGTATAATCCTGTACAGTAAGTGATATAATTGATTAAATGATTGCAGGCAATGGAAACTGGGTTTGACAACTTGAAATATAAAGAAATTTGTGGTAAGGATCAGAAGTAATGCACTTAACTGAAAGGAAAGCTGGAGAATTGGGCTTAAGAAGACAGAGATCTAAATGGATTGCAGCACCAGGGCTGTAAGAACTGAGGAGCAGTCTCATCAGGGCCCAGCCACTCGCATGAATTGGCTGCCAATTGTTTCAGCAACTCAGTCAAGACTGAAATTCCAGAGAGCAAGCATCATCTTGGCCTGGCTGGGACTCATGCCAAGCCCATGGGTTGGAAAGACAAGAATAGAACGTGGTGATTGGCAATTCAAACCTGACTGTATCCAAGTGGGATAAGTTCACACCCCCAGAGCAAAAAAAGAAACAATGAATAGATGGATGCAAAATAATAAGTCTACTTTTAATGTCAGCCCAGACTTCTAATCACCTACAAATCTATTCAATGACTGACCATTTCTACTTCAAGGCCTTAGTACATTGGTAAGCACTTGCTCCTTTTTAATTGGGTAGAAATCTACCCTACAGATACTTCTCCTGCTGCATTTCTCACTCTGGACCAAAACATATGTGTCAGTCTCTCTCTCCTTCATGAAACTACAAGTTCCTCCATTGTATTATGTTCTTCTTTACACCCTGTAGCACTATGCTTGCTGTCAGGCATGCAGCCAGTGCTCAATAAATATTTGCCTGATGACTGGACCAAAACTTGAGCGGAACTAGAGTATCAGACACACATGTAAAAAAAGATCTCAAGCAAACAAACAAAAAAAAGACCTTGAAGTTTTACTTGAATAGATGTGCAATGTGAGCTATAAGTGTTTTATAACCTGTCATAAAGCAGAGCTGATTTTAACTATATCATTAAAACTATGGTGTATGCAAAAAAGAGAATGAGAAAGTAGGTCGATGGTACCTGAAAAGAATTAGACCACATCTGGAGTATTAATACTATTTCTCAGCACCACATTATAAGGAGATTGAAAAACTTAAAATGTTTAAAAACTGCATCAAATGAAGCAAGTTAACTGACTAGGGAATGTGTGTAATGGAAAAGACAAGAATTAGGAGGTTTGATCCCTGTAATTTTTCAAGACACCCACGAAAAACAAAAACTAGACTAATATGTATAGCTATAGATAGAGTCAGGATGAATAGGTAGAAAAATAACCTTCAAAGAGATGTTTATAATAGAATGATCTGTTTTATAACATCTCTATGACTAGAACTCCTTGGAAGTTATTTCAAAAAACCTTAAGGTATTGTTTAAGTGACAGTTTCATTTCTTAGTACATTGACTAAATTAGATGATCTCTAATGCTTTCTAATTCATAATCTCTAATGCTTTAGGAATGAGGCAGCAATTAGTTGCATAAATGAAGCAAAATAGGTTGAATATGGAAGGTAGGACACAGTGGGGACTGCTATAGGGACTTGAGAACATGTGCCTGACTGAGGCATTTGAATCTATACATTCTTATAGCATGACGAAGGAGAAAGTTGAGAGCTAATTTCTGTGCTTGTACTGCCAATTTAGACTCCATATATTTAAATTTTTCAGATAGTTTCCAACTGGAAGATTGAACTCTGAATGGATAATATGCTTCTTAAAGAGATTATTATTGATGTTCACACGTGCAAAGAGTAGTGAGGGAGATAACACCATTAACAAATTTACTGGTGAAAAAGGCAAGTTATTAGGATTACTATTGATTCTAATAAAATTACTAAGGGTTTGGTAAATGTAAAGATGCCGTGGTAGACAGAAAAATGGCAGAATCTGTGAATATGTTATTTTACATAGTGAAAAGGACTTTGCAGGTATGAATACTTTGCATGTGAGATAATCTGCAGGAAGTTGGTCCTGGACTATCCAAGTGAGCCCAGTCTAATCATATGAGTTCTTAAAAGTGGAGAAACTCCCAGCTACAGTTAGTAAGAAAGAGATGTGACTAAAGAATGAGGGTCAGAGAGATGCAACAATGCTGGCTTTGAAATGGAGAAAGTGGGCCACAAGGCAAGGAAAGTGGGCAAGCCCTAGAAGCTGGAAAAAACGAGTAAGAAGATTCTCCTCTAGAGTTTCCCAAAATAAATGCAGCCCTGTCAAAATTTTGACCCATGTGGGAACTCTGACCCATGGAACTATAAAATAATAAACTTGTGTTGTTTTATGTACTAAGTTTGTAGTAATTTTACAGAAACAATAGAAAACTAATACAAATGCTTAAAGTTTAAATGGTAATGTGTGAAAAAAGAGCCATTTATAGTCTTGTACAAATATCTGGAAAACAACAAGACTTCACATCATATTTAATTCAGAAATCATAAAATATGATTTATTTGATAGTGGAGACATATCAAGTGTCTGGCATCATGCATTTGTCTGAGAAAAATGTTTAAAAGAAATGCAAAAGAATATAAAGTATGACCCCTGCCCTTCCAAAGAGCAAGTTTTTAGAAAAAAGATTATGAAACAGAATATAATCAAAATCCAAATTATATATTATAGCAAGAAGAAGAAGCTGCAAATGTGATTATTTCATATATCGGGTTTTCCAGACATAGCCAAATTTCAGACATCCTGACTGGACATGAATACAAGCATAAAAAGAACTATAAATTCCTCCAGTTTGAATCTAAAATTTATCTCCTACAAGGAAATGACAAATCATGTCAGTCAACATGTCTGGCTTTTTGGCTTAGAAGCTGCAGTCATAATGATAAGGAAAGTGAGAATAAAGTGAGGTTCACTAGGGCTGGAGGTGTCAGAAGAGTGTGTGTGTGTAAAAGCACAGAACTTGAGTGGAAATTAAAATTAATTAATATTCTGGAATAGGAAATACAGTCCTTTCCCTGAAACTTTCAGGAAATAGCTTTAAGTGTCTATAAATGAAAGATTCATTTAGAGTGAAAAGGAAACAATTTAGCAAGTCAAGAAATAATAACCAAATAAAAATAACATTTATGAATGTGCAGATTATCTTTTTTTACTTATGGAACAGTAGGTTCCCTGGATTGTTAGTTTATAAAACTAAAGTTTTGAATTAGCTGATTTGGATTTTTGATTAGGAAAACAGTGAGTTTAAACAAATGGAAGAACCATGATGTGAGTTTGTAATACGAGAGCCCAGTTGATATTATGAATTGTAAATTTCCCAAAGAGGAGTTGAACTTCTCTGGTTTGAGTTTCCAATGTAATAGCCAAAAAGGAGGAAGAAAGCCCAAAGTTATGGAAAGGACCACATTGACAGGTCTGATTTAAAGAGAGAAGTCAGTACAGATTAAGGAGGGCATAAGGGCCCAAACTTTGGAAAGGGAATGGCGTTTGAGAGTCCTCTGCTCTCTAAACACTACTTTTAGAGGAGACAACCCAGATCCAGGCTGTTAAGATGAACAAGATAACATAGAACATTTCACTTTTAAGCTGGAGACTGTGCAAGTACTATCAATGACATCAAAACTCTCTTCTTTTTAGTTAAATGATCCTCTGTGTCTGCTTAATTCCAGTTAAAGCTGGGAGCATGACAAACATTCATTTTTAGTGAATGATTAGCCAAGAACTATTTACCTTGGCTTTCCACTGCATCTCCAACTCTTGGGTTTGGACAGTCCAATAATGATAACTCGATCCTGGTGGTCAGCGGAACATTCCTGAATGAATAGATCTAGTTTCTTCTTTTTTTTTTTTAGTTGCTGTACATCTGCTTCTCTCCCCTCATCATCCACATCTGACACTCACCCACCCTGGTGACTGAGCTGCCACTTCTCCAAGATCATGGATATGCCACCTCCTGCACCCACTGCCCTCTCTCCACTGTCCATCTCAACAGCCTTGATCTGGATGAACCCTGACCTCAGAAATTCGTTTTTAGAGATCACAGACTAGAAAGAAAAAAGCTTTACGTGAATAAAAACACTGCAGTGGACACTAAATGAGGAAGACATGGGCTGAGTCAGAGAATTTCCTTAAACTGATCTCAACTTACATAATCAGAAGGGTTTTTGAAAAGTGCTTTTCTATTATTCAGCCTTCTAAAAGTACATTTGTGTCTTCTTACTGGGAAATTCATATTTGATTGGAAAGATGGAACATAGCATTCTCAGTTCAGTGTTTCCCAGAGCAGGTTTTTATTCACTGGAGCATATGCTTAATATAAGTTCAAAGCACAGTTTTTGCACAATTTGGATGTTGTTGTTTGCTTTTGCCTCTTGTTTTTGTGTGAAGGCAATTTGAACCCCTGTGTAGGTTGTGGATACAGGGCTATTAGAGGATGATAAAAATCAGAGTGAGGTTGAGGTAGGAGAGAACATGATTTATAGAACAAATGTCCAAAGATCAGAGGACCTGGAATACAGAGAGCAAGTCCTCAGAAAGGAAATAAGTTATACTTATTCTAAGGAAAGAGAGAATACATTGTGTTATGTAAGAATCAATAGGTAAGATATTTGGAACATAAATCTTGGCTGGATACAGAGAAATTTTAAGTGAAAGATTTATGTTGGCCTTGACCTCTCATGAAAACAGAAAGTGGGAGATTGCACAGAGTTGAGGTATAAAAATTAAGAACAGTGGAAAAGATTAGAATGAGCTGCCTTGGAAATACATTTAAGAGACATAAAACAGAGTTATTAACCCTGAGGGGCCCAGGTGATAGCAGAGGGCTTTGTGAATTGTAGGAGGTTTAATCAATGTGGCTTCTGACTTCCTCCAATGGCTCAGGGATTTGTTAGGCAGGCCCAAGCAAAGGTCACTGAATAAGGTATCAGGTACTCAGATTACCAGTGAGAAAAACCTAGTTGCCAATGAGCAAGAGCCAGAATTTCTCATAAGTTAATTTTCATAATTAGTTGTTTAGCAACTGTCTCTCTAACTTACTTTTATGCCTCATGAGGGCAAGGTACACTGATCAACCTAGGCAGAGTTGGTCCTTAATTAATAGTTGCTGAAGCATAGAAGAAAGAAAGGAAAGGAAGAAGAGGAGAAGGTAGGGAGAAAATAAGGAAGGATAGTAGGACTTTTAGAGCTTTTATTTAGAACCCGTGGTTGGTTATGTTGTCATTAATGTTATTTGAAAGAATGTTCCCTTTTATCAAAGTATAAACACTCACTACACATTTAGAAACAAAATAATGTGCTATGGACTGTTTATCAATCTCTCATTTTCTTTCAGTGAAGATGTTAAAAGCATGTTGATTGTATATTAAGTACAGAAAAATCATGCAAAGTGTCCATAAAGTTTTCATTCTTAAGCAAATGCGAAGTCTCTTTCTGAGAGCAACATCAGATTAATCAAGGAGTCTGTTAGTGAAAAAAGATGAAAAATGACACAATTCATTATCAATACCAATCATTCGTTCAAAAATAAATCTATTTCATCAGATCTTTGAGAAATATCTCATAGTTACTAGACCAATGTCAAATACTGGATAAAATGTATTTCTGCCAATCCAATATGTTCTTAGATAATCCTACAGAGGAAAATGGTGTTAGTTATTCAAATAAGACCATCTGCATAAAGGGACAGTTCAATTAGTGATTTTTTAAAATACCTTTTAGCCAAGTTTGTAACAATAAAAAAGCAAAAGAATTGGAAGTTATATCAATACTCAAAGCCTTTTACAGGCCAAAGGGGATCCTGATTAATAGGAGTAACTATGACCACAGGATCGAGCACATCAATGGAGAACTTCGGGTTTCATTGGAGACATTTCCCAAGGTTGACATATTTCTGAATATGTCATATTTTCTGAGGATCAAACCTAGGTCCCCGTCAGTAAATGAATGGATCAAAAAACTATGGTACATATATACAATGGAATTCTATGCCACAGAAAGAAAGAAGGAGCTCCTACCTTTTGCAACAGCATGGATGGAACTGGAAAACATTATGCTGAGTGAGATAAGCCAGGTGTTGAAGGACAAATACCATATGATCTCACCTTTAACAGGAAGCCAAACAACAAAACAAACAAGCAAGCAAAATATAACCAAAGACACTGAAATAGAAAACAGGGGGACAGCAACCAGAGGGGAGGGGGAGGGAATTTCAGGGGAAATAGGGGAGGGATTTAGAGGAACAAATATAAAGGATACATGGACAACAACTAAGAAGGGTGGAAATGGGAGGGGGAGCATGGGGGATGGGTTGGGATGGGAGTAGTAGACAGAAAACTGTACTTAAAAAAAATAATCAAATAAATTTTTTAAAAATCTTATTTCTTTTGATTTATTCTCTAGACCTGGAATCTCTCTGGAAGAATGTACAGAATATATAATTCTAATGGGTAGCTCTAAGCCACATAGTGCAGTTTTATGCCAACAGGTGCAAAGAACATGTTCCAAACAATCAATGGTGACCTAGAAACACCAATAGTCTCAATCATACCCCAGTTTACAGAGTAATGACTACAGAAACAGCTCTGGTCTTCTTCATTATTCTGTCCCTCCCATCACACCATACTGTTTCCTAATCTCGCAAAACTTATTTATTTGTTTGTTTGTTTGTTTGTTTATTTATTTTTTTGACATGGAGAAATTTACTGTATTTAATCTTTCTAAGCTTTAATTTTTTATTAAAGTTATTGGGGTGACATTGGTTAATAAGATTATATATATTTCAAGTATATGTTTCTATGATATGGAATGTAATATGACATAGAATATATTGCATTGTATGCCCACCATCCAAGTCAAATCATCTTCTGTCACCATATATTTGGTCCCCTTTCCCCATTATTACCTCCCCACCCCCTTCCCTCTGGTAATTACCATACTGTGGCCTGTGTCTATGAGTTTCAGTTTTATACCCCACATATGAGTGAAATCATACAGTTCTTAGCTTTTGCTGACTCACTTCACTTCATGTAATATTCTCAAGGTCCATCCACGTGGTCACGAATGCTACTATTTCATTTTTATGGCTGCGTAGTATTCCACAGTATATATGTACCACATCTTCTTTCTCCAGTCCTCTACTGAAGGACACTTTGGTTGTCTCTGTATCCCAGCCACTCACCACGAATAATGCTGCAGTGATCATAGGGGTTCATATATCTTTAAGTGTAGTCACTCTTCCCAACACTCTAATTGAACTTGGGATACACTAACAAAAGGCTGACTCCTAAATGCCTACTCATTTAAGAGTCAGCCATTAAGTCACATCTCTACACACCTAACAGAGACCTCATTCTGATAACACTACTCTGCCCTTAAATTCCCATCCTATGGTCTCTCCACGTGACCACTTCAATATTTATTGCAACACCTTCTCAGGATCCTATAGCTCCCCTGAACATCTGTGGCCCTACCTTTATCTTTTCAAGGTTGCTTCTCAGCGAGTAAAGATCTGACCTTAAACCCCAGCCAGGTGTTTGTGTTGTATATGCCCTACCTGGATTGCCAGCACTTAGCACAATGGCTGACACACAGCAGCTACCTAATGAGTATTAGCTGAATTGAACTGAAGTCTGACCTGCTCTCGGTTCCCTGGCACCAACACCAACCATTTGCCTGAAGAATGTCTGAGGACTGCCACTTCCACCCATCTTCTGTGCTATTCCTTGCTTGGCAGGCTGCCACTTTGCTGCCACTCGCGTTGTCATGCTGTGTAGAAGGCTTGGTGTCAGGTTTTTATCTCTGGCTGCCATGTCCTACTTTAGGAAACAGACAGGCCCGGTCCATAATACCTAAAATATGACAAGGACAATCTGTGCTCCTGATCCGGTACCTCCTACAAGTACCTGACCATTGACAAGGCACCTATTTTAAACTTGATTTCCTACGTCAACTCAAATTTTATGTGGTGCTCCCTAAAGATCTGATCTCTGGGGATGTTGCCAATTATGTGTGGAACTGATTTTCTCTAGAGGCACACAGTCTCATAAACAATGCATGCAACAATTCGTACAACTTACAATTTGGTATTGGCCTACTTTCTGTGTACTTCTAAGATTATCTAGTCAAAATGTAGTAGACCATTCCAGAACACTGTGGAATTTTATCAAGTAGACACAAATCTGTATTACTTAGCAAGATAAATTGTAATCAACCTTAAGAAAAGGCTGTTTAAAGAAAATATTCAGTGACTGATCCTGTGTCGAGTAAAAATTTAAGCAAGAAAATATATGTGATAATGGCAGCTACCCATCTACAAAACAAAATGTGAATTTAAATACTTTCATTATTCCACAAAGGAAAAATTTTAAGATGTAATTATTGTCAGATGTTTATATATTCATAGGCCATTAGTTTAAACTCAGGCTTTCACCTTCTCTGTCAAGTACACACTTCAATCTGAAAAGGTCAGATAAGAAGGAGCCAAAACCAAGATAAGTGTAGAAATTATAACTGTAATCATGAAAGAACTTAAGTCTCATGGTCTAGACAAAATACATATGAATATTTGGAGGGGAGGTAGCTGGGGAATGCAAATGAGTCTCTAAATTGAATCTTTGAGGAGCCAGGTAAAACAGAACAAAAACCAGTGTGGCTCACATTTCAGAAAAGGAGAGAGGGAGAGACAGGTTCCACAAAGCATAAACCAAACGACTCAATATGTGTTTTGGGCAAGATCCTTCACTGAATTACTAAAACCGTGGTTTGTTATACATGAAAAGAAAGTAGAGATGATAAGGAATTAAATTATCCCTGGTCAAACTAACCGTTGGTAGAGTTACTAAATTTGCAAGAAAGAATGATATGAGCTTGGCAGATCACGATTGCAGCAATATGTTAGACAATTCTTTTATAATATTTTGTCTTGCATTCAAAACAGAGAATTATAATTTGGGTCAAGGAAGTAGCTGATTTTAAAGTGAGTTGAACAACAGAGGTTAAAAAAAAAAGGCAGTGTCCACCTAAAGGGAATTCCTGGAGCATCTATCAAATCTCATTCAATGCTTTCACCAGTGGTTTGAATAAAAGTACCCTTAGGCAACTCTGAGAGTGCCTAAACCAGGACAGATAGGAAACCCCCACATGAGGGAAACAGGACATAGAAGATCTCAATTGGCTTAAATAAGGAGCCAAGTCAAACAAAAATGAAACTTAAAAAGAAATAAAGAGCTTTTCGCATGGAGTGGAAGGACCAGAACATTATTACAATAGAAGGGAAAAAAAGATTACAGAACGGGGAATAAAAAACAGTGCATTTTGGTGAATGGACAGTGTATTAACTTCCTAGGACTGCAACAAAGTACCAAGAACTGGACAACATAATAAAGTATCAAAAACTGGGTGACTTAAGACAACAAAAATTTGTTGCCTTGAAGTTCTGGAAGCCAAGATGTCAGCAGGGCTATGATCTCTCTGATGGCTCTAAGGGAGAATCCTTCCTTGCCTTTTCTGTCTTCTGGTGTTCGTCAAAACTCCTTAGTGTTCCTTGTCTTGTAGATGCACCACTTCAGTCACATGGCCATCCTCTCCCTGTGTCTTCATATCATCTTCCCTCGGTGCACGTCTGTCTCTGTGTCCTAATTGCCCCTTTTCACAAGGACACCAGACTACTGGACACGGGTCTCCCCTAATGACCCCATTTTACCTAGTTACCTCTATAAAAACCCTGCTCCCAAGCTAGGCCACATTCTGAGGTGCTGAGGGACTTCAACATCTTTTGGGGAGGACACAAGTCAACCCACAACAAACAACTCAGTGTGAATTGATGGTGATGTGCCCGGAATGAAAAGCATGGCGGTGCAGACCAGGAGCAAAGCAGGCAGCTCTGCCCCTCCAGCCAGAGGGAACCTGGTGAGTTGTAATGGGTTCTGGGCCCTAGTAGACAATCAGGATGATAAGAGAATGCAAAACCAAATCATTGGGCTGTGGTTTAGAGGAAATGGGAATGTTTAGCCTGAGGAACAACAGGCACAGGGGGAAATGAAAGCTCCTTTCAAATATGTGATCAGCTGGCTAGAAGTAGAACGAGAGTTGTTTTTTATGGCTCTGAAGTCAGAATTAGATTACTGAGAGAGACTGATTCCAGGGGATGAAGAGAAGATTCTGAAAGGTACCAAGCCCAGAGGCAGTTGTAATTTCGTGGAAATACTGAATTTCCTACCCTTGGATGTCTTCACACACAGGCTTAACACAGGGGGAGGACGTTTGAAAGGATTGGAAGCATTGGAAATTAGCTTGGATATTTAAGAATTCTATGGAAGAAGTTCTTTTAAGTAAAGAATATTAATGGCCAATGAAACTCACAATATCTTATAAAGAAATGGAATGTGCTAACCCAAATTTAGGATTGTTTTCTATTACAGAAAATGTGGAGGAAAGAAAAATGAGAGGCATCACAAATTTTAACCACACAAATAAATAATAGATGGTTTAAAAAAACATAAAATATACCCACTAAGAATATAGAAAAACCACACAATCAAAGGGAAAGCGAAAACCTTATCCAAGTCAAAGGAATTTTAAAATAGAAGCAGCATTTCAACTCTTATAGAAGAAACCTGAAACATGAAATCTAGAATAAGAAACAGAAAAGTCAGTGAAGACCAACTTTCCCCACTACACCCAGGAGCATAGAGCAGACAGGCAGACTAATCTGTGAAGTTTTATTATCCACCTACCTGATTTATCTGAACAAGCTGGGAGGGAGGACGAGATCAGTGAAGATGGACCAATAGAAGGGGACTATCTGGGCAGTGCCACGGGCACCAGGTTGGGAAGCAAGTCTGAAGACCAGGTGGCCTGGCTCAGTCACCAACTGGTTGTGTAATCTCCCACAATACACTTTTTTTTTTTTGCCTCTCAGTTTGCTCTGTTATTAAGAAACAAACAAAAAATTACATGATTTTTAACAATCCCATCCAGCTAAAATTGAGACTCTGAAGTATAGCCATAGGTTGAGAGCAAGGAAGTATTATAACAAAATACAGGCATAGAAACACTCGGCTTTAAAAAACAAAAAGAAAGAAAAGCCAAGGTAACTGATTAAAAGACTGGAACTATAAGCAATGAACTAAAACAACAGAACTCACAGATGTGGACAGCGGGGTGGTGATTGGTGGGGGGAGTGGGTATGGGGACTAAATGGTAATGGAAAAAACAAAACAACAAATGTACATTTAAAAATAAATAAATGAAACAATAATAATAGACATTGTGAGTAGAGATAGGCTAATAAGCCAAATGTCTATAAAGATTGTTTGAAGTTCATGAAAAATAAAAGCAGCCATTAAGAAGTTAGCATATTATTACATATAAAGTATTAGCTTTGTATTACCAATGAAATTATGTGTACTTTGTAAGCCACTGTTAATAAATATTCCTGTAAACTCACTTATAAATACACAGTATACTGCTTGGTATGATTAAGATGTAATGTGTTTCTAAACTTGAGACTACAGGTGTGGCTTCCAAGTCTAATAATACCACCTAGGCAAAATGATTCAGGGTTAAATTCTCAACTGCTTTTTCTGCAATATCAAATTCTTCACTATATTCAGTTTAACGTGTTAATAACTAATAAAACTTGCCAGACAATCTTCAAACTTAAAAGAAAGTCATACATAAATGAGCCAACATTTATTTGTAATTCAAAACAATACATACAATAATACAAGAAGATTTTTTAAAAGGTTTGAAGAGGCAATGATGCCTGAGCAGGGTTTTGAAGGGTAAGTAGGAGTTTACTCAACACAGAAATGGAGGAACCTTCCATTCTGAGGTTCAAAGTCGTGGAAGTAAGACACAAAATGAAACATTTGGGAGATGAAACATTTGGAAATGTTACAATTGGTTGAAAATTTCTGAAACAAAGTGCTAGGAGAGACCATTGTAAAGTTGAAACAGAAGAAGGAAATGATTAGCTCACAAAGGGCTTTCTGGGTCAGCCTAGTGAACAAAGGCTTTTTTATTGGTAGTAAAAAGGCATTGAAAGATTTTGAGTAGTTTCAAGATAACTGGCATTTCAGGGAGGTGATTCCAGCCGAAGGATGGAGGGGAAATGTGAGCTGGTGAGGAAGTGAGGAGACAGGCAGAGAAAGAGTTGGGATGGAACTGAGTTAACGCTACAGCAAGGCAGAGAAGATGGGCCAGAGGGGTTCTGGCAGTGGAAGCGGTGAGATGTGGGTGAGCGGCGAGACATCTCCACCGGTTCAGACCCGTCGGAGAGCTGGTCACAGCCCAGAGCCGCGGAAGGAAACACAGCTTCCGGGTGGGCGGTCCAGTGCGGACGGACCACTGTTGGGTGTGAGATGCCTAGAAGACAAGGAGACCTACCACTATAGCACCTTCTTTCTTTCTAACCACTACATATTTGAAAAGCCTATTTTTAGAGAATAAAAGACGAAATATCTGGGCTCTTTTATTAATTAATCATCAGTTGAAGAAAATGAAAGGAACCTACATGTTCCCCAGAGTAAAATCAAGCACCACAAAATGCGCTAAGGAGTTACACTTCCTAAAACAATACCTGCCCTAATGCTATCAAAGTTACCACCCATTCAACTGCTCTGTGAGTAGAAAATAACTGTATACATCACCTGAGTCATCAAAGTTTAGAGAACAGGAAGGCTAAAGATATGCTAGATGGAAAACCTGAACACAGCTCATCTTCCACAGTTCAAAGACTGTTGAGGTACTTGTGATGTGCTGTTACGTGCCTCACCCCAAACTGCACATGTGTGTGGAAATGTCCTCGTCTTTGCTGCATGCCCAGTCAACCACCCTGCTCTGTGTAAAGGTCTGAACTTGGTTTGGGTAGAAGGATCTGAGAGGGTGACAGCGTCTGTAACAGAGAGATAGGGAGGGGACGGCGGGCCAAGTGTGCCTCCTCCTTCAGCAACACAGAGCCAGACTCACAGGAATGCGGTCAAGGCAGAACGCTAAGTCTAACTGGTATTTAACATGCTGTAGCTGGGAAGGCCACGGAGTTGCTGCAGTGTGTGTGTCAATAAGCCCTACGAGGAAAACAGACTGAGCAAATGGTATTTCCAAAAGTCACACATTGGCAGGCTGACAGACACTAACACATTTGGGTAGCATTGGCCAATGCAAAGTTTGCTTGCATAATTAGTAGATTTGGTACTCTTGAGAAAAGACATTTTCCATGAAGAACTTGCTTTGAAGGCAGACTTTCACTGCCAGGTCTCCTGGGAGAATCACTTTTTCCAGCTCTTACTTTTGCTATCTCTGACTCATCTCTCAAAGTTTAAGGGAAAACATTCTTATGGCGAGAACATGTGGGGGTTAACATGGAACGTTCTGAGTGTTTCCAAGTGTCCCCTATGATCAGAGCGTCACAGGAGTTTGCTCCAGTGTATGAGTCCAGCTCTGGGCTACATGCTGGAGAGGAGGAGGACAGGTGAGCCCTAGGGGCAGCGCCCATGCTGGGAAAGGGCTCCACATGACCCAGCAACGGCCCCTGAGGTCTGCAAACCACGTCATTCTTGAGAGGAAGTAATGATGTACTCTTGAGAGAAGAAGTAGGAGTGAAGTTATGCACAATGTGGGCTGCAAAGTCAGGAGTGAGAGGAGGAAAAGAGTTATCCAGAATTATCGGAGAGGAGGAAGGGATTATCCAGACACCTCAGAAATGACTAGAAAACACAAAATGAGCCTGGGTGGCCTTCCCAAGTCCCTGCAAAAATAATCTCCACTAAAACTGGCTAATGACTGAAACAATGTCGTCCAGAACAGATTTCAACTGACTTGGCCTCTTGAATTTTAAAAGCACTTGGGGAAAAATGCACTGACCCTCTGATGCTGCAATTATAAATTGTGCTATCTTTGACTTCCTGTTGCAACTGGTTATTTTAACCTTTCCAATTCTTTCTTGCCCCTTATCGGCACCTCAGGATTAAACTGATCCAAGTGTTGGTGGGTGGGGTGGGGGTGCAGACAGGGATGGCTAGTTTTTGTCTGGTTTGTTAAGCATGATCCACAATTCTAACCAGTGGACTCTGCTTTATACTATGAGACGTAACTTCTCGGGATCGCAGTTCAGTCTGTCAGCAACCTTAACTGAGAACAATTTCCTTCACCCAAGTGCAGGAGAGAATTAAAGCAACACCTAAGTGGAGAGCCTGGCAGGACACTCCCCTCACGTGTGCGCACTGACAGTGTGGCTGGCCTCTGGGGGCCCCATGCCAGGCTTCACATAGCTTTGGCACGGCACGAAGTATGTAGAAGAAAAATAAATGGCTTCTCCTTTGGAGACTTTCTGATTTTTTGTGTGTGAAAACATTTCACTGTTCTATAAACAGCTTTCTATGGGCCTGGTTTTATTTTAATTACATGTATCCCTCTTCATTTTTTTTTTCTTGCAAACCTGGGCAGTAAAGTATTGCACATTTAAAAGAAACCACATACAGAAAGAAAACACATTCTTGGAATGAGACGCCCTGAAATAGCATCTACACATTTCTTTGGACTGATGTTCACTGCTTCCATCTACATGGGCTTAGAGTTACTCTCTGCAACTGGGCCAGCTCTGAGGGGTTGGGAGAGGTGCCCATTCTTCTGTGGGGTCTAATATGCTTCTGACCTATTGCCTATGAGCAAGGCACAGGGTCCAGGAAAATTTTCTTGGAATTCTGGTCTACTTCCCACCAAAACATAAAGATTCTGATTTCATATCTGTAAGTCATAGGAAGATACAGTTTCTTACTGGAGACCAAGATTCCAATTACAGAATAAAAGGCTCTGTCTCCTTGAGTTTGATTTTACTCATACAAGTGAAAATTTTATGTATGTATATACATACATATAAATGTACACACATATATACATATATACGTATATGGATATTTGCTTTTATACTACCTTTCATTAGATTTTAACTCTTAACTCCTCAATGCCAACTAGTAAAAGATATTTGACGAACATAAATTTAAAACCAGAAGACTCTCTCAGTGTAATTCTGTTAAAACAGAATGTCAAGTTCGCGGAAAAGGCCTTCGACAATAGCTTCTACTGGGGCCAAATCTGTGGAGAAGCACATCACAGAGGGTTACAGCACACACCACCAACCCCAGGAAGCCAAAAGGAACAAAATCTCCATCTGAAACACAGCACGTATGGCATGGGTGAGAGTAACCCTTCGTACTCCCAAATGGCTTTGGACCAATATACAACTTTGAGCTATGACATTCTCGTGCCTCTGGACAGATGCCATTTCTAAGTGATAGTCATGGCCCTTCCACAAGAGACAGCCTGTGTCTCCCAGACCACCGCAATTATGCCTCGCCTCTCCTGGCCTCTGCCCGCAGCATGGGTCAAGATGCCACTACCCACTTAGAGCACTCTCTTGTTTAGAGTCCCAAGGGGACGGTCAATACCACATATGTGCATTTTGGGGAAAGGAGCTAGGAAAATAAGCCAGCATGATTCAGAAATAGTACAACAGTAAAATCCAATGTATAGCCAGTGTTTTTCAGTTATTCCATATATGTGAATGTTCCAGAAAAACAAGGCAATTTTTTCAAGTATCAGAATATTTTTAGACTTGACTAATTTGATAAAGTAAAATCGAAAGTACTATTACACTCTTCCGTGCTTTCTGAATTTCTGGGCAGAACTTTACCCTTGTTAGTAAATCAGCATTCTGCTGTTGACTAAGAACATCCCCGACCTAGCACCACTGTATTCCCTGTAGATCTCTTCCCCCTATCTTCGTGTGCCCTCAGCTTTAGCCAAAATCTCTTCCCATTCTTGATATTGGCACTGGCAGCCTTTACTGGGCATGTCTGTGGACTGGACAACTCTGGTCTCCGTTCCTACAACCTGAGTCCTCCCCATCCTTCCTGACCCCATGGCACCAGGTGACCCCTGTACCTCGCCTTTTCACTCCACTGCTGCAAGTAGTATTTCCCTAATCGAATGTCAATTTTCCTATTTTTGTTTTGACATTTGTCACTCTGTCTCTCATTATGATTATTTGAGTACTTACATACGTGAATATAAGTTGCTGAGAGCAAGAGCCACATTTCATAGACCTTAGTTTACCCTGTTGTGCCTTAGCACAGTACCTGGCATGAATAGATGTTATTATAAAAACATTTTAAAGACTTTTATTGAATGAATTTACCATAAGTGTCCTGGCTAGCCAAAACTAAAATTCAATACAACTGGCAAGTGACTGTAAGTAAAACTTGCCCCACTTAAAAATCCTTGGTCTATACCACAGCCATTGAGCTATGCAGGCTCCGAGAGTCCTCTTGAAAAGCATGCTGGAACCACGTCCACCCACAGTTGGAATCCATGCCTTCTAGTGCATAAGGCAAAACCTGGCTCACAGCAGGTATTCAAAACAAAAACTCATAGCATATATATGCCCACTTTAAATTTGTCTTAGCTTGTTTTAATCGCCTCATCTTAGGCCTTTAGTCCTCAGCCTCAGAAGTAGTAAGGATGTTGGCGATTGCAAAGAGTATGGAGAAGCTGAATTATGGAGGCCCAGGAGAGATGATGGCCACTGTGCCTCCTCGGCTCCAAGAGGCAGCCACTGCCTCTTGCCTTCTCAGGTTTAAACTCTGGGGAGAGAAAGACACTTGTGGGAAAGTATTCCCAGGTGTTTAAAGATGGGGCAGCAGTGCTGAAGAATCTCAGGCCCACGTTCTGCCTGGAAGAGCAGTGGGGCGTGGGGTGTTTCACGCAGGCCTCACTCAGTGTGTGGGGAAGACGCCTCTCAGTGTGTCGGAACTGACACACTGACGCCTCTCAGTATATATCCCAAGACATATACTTGGGATTTGCAAGGTAATGGTGTGACTACATAAAAAGACAACTGTTGTTAGCTGGTAAATTTTGGCTTTACTATTTAACGTGACATCGTTTTGCCCAAGGCTATGTGTGGAACCATATGGGAAATGAATGAATGAAAAACGGAGTTCCTAGAAAATTATTTTTCTCCTATAGGATGTTAAATATTTTAGTAAATCCTAATAGAAAGATATTTAAAATTAAACAATGTCTGTACTAATGGGGAGCTTAACAACTAGTTCATCTGAACCCCGTGCTCTGCTGATGAGAGAACTTTCCAGTCCTATGGCTAATTCTTGGCTGAGCCGGGACCCGTAACCAGGCTCGCTGAGGCCGAGGACCATAGCCTTCTCGGTGCCAGCACAGACACTCCCTAAAGCATGATGTGGAAGTCAGTTTTGCATGGAGCCAAACTGGAACCAGAAAAGAAGGCTAGACCAAAAAGAATCAGGCCCTGAGCCCTCGTGCGCAGGTCAAGCCAATCAACATTAACGACTCCCAAACGAACATGCCAACTATTTTCCATTCCCACTACAAGAAAGTTAGAAGTATGTAGTGTCTCAAAACTTTGACTTTTTTCCTTTAATGAAAGCCACCACAAAGAGCATACTTCCCTTGAACCATCACATCTCTAAGCAAAAATAACTTTGAATCTTATGGACTCTGAGAGGAATTTCTCTGGCTGTTTTTAATTCAGAGGGAAAAAAGAGAGAAAAATCATGGGTAGCAATAGAATAGGGATAAGTGTATCTGGAAATTTTCACTTGCCAGCTGAAATCCTGCTTAGAAGTCAGAAAAAATATATATGTATATATAAATTTATATATAGATATGTAGATATCTATATATAAATTACAAAGGCTATTTAGTTGCAGTGATATTGAGCCCTTCAGCCATTCAACAGATATTTACGAAGGGCCAACATCCTGTCAAGAATTATCCTAGAGATAGAAAAATCACAAGAACCTGACAGCGCTAAGCCATGTTTCTAGGCCATGTGGAACTGGTTGGTGCGGAGGACTTCCCTGAGAAGCTGAATCCTAGGGAATAATAGTGGTTAAATACATCAGGCCTGGGGTGAAGAACACTGCAGATAAATGCACTAGAAAACTCCTAGTGTTCCAGACAGAAAGAAGCTCAGTGAGCCCAGAGTGCTGAGTGTAGGAAAAGGGTGCAGCCACAAAAGAGGCTAGAGGAAGAAAAAAGGCTATCCCAGGAGTGTGAGCAGTATGAAAAAGGTGATGGAGAGCCCTGGCTGGTGTGGCTCATTGGATTGAGCACTGGACTTTGAAGCAAAGGGTCACCAGTTTGATTCCCAGTCAGGACACATTCCTGGGTCAAGGGGCATGTGTGAGGAAATCACACAATGTTTTTCCCCCTCTCTTTCTCCCTCCCTTCCCCTCTCTCTAAAAATAAATAAATAAAATCCTTTTAAAAAGGTGATGAGGAGCTCTCAGAAATTCAGAAATATCAAGAAAGTGTTACAAGGTCTGATTCATGTTTTAGAAATAATCCCAAATGGTCTTAAACATAAGGAAAGATGATTCAGAGGTACTGCTTTTCACCTCTCAGATTAGCACAAACAGAAGTTTGAGTAAGGTAGAGAAACAGGCATTGGCCACGTTTTGTAAACACACACATCTTTGACCCAGCAATCCCAATTCTCCTGCAATTACTCTCACACTAGTACGAAGTAATGTATGTACCACTTCAGTCACTGCGGCATTATTTGTACTAACAAACTATCAAAAACTATTAAGTGTCCATTAAAAGCAGGCTGGCTAAATACATTTTATTAGCTGGATATGATGGAACATCTTGCACTTTAAGGAAAAAAGTAACCTCTTTTATGGAAAGATTACCAAAATACATTGTATATGTTTTAAAAGTGAGTACAAAAGGGTGCCTACATCATGCATGGTATCTTGATGTAAAAGAGAAACACAAATTAATATATTTTACTACATAGTGTGTACAAAATATCTCTGGAGTAAAGATTTCTCACATGACTGTCTCCATGGAAGGGAGCGGGTGGTTGGAGGTGGGGAAGGAGGGATCCTTTCCAGTGGATGACATCTTTTGTGACCTTTGCCCAAAGAGTGTCATGGACTGATGTGGGCAGAACCCAAAGCACAGTTGAGAACTGGGTTGATTAGGAAATGCTGGCCGTGAGACTGCTCTTAGGAAGTCTGGTTGTGCAGGCTGAGAGGGATGGGGCATGGTTTGGGGTGGGGTTGGGGAGCAATATCAGATCAAGAAAAGTTTCTTTTGGACCAGGGACCAGACTTAAGGTCTTAAAGACAGATGAAATTAATAGGATTAAGGAGATTTTGATGAAGTAAGGCAAGGATGGAAATGAGAAATGAAAATATTGCAAATTGCCAAACAAGATGTAAAACTGCAAATCCAGGAATTATATCTTTCTTTTCTTTTTTTAACTACCCTTTCATTGCCTTAAAACAGTGGTTTGTACCAAGCTGGACTCACAAACTTTTGTTACCATCTGATGTCACAGTGCCTGGACTCATGTTTTGGAGTGTTTCCCTTCATTAAACATTAGTTGCCACATGGCACAGACATAAAGATATGCAAAAGCATAATGTATGCACACATCAAAGCAAGATCACAGAGGCATGCACCTACTTCTGAAAGTGTATTCAGGAAGCCCACCAATCTTACGTGTCTTTTGTCCCGGGAAGGGTAGGGAATGCGGCTCTTCCCTCCACCTCCTGGCCTCCCCTGTCAGCCCTGGCAGCAGGGGAATCCCTCACCGGCAGGTGAGTCCGCACCAAGTGCTATGCTTCCAGCAGATCCAGGCCCCGGCTCAGTGTAAGAGGCAGGACACAACCCCACAAATGCCTTTCTAAATGTTTAGTGTTTTCTGTACCCCGGCATTCCAATCCCCTTTCTGGCATTTTTCGAGAAAAATTTGACTCACACTCCCCCTAGTGACAGCTTCGGGAATAGCTTTCGATGACGTCTTAAACCTCACCTCCCTTAGGATAGCAAAGAGAAAGAGCCAGCCTGAAATGTTGTCACAGAAAACTGCACTTTTATTTCCCCCACATCCCACCTGACACATACACTGACTTTGTATTCTGTGAATAAAAAGAAGTATTGAACAAGCTTAATACATAGACATTAGCAGATTGGAGGGAATGAATTATAGTTACAGTGTAATGACACCAGATCTTCCTTGTTTGGGGAGGAGGCAAGTGTTAGAAGCAGGAAGACTCTAGATGTATAAAAAGGAGGAGAGAGGAACGGGGACTATGTCAGACCTGTCCTGGTTTGCACTGCTGATCCCAGACTGAAGCACTGCAATCCCCACCACCCTTGCAAAGAAAGATATCATAAGGTTTAGTGCACTGAGGACACAGAATCTGTGGAAAGATGGCTTAACAGGACAGTGATTAAATATTTATAAGGCTGACATGTGCAAAATTAAACTTCCTCTTCAGAACAAGTCCAAATTAGTGATGCTGAACTGTTTGAGGGTCAGTTTGAGAACAGATATTCATGTTGAGAACAGACATTCTCTCCAGAAAAAAAAATGCTTTTGCACTTCATGAATTGTCGCAGAAAAAAAATATTTAATGGCTAAAAAATATTGGAACAGATGCTCAAACTCACTAAACATTTCAGGGCAATGTAATAGGAATATATAAAAATATATATACTTTTTCATTTGGAAAAGTTCAAACAATTTAATAATGCAAAGTATTCATCAAAAGTGTGGAAAAAGAGGCATCCTTCCTTAAGCCATTGATATTAGAAACTGGTGCCATCTTTTAAATTTTTTTCTTTTATTGATATGAGAGAGAGGGGAAGGGAGGGAGGAAGATAGAGAGAGAAACATCAGTCAGTTGCCTCTTGCACGCACACTAACTGAGGACCAAACCCACAACCCAGGCATGTGCCCTGACTGGGAATTGAACCCACAGCCTTTTGGTTTACAGGGTGATGGCCAGCCAACTGAGCCACACTGCCAGGATGATGTCATCTTTTTAAAATGACACTCTACTCTTCAGGGGTCGCCTAGGTTACAGCTTCAGTCTCAATTCCCTAAGAAAGACATTTCTGTCACAGCAGTTCAGCTCAGTTTTCTTTTGTTACTCCGTACATGAAAGCATAGAAATATGTCTTTTTCTTTGTGGCATTCACAGCAATTTGTAATAATGCCCTAATCTATGTGATTATTTTTGTTCTATTTTTTCCTGCTACTAGACTATAATTTTCATGATGGCAAAGACCTCGTCTTTCCTAAAGTGTACTAATGAGTCTTAAATAGCAAGACAGGCACTGTGTGCTTGTGTGTGTGTCTCTGTGTATGCGTATATTAAAAATGTGAGGAAAAAATACACAAAAATGTTAACAGTGGAAATTTCTAGGTAATGAGCTTAGGTGTGATTTTTCCTTTTTTTATTTCTCTGTGTTTTATACACTTTATACAGTGGGTGTGTATTTATTTATAACCAGATAAAATAACTATTATGTCATTAAAGCCCTAGTCAACTGAATTTCAGAGGAAATGCCCACCAGCCACTTATTCCACATGAGTGGACCATAAAGGATTGTTAGAAAAAGTAAGGAAAACTAGTTTAAGAAGCCATAAGTACTATTTTTTGAATCAGGTAAGACATCCAAAAGATTATATAAGTAAGCACTTGGTAAAGTCTACCAACTTTGAGAATTGACTTAACTGAGCGCTAACATCAAGGTGCTTGCTTTCATCAATGGTGCTTTGAAAAACAACCGTAGAAAATACATATTTCCTCGTTTACCATAAAATTGCGGTCGAGGACATCGTTTATCACAGGACCCAGAGTTCACAACAGAGAGTCCTCAAGCGACTGTTCACCTCAGTGCGAAATGAAGTTCGCTTCCACTGAAGACGGCCTTAACTCTCTCCTCTCTAAGTAGGAGGGCTTCATCAGCTACGTTCCTTTTTCACCAAGAGTCAGACTCGAGGCCCCATCCAAACAGCAGTGTTGCCCTGCATGGCTGGCATGTCTGTATTCTCTGTCCCTGGGACCTGGTTGTCTGTTCATGTTTTTCACAACATTTTTACCTATTTGGGATATAAACTGTGATGTAAAATCACTTGTAAATTGAGGTGGGGTATGGACAAGTAAATAAAGTTTGTTACATACTAAAGTATACTCTTTGTGAACATTAATAAAATATATAATCCTTCCACTTTCAAAGCTGTCAAAGCTTACTCAGAATCTTCTTTTTTTTTACGCCTCACCCAACAACATTTTTTCATTGCTCTTAGAGAGAGAGGAAGGGAGAGAGAAAGAGAAACATCAACATGAGGGAGAAACATTGATTGGTTGCCATCTCGTGTGCACTGGGGATTGAACCTGCATCCTGCGTGTGTGCCCTGACAGGGAATCAAACCCGTGACATTTCAGTTTACAGAACTGACACTCCCAACAGCTGAACCTCACTGGCCAGGCTCAAGATCTTTTCCCATCACCTTAGGGGTGCTTTAGACTACATTTAGATGAAGTTACATAAAATACAAACCCAAATGTCCTCAAGGTTTCTCAGAGTAGGCTAAAGTTTCAAGTACACATACAAAAGAGAAGCTTAAATACAATAAATATAAAAGCCAAACAGAATCATATGCCAATAGTTTGAGCAGTCCAAAGAAGGAAATGAGCTGCCTTATCCCTAGGGAATTATCTTATCATGGGACTCTAGATACCTCCCACCCAGCAACACCGCCCAGTATCCTTGCCTCTGACAGCCTCAGTGTGAGAAAATGTCACTGGATTACATTGTAAATGCGCAGGATGGGAGACTTGATGCTTAAATATCTCCCTCGCTCCTTCCCTACCCCCAAATGAAGATAAGCATTAGTTTTATCGGCTGTTGGTTCTGTCAGCCTCAGGCACCAAGGAGGACTGCCTGTCGCACATGCAGGCTTTGCCTCTTTGCTGGCTGTTTGTTTATGTATCTCTTTTAATCTTCACCCAAGGATATGTTTATTGATTTTTAATGAAAGAGAAAGAGAGAGAGAGAGAAACATTGATCAGTTGTTCCCCTTATATGCCCTGAACAGGGATCGAACCCACAGCTTAGGCATGTGTCCTGAATGGTGATCAAACCCACAACTTTTGGTGCATAGGACAATGCTTCAACCAACTGAGCCACTTGGCCAGGGCTGTGAGAGTTTATTTTTTTGGCCATCATGCATTACATGTATGGTAGTAGATGAAAATAAGTAATTGTCCTAGTAATAAGATGCCTGCAAAGGACAATGCATGCTAAATTAGGAGACCTATATGGAAAGAAAGCTTGGGAAGCAACAAAGAAGGTATTACAATGTTAAAATTAGCACATGGCTCTCCATGAGCTGATCTTAATGTCGCCATAAGCTGTAGATCAGAAACCTCATACTAATTCCAGTTGTTTGGCAAGTGAGGCATGGTAATTGTCTGATACCTGTAACCATTGGAACAATTTGTAATTTTTTATTTTAATAAATTGCTGAATCATATACAGTACTCATCTTTCTATTATTTTAGGCATTGTACTTAGTTAAGCAGACATGTTAACTCAGCATTACAGACCAGGATCTCTTCTGAGGTTTTGAATAAACTGGAAAAGACCCGGGAAAGAAATTTCAGAGGACTTGCGTCATTTAAAGAACCATGCAGAGCACTGCCGAATAAGGTCATAGAACAGAGAGCAAATAGACCACCACTGACTTTAATTCTCTGAGGGTGGAAACTGTAATGACTCATTCAGACCAAAAGGGGCTCCCATGTCTAAGATCCACAACATCCTTTCAGAGCTCAAGTTGCAACTCTGTCCTTGGGGAGGAGAAGAGGGAGCCAAGGGAGGAAGAGAGATGGGCTCTGGGCTGAGACTGAAGCCACGGAGGGAAACTGAGGATTGAACAACCCATAAACTGTACCACGGAACCCAGACCTTTGTTCAGATGGCACCAAATAAACTGCTGTCTGTAAAACATAATCCTTTTCCATGGTTTTGCTGTTTTCGTTTTCCGTTAGCTCTATGTAGAAATGTCATGGAATAAAAACTCAAAAATTATAGATGTTACATAAATGATAAATTAGAAGATGACTCTCCACTTTACAGAAAGATTCTTGGCTTCACAAAAGAAAAAAATCATAGTATTTTAAAAATGCCTGTGTCCCTTTTTATATCTAAAATATGATATTATTTTCTATTAGTCACAGTCCCAACAGGAAATACCATATTCAAACCAAAATAATTTATTATGCAAAACTCTGTAGCTCAAGGTTAGTTCATTGTTAACTGAAGTCTTTCCCTAGAATATGTGAAATGTGATGCTAGAAGCTGGGGGAGATCAGAAGTTTTAAGATATTCCTTTCTTTAAGCAGCTTAAAGTTTAACAAAGCTTAAAGTTTTGTTAGAAAGACAAAATATATGCATATGAAGTAGCAACAAGCACTAAAAACAGCACTTGTTCTAGATGTGGGGGTGCATTCTGTAAAAGTGTTAGGAAAATGAAGGAGCAATTACAGCTTAAATGGTCTAAGGAGATTTATGGGAAAAAGAGAAGTGTAAAAGCAGGATTAGACAACTACTCCCGATGGAGAGAAGAAATGGAAAGTATACGAACTAGGAAAATGTAGAGAAGCTCACAAGATAATCTACTTGTGAGCTTACAAAAAAGTAACTTCCAGAATACAAGGCAGATCCATAAACCTCATGCCTCTTTTTAAATGATGGGCCATATTTTAGAACTAAATAGATCCACGCAAACTGAGATGACAGTCCCTTTCACTTCTGCTCACTCACATAGATCTCCCTTCAAAAGTTCTAAAGACAGCCCGCAGGGTGGTGGGGGGGGGGTGGCTCAGTGGACTGAGTGCTGGCCTGTGAATGAAACCAAAGGGTCACTGGTTCTATTCCCAGTCAGGGCACACGCCTGGGTTGTGGGCCAGGACCCCCGTAGGAGGTGCGGGAGAGGCAACCACACATTGGTGTTTCTCCCTCCCTTCCCCTTTCTCTAAAAATACATAAATAAATAAAACATTTTTAAATGTAGTTTTTAAAAAAGTTCTGAAGACAGATGGATGAAGATAGACATTTAGAAAGAAGTTAACTGATAGCTACTGGTAGTGAATGGGACTTCAGCAACTGACTAGACAGATGCAAAAAGCAGCGTCCCTTTTCACCATTTACATGATTGTCTTCCTTTTTTCCTTTAGCAACAGAATCAACCCTGATGGGAGTTCACAGCAAGTTTCCTGGTGACAATTAACAAAGACTAACTTTAAACATTTTTAATTTAATTTTGTGTGGGTTGAGGAGACACTGGGTCTGAAAATCCATAAAATTGTTTTTCCATTACTGTCCTATGACATCAATTCTACACTTGTTTATGTTTCCCAATCAAATACCATTCTCTACAAGCTCAAGTGAGTCCTTATTGACCAAGCAATTTTTAAAAATCACATCATCAAAGTTGTCCCATTAAAAACACCATCTGATGCTTCTCTGTCTTCAGTGCTCTGAGTAAAAAAGTAAAGAGAACATTTTGACCTGTAAATCATCAATAAACAAGCCAAACCAACATGCCCACAAGCAGGAGGAGGACAATGTATCTAGTTACCATCTTTCCTTCCCCTTTTCCTGCCTCACTCACACGGTCTCTTTACAGCACCCATGCCATTGCCAGTAAAGGCAAGGATGACCCAGGAGTCTCTGCGGTATTCCCAACCACTGACCTCACTGAAAGGGGGTAGGTGGAAACACTGCGAAATGTTTCAAGGAGCACCTAATCATAAAGGCATTTAGTCCTCCCCCCAATAAAAGGGTTATGTGACTCACCAAGGTGAAGATCAAACCTCCATCTTCCTTTCCATAGCAGATGTAGCCACATAGAACACTGGTTGGAAGTAAGCACCCAAAAGGGATAGAGAATTTAATGTTTCATATAGCACTGTGAGATCTTGAATACTGACGAATTCTTGTGCTTTCTTTTTTTCTATCCTGAAATACGTTCTATTTAAGTTTTCCATACTTCTCAACCTGGCTGCACAACAGAATCATCTGGAAAGCTTTTTAAAATTGCTGGCTCCTCTACCCGACCCGGGCCAATTAAATCAGGATTTCTGAGGGTGGAGCCGGGGCACTGCTCAGGGTGCCAGCTCTGGAGGGGACTCCAAGGTGTCATCAGTGCTCATACCTGTGTAGTCGCAGGCACTCGCTTGGCTTAGCTGCAAATCACTTGGTCAGGGTTGGAGCATGAAAATGAAAGTGTCTTGGTGCTGTGGTTGGAGCAGAGAGCATGCTGGAGTGTCAGTAGAACGATACCTGAAGTTGCAATTGGTCCCCGGAGAACCATGGAAACTCAGTTCAGTTATCATCTTTAGACACCCATGAAGTTTGAGTCTGAATGTATTATCATTCTTTTAATATTCAAAAGTCAGCATTCTATTTTCATAGAGTTTTTGCATCTTCTATATTTACTTAATTAGATATTTGTTATCAGTAGAGACTCATGGATTTTTACTTTATTCAGTGGGTTATAATACACTGATGCCCAGATTTGGCTCATGCCTGCTTCTGTGTCTTTTGTGACATGATCATATCATTTTATTGACTTTTAGTTACCACAAGATATTCCATATTCACCCTGAACCTTCCCTGCCCAAGCCCTGGAGTCAGTTGTTACTGCAAAAGCCCAAGGTCCCATTTGGTGGAGAATCATATTTAGAACCAGGACCTGTAATCTAGTTTCGGTCATCGCAACCGCGGTGTCATTGTTTCTGATCCTCTGTGTGTGTATGTGTATAGTCGGTATATATATATACATATAGGAGTTCTGTCCCAGAGGTACCCAACCTGTAATAGGAAAACTAGAGACATTTACTGAAGAATATACAAGAAACATTGTGCATAAGAAAATGACACCTCAGTCACCTTCAAAACGGGCACTTGGGGCCTCACACAGTTCTCCCAGTCACCATCAGCTCCCTTGTTGTATTTTCCTGACTCTAATCAACAGTATGAAATTCCCTTTCAAAGATAATTTTAGTTTGGGGAAGAGCCAGAAATCACAGGCACCAAATCTGGGCTGCAGGGGAGCTGAGTCACCTGGGTCATTTGATGTTTCACCAAAAATGCTTCACAAGACATGATGCATGAGTGGGCACATTGTCGTGATGAAACTGCCAGTCACCAGTTGCCCATAGCTGTGGCCTTCTGAATCATCTGAATAGTTTCTGTGGAGGAATGTTCATGCTTAACACAAAATGTGATGCAGATTTTTTGCTCTACTTGCTCAGTCATTTTGAATGTGACGGCCACACAGTACCCATGGTCATTCAAGGGCATCTGCCACCCTACTGACTAGTACAGTGACGCTATCCCTGTTCATACATGCCCACTCCAGTCCGCTCTCCTTGGCTGCCAGGTTACATCAATGCGGCAAAAACTGTTCTTATTTCCTTGGCAATGACTGGATGTTTTCAGGACAGACCACATACATATATGTACCCGTATAGCGCATTTTTCAAAATGACCCCTTTGTCCCTGCTAGAAGGCCCAGGGGATTCTTTCCCAATATTTACTCACTTCCCAGTGAGAACCTGGAGGTAAATGTCACAATACTGTGGGAGCCCCCATGACTGAGTGCCCTGAGTTTTAACTCTCAGAGTTGGCCACACTGAGCCTCCAGCAATCTGTCAATTACAGTTCAGGTTTTCCTTCCCCAGTGCTGGTTTCCTCAATGGTTTTTACTTATGAGTCTGCTCCAGGAAAACTGTCAAGACCTGTAATCACCTGCCTCTCCAACCTTGGGGGCAGCAGCTGGGCCTGTGCACTCACCTCTCTTATGGGTCCAAAAAGAGTTCTTGATATTTTTTAGTCTGTTAAGTTTTTTACTTGTGGTTAGGACAGAGTCTTAACCGCTTGCATGCAGAACCTGAAACCAGAAGTCTATTTTGTACTTTTTTCCGTGCAACAATGTGTCTTGGAAATCACTCTATTATCACAGAGATCTTTGTCATTCTTTTTTAAATCTTCATAGTATTCAATTATGTTCATGTACCATAGTTCATTTAGCCAATTCCCTATGTTTGAGTATTTAGGGAATTTCCAATATTTTGCAACTCTAAGTATTGCTGCAATGAGTGACCTATTGTGTACGTATTTTTGTATTATTGGATGTGTGTCTCACAAGTACCACTATGGTCTGAATGTATATCTCCCCCCAAAATTCACACCCAATGTGATGGTGTTAGGAGGTGGGGCATCTGAGTGGTGATTAGGCCTTGAGGGTGGAATCTTAATGGATGGGATTAACGCTCTTATATAGGAGACCCCACAGCACTTTCTAGTCTCCTCTATGCCAGGATACAGGAAGTCCGCCCTCACTAGAGCAAGCTGCACCCTGATCTTGGAATTCCATTCTCCAGAACTGTGAGAAATAAATTTCTACTGTTTATAAACCACTCTGGCTAAGATTGATACATTCCTAGAAATGAGAATGCTAGATTAAAGGGTAAATGCATCTGTAGTTTTGTTAGATATTGCCAAATTTCTCACCATAGCAACATATAAGACTGTTTTCCCACATACTTATGTCAGAGTAGGTCAAGCTCTCAAATGTTTGCTAATCTGATAGATAAGAAACAGCTCAGTGAAGTTTTCATTTCATTATAAATGGTTATACATCTTTTTTTATGAATTGTCTGTCACAGTTTTGCCTACATTTTTACAGGATTTTGGCTTTTATTTTCCTCAATTTTGCTGTAATTTTGTTTAAATTGCACATTAGTTGAGATAAAATTTACATTCAGTTAAATGCACAGGACCTGAGGGCATATTTCAATGAGTTTTCACGGATGTACACATATATCTGTATTTTCACAACTCCAGTCAAAGTACAGAACAGTTTTTTCACCTCAGAAGTTTTTCTCATCTCCCTTCCAGTCAATCCTCACATAAGCAACTACAGAACTGACTTAAATCATACAGCCTGTACTCTTGTATCCGAATGCTTTTGTTCAAAATAACATTTTTGAGGTCCATCCACATTGGTGCACATAGGAGTCATTCATTCCTTTTATTTGTAGTGTATAATTCAGTGTCGTTTACTGAACTCACCTTATTGAGCAACCACCACCTGTATATAGTTCCAAAAGAAATTTCATTATCCAAAAAGAAAACTTATCTATTAAACAGTCACTCCCATTTTCCCCTTCTCCCAGCCCCTGGCAACCCGATTTACATTTACTTATTCTGAACATTTCATATAAATGGAATCATACCACACGTGACCTTTTGTGTCTGCCTTCTTTCCCTTAGCATAATGCTTTCCAGATTCATCTGCATTGCAGCATGTATCAGTACTTCATTCCTTTAAGGTCGACTAATGTTCCATTGTATGTCCATGCAACATTTTGTTTATCTGTTCATTGGCTGATGGGCATTTTTTTCTGCCTTTTGGCTGTTGTGAATAGTGCTGCTACGAGCATTCACCTACAAGTATTTGTACCTGTTTTCAGTTTTGTTGTGTATACAGGAGTAGAATGGCAATGGTAATTCTATGTTTGACTTTTTGATGACTCACCAAACTGCTTCCCACAGACTGCACCGTTCTCCATCACACCAGCAGAGTGCAAAGGTCCTACTTTCTCCAAATCTTTGCCAACAGTTCTCATTCTTGCTGCTGTTAGTATTCCATTGTACAAATATATCACAATCTCTTTATTGTTAATAGGCACTTGAAATATTTGGCTATTATGAATAAAGGTACTCAGAATAGACTATATAACCTTTTCGAAGGCATATGTTTTCATTTTGCTTTCATAAATAGCTAAGATTGGCATTGCTAGGAGAGGGTAAGAAGCAATATTCTGAAGTAGTTGAACCATTTTACAGTCCTATCAAGAATGTATGATAGTTCCCGATTTTTCATACCCATACCATAGCCAGCATTTAGTGTTGTCAGTCTTTTTAATTTTGGCCATTTCAGGTAGTGTGGAAGGTTATCTACGGTATTGCATTGTGACTTTAAATCCATTTTCCCCGGAGACAAACAATGTTGAGCACCTGTTCTTCTGTGTGCTGTTCCTTTGATATCTTCTTTTGTGGTGAGTTCAGATTTGTCCATTTTTAACGGGTTGACTTTTTGCTTTTGTTTATAGTAGTTCTTTATATTTAAATGTTTCAAATATGCATATGCAAACATGTGTTCCCAGTTTGTGGCTTGCCTTTTTATTGTATCGCTGGTGCCTTTGATAGTCGGAAGTTTTCAATTTTGATAAAGTTAAAAGTTTTATTTTTTCTTTATGATTGTGCTTTTTCTGTCTTAGTTAAGAAATCTTTACCTACTTTAATTTTGTGAAGATATTCTCCTACGTTTTTTAGAAGATTTTAACTTTTTTGTCTAAATCTATAATCCACCTCAAATTTATTTTTGAGTAGAGTATGCGGTAGTATTGATATACATCTTTTTTCATAAAATTGTACATTTTTTTTCTAGTACCATTTGTTGAAAAGACTTTCCTTTCTTTTTTTTATTTTATTTTAATTGTTGTTCAAGTACAGTTTTCTGTCTTTTACTCCCATCCCAGCCTACTTACTCACCCAGCCCTCCCCACCTCCCTCCCATTTCTAACCTCCTAGCTTTTGTCCAGGGTCCTTTATACCAGTTCCTGTAAACCCTACCCCTTTTCCCCTGAAATTCCCTCCCCTCTCCTTTCCTCTTTAAATAGCCTTGATGCCTTAGGGGCATATAAATATCCAGTTGACTACTGTTCTTCTGTTGGAACAGAACTATTCCTGCTTTATTCTGTTTTATTGATCCCTTTACCGATCTTTATACTAAGTTGCCCTGAGCACTGAGGCCTAATAATACCTTGAAATTACATCAAGTAAAGCCTCTAACTTCTCTCTTGTTGTACAAGGTTTTGTTTATTCCAGATCCTTTGATTTCCCATATAAGTTTAGAATCAATTTCTCAGTTTCTGCATTTAAAAAACCCTACTGGCATTTTAGTTGATACTATATTCAATTTATACTTAAATTAGGGGAAAATTCACATCTTAATAATATTGAATTTTCAATCGATTAATATGGTCTATCTCTTCATTTTTTAAGGTTTTCTTAGTTTTTTCAAGTGTATTGTGGTTTTCAGCATTGAAGTCTAGCACATATTTCATTAAGTTTATTCCTGAGTAGTTTGTTTTTAATGCTTTATCAATGGATTTTTTTCTTATTTTGTTTTTGATTGTTTACTACTAAAATTGTAGAAATAAAGTTGTTTTGGTTGTTTTTTTTAGTATTGATCGTATATACTAGATCCTTCCTAAATTTCTAGTAGTTGTTTCATAGCTTCTTTAGGATTACATATGTAAGCATGATTTCTCCTGTGAAGAAGATCATTTTAATTATTTTTATCTGAACTTTGTGACTTTTATTTTTTTCTTGTTTTGTACTAGGTAGTTCTTCAAATACAAAAGAAATTGTAAGTGTAAATATTTTCTCCATGTTCCCAATTTTAGGGGAAAAGCACTCAGCTTCACCACTAAATGTGATGTCAGCTGTTAATTTTAGAAGACATTCTATATCATTTGAGGAAATTCCTGTCTAGTCTTAATTTGCTGAGAATTTTTTATACTGTTATTTCTTTGTTTTATTTGTTGCTGTTCAGTTACAGTTGTCCTGCTTTTCCCCATTGTTCTCCCCTGCCCTATCTCTCCAGCCCCCACAGTCAACCTCCTTCCATTGTCTGTGCCCATGAGTCCTCTATTCTTGTTCCCTGCCTTGCCCCTTCCCCTTCTTTCCCCCACTACCCCCCTCCCCCTGCCCCTCTGGTCACTGTCAGTTGGTTCTTTATTTCCAAGTCTCTGATTCTGTATTGCTCATTTCTTTGTTTTCTTGATTAGATTCCACTTATAGGTGAGATCATATGGAATTTTTCTGTGACTGACTGGCGTATTTCACTTAGCATAATGCTATTTCCATCCATGCTGTCTCAAAGGAGTTCCTTCTTTCTTTCTGTTGTATAGTGCTCCATTGTGTAAATGTACTACAGTGTTTTGATCCATTCATTTACTGATGGGCACTTAGGCTGTTTCCAGCCCTTGGCTATTGTAAATTGTGCTGCTAAGAACATTGGAGTGCATAGGTTCTTTTGAATTGGTGATTCAGGGTTCTTAGAGTTTTAAATCATGAATGGATATTGAATATTGTCAAATGTTTATTATTTATTAAAATGATTTTCTGTATATTTTCTTAATATGGTAAACTGTACTGATGGATTTTAAAATTTTAAATGAACCCTTGAATTCCTTGGAAAAGACAGGTGATCATGATATACTCACATATATCATATGTTGCTGAATTCTATTTGCTCTTTTGTTAAGGATTTCTGTCTTTTTCAGGCAATATATCAGATGATAATTTTTATTTCCTTGCAATACTTTTGTCTGGTTTCGGTATCATGAAAATGTTGACCTTGTAGAATGATATAGAAAGTATTCTCTTCATCTCTATTTTCTGAAAGATTTTTTATGAAGTTGATAATATTTACTTCTTAAATTATTAGTAGACCTCACCAGTGAAACTCTCTGGAAATTTTCTTTGTGAGAAGAAAAATTCATGATTTGGATTTTTAACAATAAATTCAAATCATGTTAACAACTATGAAACTATTCCTATTTTTAATTTCTTCTCATGTAAGTTTAGTAAATTGCATTTTCAAGAAATGTTTCCATTTCATCAAAGTTGTCAAATTTTACTTGTCTGAAGTTGTCTATAATATTGTTTCTTACATTGTAACAGTCCCCTGAAGAATTGTTACAGCTCTTATAAGCCTGGCACATCATATTGTATCTACTGCACAGTGCCATGATTTTACGTGTGTTGGTTTTCATTTGCGCGATTAGATGGCAGACTTTGTAAGACAAGAGACTTCTGAATCTGCCTTCAAGCCACACTCTGCTGAGGACTAAGGAAAAAAGTAACTGTGTTAACCCATGAGGTGACAGAGCATCATCAATGCTTTAGAACCTTTCACCTAGCAACGTGGAACAGAGGAAATGTGACAAGAAGGTTAGAAAAGACGAATGGGTAAAGAAAACGTGGTGAGTACATGGAATGGAATACTACGCAGCCTGTAAAAAAGAGATCTCATCACATGCTACAAATGGATGAACCTCAAGGACATTTTGCTAAGTGAAATAAGCCAGTCTTAAAAGGACAAATACTTCATGATTACACCCACATGAAGTACCTAAAGAAATCAAAATCATAGAAACAGAACATAGAAATGTGGTTTCCCAAGGGCTGGGGATAGGAGGAAGGGAGAATTAATACTTAGTGGTATAGAGTTTCAGTTTTGTAAAATGAAAAGTTCTGGATATCTGTTGACAACAATGTGAATAGAGTTAACACTACTGAACTGTACAATAGAAATAGTGAAGATAGTAAACTTAATTTATGTATTTTTTTTACCACAGTAATAAAGGTCAGGAAAGGCTGAGCAAATAGATAAAATTCGGAGCTGAGCCTTGAACCGTAAATAAGAGTTTGTTGAGGAAACAAAGGGAGGATGAGAGAATATCTAGACAGAGGGCATAACATAGGCAGAAGTGTAGAGGCATGAGAGAGCATGACACTGTAAGGTGGGAAGATCTGTATCAGTTGTGGGGGTTGTGGTGTTAGGGAGAGGGTCCAGGAAAACCCTCCGGCATAGATGAAGTATGGGCCTGCATGTGGCATGAAGTATGAGAGCCTTGGAAAGGGGGAGAGGAAGAAAAAACTCTTATATCCCGCCTCCCCCACAACTTTACTTAAAAATACCACTGATTAAACCATTTAAAAATGACTGATTGTAAATATTTTCAATTATATTATTCTTGTCATCCCCTGACCCCATTCAGAAAGGGACAGACCTGATCTAGACATCGCCATCTAGAAAATGTGAATCTGCATCTCTTCCTCTTTGCTATCGTGGTCACCCAGCAGCCCCTTTCCATGAAGATCATTGGCACAGAAGCAAAAAAATCTTTATAAAGCACTGTAATCCTCAAAAACTTTTAAACAACAACAACAAAAAACCCTCAAAGGTAGAATCTTTAAGAAGATTGGAAAGCCCCTGGCCCTTAGACAAAGATTCAATTCTCCCCAAGGAGTAACAACTGAATAAAGTGTACCCCCAGATAAAACTGGAGCCCAGAATAGTTTATAGGGTCATGACGACTTGTGCGATGTTACCTCCCGTTTCTTGTTTTCCTTCTTCTTTACCCATTTTCTGACATTCTCTTTTTAATAAAACAAATGACCAAGTTCCACCCAAGATTTATTGAATGCGTATTATCAGAATGTCAGTGGCAGGAGCCAGTCCCAGACCTCTCCTGACCTCTGAAGTCTGGCCAGTTACTGAGGTCTCTACTTCCTTCTTCCTCATCTGTGACTGGTGGAGCAAGTATATCATGTGCTAGGGATGGCCAGGAAACTAGCTGGTTATAAGCCTTTTTTGAGGGCAGTCCTTTCATTCCACCACAATGAAACTGGTCCAAAGAGAAACTGAGTGAAGTCCCCTGGGTCAGAGACTATATTGTGGGTGCCCGCACTACCACAGGCATCAGCATCTAACTTGTCTCTCTTGGTGGCCCTCTGGAAGTCAGCTCCCAGGCTGACAACACCCATGTCCTGGAGACAGAATGGGTGGCGTTGGAAAGACTGGAGCTTCGCTCAGTAGGTGTAATATGTGTTCTAACAAGCATCCTTTCACTTAAAAGGAAGTTTTTTCTCTTGTCTTTCTGGTAGGTGTCTGCAATAGTTTTTACTTTTGTCAAACCTATAAAGAGGAAAAGTCAATCACTAGGGTCTAGAAGAGAGAAGAAAACACCAGAAACTAACCAACAGCAAGTCTGGAGTTAGAAAGGATGTGTGTGTTTTTGAATGGTATTCCTGCCCTGTATCGCTCACTCCCTGCTTCCACTTCTCCTCCTCGGTCTTCCCCTACTGGAAAAAGCAAGGAGAGGAATATGACGGTAGCAACAGATAGTAGTAAATGCCTTTCTACCAATTAAATCTTTTCTTGGTTCTGAAATTATCTCCTTCCAACACCATGTACAAGTTGAACTACCTACTTCTGAAAAGCTACCTCATTTCCACCCCCTGATCATTTCAGAGCTGGCAAGTTAAAGTCAATATATATTTTAAGATAGAGGCCATTTTATAGAAATGACTAAATACAACTCATGTTAGAGAATAGAACAATGATGCCGAGAGACTAGACAATTTATTGAGAGTTTTACCTCTTAAAAGTACAAGATAGATTTCTTTCTGTCTTTGAAAAAGCTAACCATAGAACCCTTCCATTAGCCAGTCTCTAGTCTCTTCACTAAACTAAATGACAAATTGTGGTAGGCAACCTTGACAATGAGCAGATACTAAGATACTGAACTGTGCCAACAACATCTGAAATCATTCACTGCAAGTGAGAAGCACAATTATGAGTAATTGTTGCCATTTCTATAATTGAACACTGCAGTTCTAGCAGAGAGGAGGAAACGAAGGAAATGGGCTGGAGACCCCAGGGAATAGCTTTTGTATCTCTCTGCCTCCTTCAGATTACAAATCATTGAATAAACATAGCCTGTTATTCCTGAAAGCTAGATAGTATATTGCTAAGATATAATGAAGATATTCATTTCCATATTAAATAGCTAAGAACGCATACATGGATAACGGGAATAAGATTACACATATTCTTGGAAGTAGAGACTAAAATATTAACTGATAAGATTTTGCTCTCAGTTCAAGTGCTAGCCCTCCAATTTTTATTTTAACAGCTTTTATCATGCAATTTAACATTTCAAGGCCATTTTAAAAATGACTTTTTACCCTCTGTCTCTTTTCTTTACCTTTCTTATCCCTACTCTACCTTATAAGGCCAGAAAGAGGGTTTGAGGGTGGTGTGTGATTAAGATTAGATTAGATTATAATCAGGGATTTTGTGGAAAAAAAAGATTTAAAAGCCTTTCCTATTCCATTTTGTTGTTTTTTTTGTTTTGTTTTAAAGTGGCCCACCTTTAGACTGGCTTCAAGTATAAATTCAATAAAGATGAAGCATAACTTAATAAACCTTCTTCCTTAATTATAAAAGTTTTCATAGTAGTTTTATTTTCATGGCAAAAAAATTGAGGGAACATAAACATAAGCTTTACAGAAACAACAAAGAACCCATTCATAATTCTACCACCTAATGATGCTCGTTCCTAGCATTTTGGAGTATATCCTTCCAGCAGGAGTGTGCGTGTGTGTGTATTCTCAGATGTTCTTGACAATGTTGGTACTTATAAGCTCTTGGCTTTCCAGTCCTGCCTCGGCCTTTTCCTGACCCTTCTGGGGCCAACATTGGTACGTGCCGGCTGACACAGCCCCCACCAGCTGGTGGGGCCTGACCCTCATCTTACTGGGACGGTTCTGTGGTAGCCGAGACGGGCCCTGGACTCCAGTGAATATCCAGAGCTGCGGCCTTCCCAGCCCACTTGAGTTTTTATAACCCACAGGCCTGGGAAGCTGGGTTACCTCAGGCTCCTGATTTGTACTTTTGCTTCCCATTCAAGACCTGGAACCCTGTTTCACCCCAACTCTTGCCCGTGGCCTAACACTCAGCTAGCTCTTGCCAAGGACCCCCACTTCCTGGGCCTCTGGCTGTGTGTCCTGCCCCCTGGCTACTGTGCCCCATCTGCCCATGAACACTTTGGAGATTTCAGCTGCAGCAACCCACTCACCAGACAGATCCCCCTTGGGAACTGAAACTGCTGGGCATCTTTTTCACTGGATTTGGGCTACTCTCATCAGGGCTCAATGCTAGGACAGTTCCCCTTAATTCTGGTGCACCCTCGTCCTACTGGCTCCTCCTTCCCCTCCAGCCCAATTCGGACATCCCTGCATCTGGCTCACTGCATATTGGCAGGTTCTTTATTTTCCTTTAAATGATTTGAGCCATTTGTTTTCCTCTTTTACTTAAAACTGACTACCTTTTCCTGAGCACTGGGTTATTTAAAGTGCAGTCAGAGTAGCAGTAACAACATTTTAATTAATTGCTTAGCAACATTGTTTCAAAGTAATGGAAATTCACAGTTACACCCATGCTTTCCTAGATACAGCTCAGTAGCACCTGACACGAATTACCCTCACATTGTAGCTTTTCATCCCTGTCAGCAGAAACAGCAGGAAGAAAAAAGCAGAGAATGGGGAAATAACTGAAGAAGATTTATTCACATCATGTTTTCTCCTTCCCGAGTGGAGAGGCCAGATGAGTGATATCCTTTCATCCACTAACATTAAGATGCCTGCTTGCTTCTGATGACTTTTCATCTGGATCTAAATAAGTGTTTCAGCTCCATCATGCCGCCTTCCTACATCAGAAAAGAGCCCCACTGTGGGAACAGGGTTGGGGAGCCTGTGGTTCCATTTTGTCCAAAGTGACATCAATAGGAGATTATTTTAAAAGCAAAAAGGCACACTTGCCTAATGTACAAACTTGGACAAGCTCAAGTGGCAGGCTTATCTTTCAAAAAAAAAAAAGAAAAAATCATCAGGAAGTTGCTTTGTGACATGCTGAGCCATTATTCCTTAATGTCATGCTTTTCCTCAAAGACATTTTTGAGATGTAGCTGATGAGCACCTTGTGTGGACAAGTAGTGAAAGAATTACTAGCTTTGTCTCCATGCCAGGTGTCAGCCAGCTAATAAGCTAAAGACAAAACACCTCTCAGAGGCCGAGATGGGGGCTTGGGTCCAAAGTAGGAGAATAAGCTGAGCCCAATCATCTTGGGGTTTTGCTGCTATACATAATAATTATAGCACGACAGGATCATTCAGAAGACATATGGTGAGGTGAGAAATAAATTTTAGTCACTGGTCAGTTAAAGCTAAGTACTTGTTAAAAGAGTGTATGCCCAGTTTCTGAATTATCGAATTTTCATTTAGACACAGGCTGGATCCTAGGTGTAACGAGTGTGTACCTAATAACCAGGGTAAATTGAGCACATTTCTATATTTTCACCTTTCCAGCAGCTTGTGACAGAATCACATTCCTGTCCCAGGAAATGAGGTAGAGGGCAAACTTGAAGCAGGGGCTGCAGACCCAACCCCTCCGAGGCCAACAGGGAGGTGAGATGTGAGATGCACCCGACAGGATGCTGCTAACCAGAGGGCACAAGCCTCATCGGACTGCCAGCTGCTGTTCAGCCCAGCCCACCAAGACCACGTGGGAATGCCAGTCCAGTGTCAACAGACACCCTGAGGCTTTGCAAGAGAAGGCGGAAATCTGGATGTTTATGAGAATTCTCCAGATTTTTAAATGTTGGCAATTGACTTAAAGAATTTTCAAACTCCCAGCAAGCCCAACGATAAACATGTGCAGACCAGATGTTGCCTTCAGACTTGTAGTTTGTGAACTGCCATCCAGAGCTTTGGGAAGGCAGGACAAGGGAGGGGCCCTGCAGAGTGCCACCAACGAGATAGGGGAACCCAGAAGTAGGGGAACCCAGGCGAGTAAAGACACACTTGGAGGTCAAAACTTGTCAAAACGAGTACAGCCCTTTGTTACATATATATATATATATATATATATATATATATATATATTTATATATTTATATATTTGGTATTTTAGCCCTGGCTGGTGTGGCTCAGTGGATGGAATCCCGGCCTGCAAACCCAAAGTGTCACCAGTTTGATTCCTAGTCAGGGCACATGCCTGGGTTGCAGTCAAGGTCCCCGGTAGGGGGCGCACAAGAGGCAACCACACATTGATGTTTCTCTCCCTCTCTCCCTCCTTTCTTCTCTCTATAAAAATAAATACAGTGTTTTTTAAAATAAAAATATATATTTGACATTTTAATATATATTAAAATATATAATGTTTATATACATATTTTATATGTAAATGTTTACATGTTTGAGAGCTTAAATTTTAAAACATATTTACATGTATAAAATATAAGTGCTCTAAGTCAATTAATATACACATGTATGCACATTGAAACAGTTTTTCATTGATTGTTTCTGCATACAATAGCACTCACATTATCTTGCACATAGAAAAGAGTCATTAAAAGCTTCTTCAAAATATACTTATTGAGCACTAATACAGGCCAGGAACTCGTCTAGGACCCTGAGGTAAATCAGTAAGCAAAGCGAGGAAAGGTCCCAGCCCTCAAAAGGGTAGAGTTCTGGTCGCGGAAGTTAAATAATCAATAACAAACATAATAAATAAGTGCATCATATTTTGTGGTAGGAGGTAGGGAGTTCTACAAAAATAACCGTAAGGTAGGGTAAAGGGGATTGGGAACACTAGGAGTGGTGCATCTTGCAAAATTAAATTGGGTAAATATTTTTATTTTAAAAAGCCAGTCATTTGTTATTAATCTGAAGATGGAGCAGGAAGGGAAGCATCCTTTAAATCACTGTCAATTCCAGAGGCTTGTTTTCATAATAATGCCTAATTCTTCCTTTTGCAAGGATTATGGAAAATGCAAATGTACTTCTAAATTCACGCCTTTTGTATTATTTTGGTACTTATACAGGTGCCGGGCATTTGTTTATTTGTTCAGCTTTTACTGAGTGAACACCTACGACATTCAAAGCCCCAAATCAGGCTTTGAGCACAGAAAGGAGGACAGGACAGAGGCAGTACCGGAAGGCATTGGTGACACGGCATCGGGGACGAAAACTTCTGTGTAGTGACTGGATGCTTCTCTGCCCAGCGCTCCAGGAATGAGGTCCCTTTCAGAAGCAGCTTGGTTTCCATCATTTCTGAGAATAGTTCTCTATGGGAACTGTCATCCTAGCCATCCATCTGCAGGGGCACCTCTGTGGGATTCGCACTGTCCCTCCCACCTTGCCCTAGTCAGACATAAGGCCGTGGTAAACGTTAAGTCAGTGTGGGCTCCTGGTGTGCTGTCAGGAACCAATGCTCTGACCTCTCCATGATTTTCCCCTGTAACAATATAGTTGAATATCCATGTTTTTTAAATCCTCTAGGATGATAGAAAGTACAGGATAGATGAGACAGGGCAGCAACAGGACCACTGGATTTGGAGGCCCCCTAATGTGGCCTGACCAGTTGTAAGATCTAGTCTTTCCAACAGCAAAGATGAAGTCAAGATATTAAGTGTACATTTTTACAGGATTCTTGTGAGAAGTAAATGAGTTACTGTGTGAAAGAGCCCTCTGTAAACCACTAACTGCTAATAATAGTAATAATAATAATAATTTATGTGTATCAAGTTCTTATCACATGTCAATCACGGTTCAACTTCACATGTATCAATTCAGTTAATGCCCACGACAGCATATGAGGTAGGTAATATGATTATTCTCATTTTCTGGATGAGGAAACCCAGACACAGGGAGGTTTGGTTACTTGCCTAACGTCACCGGCTGTCACGTGGCACAGCCAGGAATCCACCCAAACTGTTTGACTCCAGAAACAAAATGTTTAACATTACTTGTAAATACTGCTTACACGACTTACAAAAGCACAAATCATTCCATCCTATTCATCATCTACCATATGCAAAGCACCATGCTAATTAGTATGAGCAATATATAGATTTTAAAAAAAACCTTCCTGCCTTCAAGAAGCTAACAAATTAGTAGCAGAACCAAAACTATCTAGTTTGTACTGAAGCCTTTAAAATCACTCCCCCCGATACCCCACACCCATGCCCGTGTTATGTTTTGACTAAAACTCATCACTATCAATAAAACACACATGAGAGTTCTTAGATCAGAGGAAGAGATCTACCCGTGCACGAGAGAGACCCATGGTCAGCGGTCTAGGGGTCCTCGGGAACAGACAGGATGCAGTGGTTGCTGCATAGCTAGCACTTAATCCTCACCACCAATAGGTACTCTAGGGAAATCTTGGAATTGAAGGTAGAGATGGACAGCCCCTTTTCTCAACGTCACAGTTCAAAATTAGATCGATGTCACAACCTCCCAAGTGACGGGAGTCAAGGAATAAAACATTGTCAAGAGAGACTGTTTCCTGTAAAGAGGGCTGAGGGGAAGGTGTTAGAATATCGTCACAAATTTGAGTTCACATCGTAACTCATCAGTGCCTTACCATCACCCCCTCCTCTGCTCCAAGATGTCTCGAGGCCTTCACTGTTCTTCGTGAGGCGGAAGCAAGTGCTGACTGCAGGCCTTCAAGGATGCATAAAATTCATCCCCCATAAAATAATCAAGAACTCATTTTTTAAATTTATTAAAAGATGGGTGCTTTTCATTTCTTTGTTCCATTGTATTTCTCGATGCCCCCAGTGAGAGCTCTACTTTGGTGGGTCCCCTTCAGTAATTAGCCATTTGACTCCCTTCACAGTCCAAAATTTTTAAAATGTAAATCTTAATTTTCATCTATCATTTTCTACCTATCACAATAAGGAATTAAAAAGTCCACGGTCTGCTAAAATTTTGTAGACTTTTGAGGGCATACCATGTTGGAGCAGTTACAAAGGTGGTTATTACATTGGTCGTACTACTCAGATTTGGTTCTCTAAAAGGCACTGTGGAGAAACCCCAGGGTTGATTCTTGTTCAGGGTCTATTCTTATTCTTCCAAAAATAGGTAAAGAAAACTTAGAGCCCTCAGCATCCACTTCGAGGATGCTGTTTTCTTCCTAGTTTCTTCCCTAAACTGTCTTATTTTTACTTTTGCCTTCTTAACCTGAAGACACAGGGGGGAAAAGCCTCTTTTATAAAAACTAATTCAGACTTACCCTTCAAGGCAAATATAAACCTGCAGCTCCCAAATCTTTGGGCATTAATTATAGATAAATATCAGGCAGTATATGGGATAAGTCAACCTCAATGATTCAGAGGGAGAGGAACTGTTTGTCCCAAAAGGCAGGCACTAAGTCCTGGAGAGCCAGCATTTATNCTGGTTTCTTCCCTAAACTGTCTTATTTCTACTTTTGCCTTCTTAACCAGAAGACACAGGGGGGAAAAGCCTCTTTTATAAAAACTAATTCAGACTTACCCTTCAAGGCAAATATAAACCTGCAGCTCCCAAATCTTTGGGCATTAATTATAGATAAATATCAGGCAGTATATGGGATAAGTCAACCTCAATGATTCAGAGGGAGAGGAACTGTTTGTCCCAAAAGGCAGGCACTAAGTCCTGGAGAGCCAGCATTTATCCCTGAAGGCATTTGGGTACCCCTGGTCTAAACTCAAGGCAATCAGAGAGGCCCACTAAGTAGATAGGGATTTTTGTCCATTTCAACCGGGGTAGTTCACCTGTTTTATTTAAAAACTCTTAATAAGGTCTTTCTCTGTTCTTTTGAGGTAGAACCCTCAAACATTTTATGCCCAGCTCTTATGCTAAAAAAAAATCCCTGAACTCCAAAAGCGTATCTCAGCTTCTGAGGGTTCTCATATAAATAAAAAATAAATTTTTATTCTCCTGTCAAAACCCAAATCCTTATCCAAAAAACTTACATTACCCCTCCCAAGTGTTTTTTTTTATTTGTGGCAAATATTCTGAGTTGACATTAGGTGCTGTAATTCACGCTTGCTTGAATATCAGGAGCAAAAATTAGAATTGGTCAAATGAGGTAAGTCTTTTCCTATGGCAAAAACTAACTTCATTGGACCAGGGGAGACTGATGGGTAGAGTTGTTTCAGTCTGGTATTCAAAAATAGTTGACATTCAAAGAACCCCCACACACCAGAAGGCAATTGCCCTAACTTTAATATTTATTTTTAAAAATCAACTGATAAAAATGGAGAAATAAGTTATATTGACTTTTACCAATATATAGGTATACCTGCAAAAAAATTAGTTCACAAACCAGTCTACATTTCCTTTGTCTCTTAATTACTACCTTGAAATCCCTCACACTATCCCATTTACAAGTTGTGGCTGCCGCAGTCCTGTAAAGGGCTGCATTTTATTTTTCTGGCATGTAAGAAAGTATGAACGCTGTCATCACAAGTAATCTCCTGATATGTCTGAAACTGAATATATAAGAATGAAAACAACCAGTTATTTCAGCCTAAAAAATGACATAATCTAAAATGAATGATTATAAAGCTAAAAGATTCAGCTTTTGTGTTCATTGCTTACTCAGTCATTTCCTTAATTGCCCTTGATTAACCAAGCTGAATGCATTTCTTTTTCTTCATATAGCTTTATTGTTGGTACTGACATCTAATTATTAGCCCCGTGGGTAGGAGAATATCATTATAACTACAAACTAGGCAAAGCATTACTTAAAAGATAAACATTAACTATAAAAGAAAAAATTAACTGGAATACATTAAAATAAGGGAAATTATAAAAGTGTACAAGTTTTTGCTATAAAATGAATGACTTCTGAACATCTAATGCATAACAAGGTGACTGTAGTTGATAACACTGTATTGTATGATTGAAATTTGCTATGAGAGCATAACTTAAATGTTCTTATATGTGTAAGCTTATATGTAAAGTGATTAATGTGTTAATTAACTCAAAGGGAGGAGTCCTTTCACAATATATATTAAAAATGTTCAAGCACAGGCCTGCAAATCAGATGATCGTGGTTCGATTCCCAGTCAGGGCACATGCCTGGGTTGCAGGCCAGTTCCTGGCAGGGGCCAGTTTCCAGCAGGGGATGCACAGAAGCAACCATACATTGATGTTTCTCTTCCTCTCTCCTTCCCTTCCCCTCTAAAGATAAATAAACAAAATATTTTTTAAAAATTGTTCAAAAGGCACAATAAGAAAGTGAAAAGGAAAACTGAAAGTGAAAGATACCAATTCATGAAGAATTTCTACAAATCATTACATAAAAGACAATCCAATGGAAAAAAATGGGTACAAACTTTTTTACAAAGATTTTGTTTATTTATTTTTAGAGAGAAGGGAAGGATGGGAGAAAGAATGGAAGAGAAACATAGATGTGCAAGACAAACATTGATCAGTTGCCTCTCACATGCCCCCAACCAGGGACCAAACTCACTAGCTAGGCATGTTCCCTGACCAGGAATCGAAACTTCAACGTTTTGCTTTGCAGCATAATGCCCAACCCACTGAACCACGCCAGTTAGGGCAAAAAAATGGGTGCAAACTTGAACAGATATTTCAAAAACAGAATATCTAGATGGCCAATTATTTTTAAAAGGTGCTCAATCTCATTAATTATCAGGGAAAACTAAAATAAAACTAGACATAAACAAGAATGACTAAAATAACCTAAAGGGGATAGCAAATGTTAATGAAAAAGCAGAGTCATAGGAACTCACATACACAGTGAGAGGAATGTTAATTGGTTGGGAAACTGACAGTATCTGTTAAATGTTTGCATACATTCACCATAACGTCCCTAGGAGTCCTATTGATTATAGCCCCAAATTAGAAACTACTCAAATGCCCATCATTAGTAGAAAGAATAAACAAACTGGTATATTCACAGTAGACACTGCACAGCATGAAAATAATCATTCTATGACAGTGTATCAAAAATTTACAAACCGACTTCTGGCCAAGATGGAGGCATAGGTGGACACAATTTGCCTCCTCGAACAACCAAAAGGACAACAAATTTAAAAACAAAAATTAGCAAGAACTGACAGAAAATAGAACTGTATGGAAGTCTGACAACCAAGGAGTTAAAGAAGAAACATTCATCCAGACCGGTAAGAGGGACAGAGACAGGCAGCCGTGGCTGAGAGGATGCACTGGTAAGGTAGTGGCAGAGGCTGGCATTCCCACATTGACATGTGGATAAACCAGGAGGAACAGCTGAGGAGTGAGACAGATGACACAACCCCGGGTTCCAATGCAGGAAAAGAAAGCCTCAAAGTCTTGGACTGTAAAAACCTGTGGGGGTTGTGGCATTGAGAGAAACTCCCAGATTCACAGGAGAGTTTGTTGCAAAGACCCACAGGGCCCTAGAACAAAAACCCACCCACCTGGGAATCAACACCAGAAGAGCCAAATTTGCTTGTAGGTAGTGGGGGCTAGGGGTGGGGAAGTGTCTGAAAGCTCACTGAAAGCCAAGCAAGCATCACTGTTCCCTCTCTGGCCCCTCCCCCACACACAGTGCCACAATGCAGTGAAGTGGATTGCCCCAGCCTGGCAAATATCTAAGGCTCTGCCCCTTACAACATAACAGGTGCACCAAGACAAAGAAATATGACCCAAATGAAAGAACATATCAAAGCTCCAGAAAAAATATGACTAAATGATGAAGAAATAGCCAGCCTACCAGATGCACAGTTCAAAACACTGGTAATTAGGCTGCTCACACAAATGGTTGCGTATGGTTGCAAAATAGAGAAAAAACTGAAGGCTATGAAAAGTGAAATAAAGGAAAATATACAGGGAATCAAGAGTGAAGGGAAGGAAAACAGGCTCAAATCAATGATTTGGAGCAGAAGGAAAAAATAAACATTCAACCAGAAGAGAATAAAGAACTAAGAATTTAAAAAAAAAAAAAAAGGAAGAGAAGCTTAGGACAACTTGAAATGTTCCAACATCTGAACCATAGGGGTGCCAGAAGAAGAAGAGGAAGAACAAGAAATTGAAAACTCATTTGAAAAAACAATGAAAGAAAACTTGTCCAATCTGGCAAAGGAAATAGACTTCCAGGAAGCCCAGGAAGCTCAGAGAGTCCCAAAGAAGCTGGAGCCAAGGAAGCATTCATCAAGGCACATCATCATTATATTATCCAAGATTAAAGATAAGGAGAGAATCTTAAAAGCAGCAAGCAAAAAGTTACCTACAAAGGAGTTCCCCTAAGACAATCAGCTGATTTCTCAATAGAAACTTTGCAGGCAAGAAGGGGCTGGAAAGAAGTATTCCAAGTCATGAAAGGCAAGGACCTACATCCAAGATTACTCTATCCAGCAAAGCTATCATTTAGAATGGAAGGGCAGATAAAGTGCTTCCCAGACAAGGTAAAGTTAAAGAAGTTCATTGTCACCCAGCCTTTATTATATGAAATGTTAAAAGGACTTATCTAAGAAAAAGAAGATAAAAAATATGAACAGTAAAATGACAACAAACTCATGACTGTCAACAAGTGAAGCTAAAAAAAAACCCAACAAAGTAAGCAAACAACCAGAACAGTAACAGAAGCAGGGAAATGGAGATCACATGGAGGGTTATCAGTGGGGAGAGGGCAGCAGGTAGAATGGCAGAAAAGGTGCAGGGAATGAGAAGCTTAATTGGTAGGTACAAAATAGACGGGGGTGGTTAAGAATAGTATGGGAAATAGGGAAGGCAAAGAACTTATATGTATGACCCATGGACATGAGCTAAAGGAGGCGGGGAATGCTGGTGGGAGGGGGGTGCAGGGCAGAGGGAAATAAAGGTGAGAAAAGATGGGACAACTGTAATAGTATAATCAATAAAATATAGTTAAAAATAAAATTAAATGAAATTTTAAAAATTACAAACAGTGCATATTTTTTGATGATGGTGAATAATTCGTCACTAAGCTAAACAAATATTGAACTAAAAAGTTTTCTTGCACTGATATTTATGTTTTGGTATACTTGATGCTTCCTGTTCAGTAAAGTACTTTCTACTTTCACACACAGTCTCTCGCCCCCAAACCACATGTTACACCAAGCATGTATTTGTTACTATTCCCACTTCATGGATGCGGACAGTGAGGCTCACAGAGACTCCATGTGTCCATAATCACAAAAAGGTGGGCACAGGGCCTGAATTCAATCTTGCTGGAGGACTAATGCAGTATAGGACTGCTCAGCAAATACTCTTATTTTAATTTTTCCTGGACTCCTAAGAACCCTCCTGATATGACATAATCCCCCTCACAATTCTAGTTTCATCTCTCCTCCGTTTACCAAAACCTGAAGCGCGTCTTTCTTAGAGCATCACAGCGTGAAAGATTAATTGTAAAACATTTTCTGTTTTAAATGTTTTTGTGATTGCTGTCAATTTTTTTGTTTCTTTTTAATCTAGAAAAACCTCCCTGAAACATCTGAGTGTGTTTTAAATGAGTCCATTTTCATTTGTTTATTTTTGCTCTCAGGTAATCAAAACAACATGACAATACCTGGATCACTTTGATTTGGGCCTCAGTCCCTTCACCTCGAAAGTCAGAGAGGTAAGAAAGGACCACGTGAGAGGGGTGAATACTATGATACAATGAATTCATCATACAATGAATGATACTCTGTGAATTTTCTGTGTGCTATAAAAGTGGAAAATTCCAGAACTCAAACTGTTAAGTCTGTTTAGCATATACCCTGAATATTCACTTCAACAACTAAATATCGTGGATGTACATAGAAGAAGAAAAATAAAAATGCAAAAGCATACCCCCTTCTAGGTAATGGAAGAGATGGACTCGTGGGTGGAAAGCAGAACACGTGAGAAAACACTAAATATGTTCTTTGTGACACAAAGCCGAGAAACCCAAGTGGCAACATGATGAGTTTGTCAAGAACATACGTCTCCCTGGTCACAGGGGAAACAAGATATGAAAAGGAGAAGAGGTCAATACAAGTATGTCAGCTGGTACGGCTCACTCACAGGCCCTAGATTGACTCATGAGGCACCGAGGGCAGCTCTGCCCGGGGAGGGTCTCTAAAGTCACGCTTGTCCTCAGCCTGGAGCTGGAGACGCAGCAGCCACTGAGGATTCCAGCACAATGGGAATCCTCCCCTTCTTAAACATAGTGCTTTAGAAGAAGCAAAGGGACTTATTATTACTATTAGATTATTTTTGAATTACCTTTTTAATATATTTTAATAACCATCATATTTTGTCTGACCTTTTAGTGATAGATACAGTTCTACTTTATCGATTGAAAAACATTAACAAACTAATATATCTGTCATGAGAGAGGTACACACCACACATAAGTGGCTGGTAGGATAAATAAATACTTCCTTTGGTATTTTACTTGAAATTTCCATAAGCTTTCCCCTTCATGTATCCATTCTTTAGTCTATTGAATAATAATCATCATCAATGAAAAGGGCTTTAATTTTAAATAAGGCAAAAAGTCTTATTATACTAAACTATCTAATCACCACCGAAGCTACTAAGTTAGCCATTGCCAAGGCCAACCCCTAGACCACTAAACAGTCAGGCAAGACGCCTCAACAGCACTGACTCTATACCACTCTCGCACGATGATCAAATCCAAGGGACTTTGAGACTCAAGATCCTCGTACACACCGACCAAAACAAAAAGCCCAGCCTTTCAGATGTGCCTGCAGACAAGCAAGTGGCACGATGGAGACTGGAAAAACAGGGGGTTGCGAGCCGCTTCTTATGATTCTAAAACCAGGGCACTGCTTTCTTCATAAAGAATATGATAGCAGAACTGTGGGACTGAATGAATCTCTGTACAACTCCTGAAGTTCCCAGATGCCTTCACCAATTCCTATACCCTGTTGCTGAACACGAGCTACCTATCCTCCCCAGTCCAACCGTTTTATCTGTCGACATCTTTCCTGACTCATCTGGAAACATGACCAAGGCCATACACAGCTCACCAGAATGGTATAATTGCTTTCAAAGAACAGACTGCTACAGTGCTTCTTAAAATGTCTGCGATGCTTCTACAATAATTGCTAAAACAAAGGTTGCCTATTCTCTCAGACTAAAAGGGAAGAATTTTTCACATTTTGTTAACATTTAGAATTTGAAGCCTGAGGATTTTTATTCATAACCGAATGTATGAGTTTCCTATTGCTGCTAATAACAAATTACAATGTAACAAATTCCACAAACATGGGGACTTAAAATAACACACACTCTAAAGTTCTGTAGATCGGAAGTCCAAAACAGGTCTCACTGGACTGAAATCAATGTGTTGGCAAGCTGTGTGTCTTTCTGGAGTCTCTATGGAAGAACTGGTTTCCTGCTTATTTGAGTTGTTGGCGGAATTTCGTTCCTTGCAATTACCGGTTACAGGCTGAGGTCCTTGTTTCTTTGCTGGCTGCCAGCTGAGGGTCATTCCTAGCTTCCAGAGGCCCCCTTCCTACATCCTCAAGATAGCAATGATGGGTTGAATCTTTCTAATGTTGCATCTCTCTGACCTACTCTTCTGTCCTCTTCCACTTTTAAGGACTCATGTAATTAGATTGCACCCCCCTGGCTATTCCAGGATAATTTTCCCCATCTCAGAGTCTGTAGCCTTCATCATATCCACAAAGTGCCCTGTGCCATGTTGGAACTCACATCCATAAATTCCAGTGACTAGGACATGGGCATCTTTGAGGGGGCCATTATTCTGTTTACTATGTCAGTCTTATAGATCCCTGGCTGATTAAGAGAACAAACTTACAAAAAGATGTAAAATAAAATAAAATTTGCCAGCAGACAAGTTAATTTTATAGAACTTAAACTGGAAAGTGTTATTTGCTTCATTCATGTGTTCTGTTCTCATCTGCTTCTATATGGAGTGATAAAAGGAGTAAGTCAGCGCTGTGGGCTCATTGATTCCGACCCCTTAAATTCATATGTTGAAACCCTAACCCTGAAAAGTGACAGTACTTGGAGAGGAAGCCTTTGGGAGGTGATCAGATTCAGATGAGGTCACGTAGGCTCACGATGGGATTAGTGCCCTTATGAGAGACTTGCCCTCTCCTTTTCTCTAGCGTGTGAGAATGCAGTGAGAAGATGGCTGTCTGCAAGGCAGGGAGAAGCCTTCATCAGAACCTGGCCATGCCACCACCCTGCCCTTGGACTTCCAGACTCCAGAACTGTAAGAAATGTCTCTTGTTTAATCTACCTAGTATATGGTATTTTTTTTAACTGACTAAAATAGGAAGAAGTAGATACAGGCAAAAGAGATTCATTCTCCTATTTTTAATCTAGGGAAAGGTAGTTTTATAGTAGAGGTGGCATAGCCTCTTCAAAAAGCAATAAACTTGGATTCCATTAGATATGGTTTTCTTTAATCACTGATTTTATTAGTTAAGACCAGGAAATATTACCAAAATATATTGAGTTTCTTAAATCTAACTATAATTGGAATGGTTTAAGACCTTCAAAATGTCACGTATAGTAATCATTGCCTCTTCTATGTGCTGGTAAAGGAGATCATATCTCTATAAACTAACAGTAATAATTTTAAAGATCAATTTTTAATGCGAAACTTAGGCAAATTATACAGAACTTCAACCAATTACTAAGACTTAACCATGGATTTCCCTCCCTCCCTGGAGCAATTTTCAAAGCTTAAGTGCAAAACCACTGAGGACGGCTAGTGAATGGATTTAACCCTATGTACTAAATTTTTAAATCGTAAAATATTGATTATATATTTATTTGTTTAAGATCAGAAGCCCTCCTCGGTAACATAGTAGCAGGATTAGAAAGAGAATCAAAGACAAGGCTGAAAGAAACGGTTTTTAAAATTGAAAGAAAAAGCAACATATAGTTATGCTGATAGTAGCCACTGGAAAAGCAAACAAATAAATGACAATGTGGAAGAGAGGGAGAATTGCTGAAGCAATGTCCAATGCGATGGGACCCAGTGGAAGAGTGAAGGGGCTGGCAGAGAGGGTTCTTCTTGGGCACAGACTAGAAGGCAGAGGATGAGGACACTGGTGAGCAGATAGTAAGGGCACTAGTCATCTGGGAAGTCCTCTCTATTTGCCTCAATGTCCCCCATGAAGCTGGAAGTGATGTCACTGGCTGAGAGAGAAAAATGGGACAGAAGATGTTGGAGAATGGAGCAGGGAGGAGAGGAGATGAAATAAATGTCCAGGAAATCAGGCAAGTAAATAGGCAGAAAAGTACAGAATGATTGTTCAGCAACAATGAAGGCACATCTGCTGTTTGTGGTGATAAATTTAAGATGAAACCAGCCAGCGCCATGGAGTGTTTTTACCAGCCAAGTTCAGCTGCACAAAAGCAGGCACAGAGCAGGCCAACTCTTGGATTTAATCAGGGTTCCATGTTTGCTACGAGTTCAAGAGAACTCGAGCAAGAAGAGGCAAAGGGTAGCCCAGGGCGAGCACAAGGGAGTCACACGATGATTGGTCCTGGAATTTAGGCCGGTAAGGAAGAGGGAGAGGCGGTGAGGGGATGAAGGATGGTGAAGGATGGTGGGACCAATGGCCAGGGGCTGGGTGGGAACTGAAGGACTATGGGAATAAGCTGAAAATGAGAAGAAACCCCAAATAATCTTCATGTTATAAACACTGAGAACCAGAACAGACCATAGGGCTGAAGCCCTCCCAGTAGTCTTCATATCATGCTAGGAAAGAAGAGAACCTTTGAGATGGACCAAAAACTGATTCATTATTTCCTATACTAAAAATGGCTTTTACTTTGAAAACTTTTGTTCCTTCAAGTTTACAGAAAAACAGGAAGCCCAAATTTTTTTCCCAAGCTCATTTGCAACTGTCTCATCTTCAGAGGCGATTCTCATCTCTATCAGAATACACTTTCACTTCAAGTTGACGGTTGTATGTGTAGATGCCTCCTCCTACACCAGCAGCCACGTTCTCTAACATTCCTTCCTCTCCCAGTTTATAATCTCCAGTTACTTTCATTCTCTGTTCTTCTATATCACTCATCTCTCTTAAAATTAAAATAGGATGCTTAAACCTGAATATAGCACATAATGCTCACTGCTGCCAAAAATAGTGGGAGGACTATCTAGGGATCCTTGTCTATCGTTTAATTGCCCAGCGTCGTGTCAGTATCGGGTTCAGTGTTTTGCAGGAAGTACACACCCACCTTCAAATTGAGTCAATGCCAAAAGTAAACCGTGGGCTCTCTGAGCCATCTCGCACCTGGAGATAGCTCCTGGGGGAGATATGCAAAAATAAACAGCAGCCCCAGGCAACTAGGCCTCATTATGTTTTTATTAACACAGTAACTCTTTCACCCAAGCAATATCCCAAATTGGATAATACCTCCCACATTGCTTTCCCTTTGGCTCTGGAGCTAAACACCAGGCTCTTTCTCAATTAGCATTCTGAGCTTTGAGTCGAGTTCCTTACATACTGTTCCCCAGCTGCTACACAACTACCCAGCTGGCGTTTGAAGCCCTTCCTTGATGTAGCTCTTTAGGCACATTCAGTATCCTGCAGGAAAAACTAAATAAATAACACTAGTATGCAATTTTATTGACAAGAATCAATATTCACCACTTAAAAGGTACAAAAATAGAAATAAGTTAAATAAGCAAAATTTTATCCTGCTTGTGAAATTTTAAACTACTGACCTGACCGAGTTAAAAAGATCATCAGGTAATAAAATCTGTCCCGAGTTTATTAAGCAGCAGTTTTATCCAGTAATATGTTCTTACCGAGTACAGGTAATTTAACAGTAAATATGAAATAAAGTCTATTGGGGGAAAATCTACTTGTGTTCTGCATTTAAATGGAAACCCCAAAAAGCAGAACTATTCCGAAGTAAAAAACAGAACTGGAATTTCCATTTTCCATCCACATCATAAATGAGATCACTCCGCAGCAACGACTGTGCACACCACTGTAAAATGAGTGCGCGCAGACAGCATCTGTGGCTGGGGCCCAAGGCCCTGAAACCCTATCCTGCACTGGCTTCTGAAGGATGCATCACACACACACCCGGTGAATTTGCAGCTCCACCAGAAGTCACATAACCTATTGCTGAGTCTATAAAATTTATGAATAAACTACTAAAGTAGCCTCCTGCAGAAGTGGCAAAAAGAAACACTGCTCCTTTTATACCGCTTTGGAAATAAACTCCATTCACTGAGAGTGGTACCAACATATGTTGCTTTGACAACATCAAGAATAATATTTAAGCATTTAGAAATTCTCTGGCACGTGGTCCCATATCCCCAAAAGGATTACCACCTAAATCCTGTCTTTAAATCTGAAGTCAAAGGTCCACTCAAGCTGCCCCTGTGGCTTCTGCACAGGGCTCACATTTGTGCAGCTTTGTCTGAGAAAGTCACCAACTTTCTTCACTGACTTTTCACTTACAAGAGATGTGTTAGCAACATACTAGATCAAATGGGCACTTTCCTCCCTTCCAGGCAGACTACCAACTTGCAGAGGAATTAGCAGATGGCAAGCCAGGCTGGGGTACAGAGGTGGAGGGCACTGCTGTGCAAATGTAAGAATCAAAGGGAACTCACAACTAAAAGGAGAAATAAAGTAGAACTATTTCAGTGCAGTGAGTAAGGCGCATGGCTTGTGTTGACGACGGGGCCCTGCAGGATGTCAGTGTGTGCATGCTGTAGAGGCAGCCAGCTCCTGTCTGGCACACACAGGCCCTGTCTGCATCACGGTCATTGGTGTCTGTTAGCAAAGCTTGTGTCTCTGGGCTCCCTGGTAATGACCCGCCTGCATTCCACTTCCCTTAGCGCAGCTGAAGCCACACAAGCCTGTGAATCATTCTCCCATTCCCAAAGTCATCCCAAGTTTGGAAGAGGAGAAATTGTGCCAGATATTTACTCTACACAGAGCACAAATTGTGGTCCCTTCAAATCGTATATAAATAAATATTTCAGAATAAACTGAAGGGGATGTGTGTGAGGGAGATCGAGAAGGTAGAAAGAGGAAGCGTTCCCCCTTGCATGTCTTAAATTGAGGAGAAGGGGGAGCATGGAAGAAGAGAGAGGAAAAAAATAATGGTTAGGAAGAAAAAGTGAATTAAATGAAAGGAATGCTAGGTAACTTTGGAAATTATTTCTTCAGATTCTTAGGTTTCCTTCTAGCATTTCCTGTCAGCTGTCTGGCTATCTACCAGAGAAAAGAAAAATCTCCTAATACCATTCCTGTGGGAATTTGAATTGTAAGTATGAAAAATAACAATGGTCCACAGGCCAGGAAAGGAAATGGTAAAATTCCTAAATGAATAGAGTTGAAAGATCAAGAATGTAAAATTTTGTGTTTCCCCACTTTTCTGTGTGGTAGTGCACAGGATATATCTATCTGCTGCAAAGTCCTAGTGATGAATTGCTATGAAGTAGCATCATCCTCTGGTGAAATTACACATCTATTACGTATTTTGCAAAATCACTAACAACCAGTAGTAACACTTGTTGCTAAATCACTAACAATCAGTAATGTGTGGGAGTTAGGGACCTGGGTTCTCCAATCAGCCAAACTACCTTTAAATCCAAGCTCTTCTCTATCTCGGTGGCCCTGGCAGTGATTCAAACACCCTGAGTCTCAGTTTCCTCATCTAGAAAACAGGAACAATAGCAGCACTTCTCCCATACAGCTTCCAGCATTGAGTTAACTAAACAGTACCTGACACAAAGTAAGTACACAGTGCATGCTAGCTATTATTATTACTATCATTACTACATCAGTAACAGTTGTTACTTCTAGATATAATAGAATTTTTTTCTATTTTCAAATCAATTTTCTTAAGATTGGGGGAAATTAATCATCCAGAACCTTCTGACATAAAAAAACTTTATGAAACTAATCAAATATTTTATTTTTATTTTTATTTCTCAATATACACATATAAATTTAATCACATATTGGTTAGTCATGTAAAATGTATTATAAATATATAAAATATGCAGTATATATTTAATTATTCTTATAATTATAATTTGATATTGCCAGCCTCTAGATCCTAGTGGAGTTGACTTAAAGAAACAGGTGTAACTTGGTTGAAAATTAGCAATAAACTGCCCTGGCTGATATGACTGAGTAGATTGAGCACCAGCCTGGGAACCAAAGGTCACCAGTTCCATTCCCAGTCAGGGCACATGCCTGGGTTGTGGGCCACATCCCCAGTAGGGTGTGCTTGAGAGGCAACCACACATTGATGTTTCTTTCCCTCTCTTTCTCCCTTGCTTCCCTTCTGTAAAAATAAATAAATAAAATCTCTTTAAAAATGACCAAAAAAGTAATTGTCATAGAGCTGAGTTTACATACAGCTCTACTTTCTTGATACTTCAGTGGAACCTATTGCTTTGCCTGGCAGACATTAGGCAATCTCATGGGTGAATGAATGAATATTAGCTGTCCCAGTCTGATTTGAGGCTATCCTTCTATTAATATCATTTCCCTCCATTGTACTTTCTCAATTTCCTTCTCAAATATTGGCTCACATGTGAAAGGCCTTTGATTTTATCATAAGACAAATATTACATTTCAAAAGGCACAGAGGCTTCAGGCAAAGATGACAACACAGGTAAACGTGGTACGTGCATCCTTCCACCACCACATCAAAATTTCAACCAAACTACATAACAACCATCATTCAGACCTACCTGAAATCTAACCGCACAGAAGTCTTGCAAACAAGGAAACAAAAAATAAGCCACATTGAGGAAGGGCAGAGGCATAGAAGGACTGATCCCACACCCACATGTGGTGGATAAAAATCATAAGGGACAGGTTGGCTGCAGAAGTCCTACCTGAGAAGCAAGGGGTTCCAACCTCTTGCCATGATCCCCAGCCCAGGATCTCAGTGCCAGGAAGAAAATTCCCTAAAATTTGGCTGTAAAAACCAGCAAGGATGGTGGCTGAGTGAGATAGAGTTCTTCTGGAGTCCAAGGAGCTCTTCTTAAAGGGCCCGCACACAGACTTACTTGGACTCACTCCCTCTGAGTTCCAGCACTAGGGCAATGGCTTGAAAGGTGTCAAGATAAGAGGTGGAGGGGCAGCTTTCTTCCAGACAGAAGTGCAGGCAGAAACCGTTTTTCCTTTTCTGAGTCCTTCCTTCACAGAGCTGGCAGGTGGGTGCAATATCTGAGAGCCTACCATCCTGGTTCACACTATTTACCCCACCCCAGTGATTCCCTGAGACCCCACCCCACCAACTTGCAGGCCCACCCAGGTGTTTCCAGCAGCATTTCTGTATGAATGGCCTATTTTGGCTCATGCCTCAGACTTTCCTAACATCTCTCAAACAAGCTGCATCTGGCCTCAGCATGCCCCATAGCTCTCACTAAGTGGCCCTAAGCCCAGCGCTAGAAGGAACTGGCATTGGTTCACAGCTTGGTATCTCTTGGATACCTCCAGCATTAAGTAGCAACCATTTGCCTATTGCTTTGTAGCTCATGCTGGGTAGCCCTAGGCAGAACACAGGTGGTGGCTGGCTTCTGCCCACACTTCCTGGGAGGCCCCAGAGCCAGTGCAGCCAATGGACAGCTTCAGACCATGTTGAAGCATCACCCAACCAGATCCACAAGCAACAAACTCAGAGGGCACACTCAGTGGGCACCAGAGCCCTACTGAGGTGGAATCAGCCCCTATACAACTGATCCTCCACAGTGGTCGGTGGTTGGTGGTTGCAGCCAATCCTTATAGCTGGTCAGTCTTGGGGGTATATCACTACCACTGAGGTGTTACTGCAATCAAGGCTCAGCTACAAAAGGAGGCTGTACACAGCCCACATGGAGGCCACACCTGGAGTATCCAGCTTGGATAAATGGGGATGCTGTGCCACTGGACCCTACAGGGTCACTTACTACATAAAAGATCAGTCTACCCAGCCCAGGAAATGGAGGAGTAATACCTAATACACAAAACAAACACAGAAAGGCTGCCAAAATGATGAGACAAAGAAATGTGTCCTAAATAAAAGAACAGAACAAAACTCCAGGAAAAAAACTAAAAAAAAAAAAAAAGAACCAATGGAGCCAATGGAGTCAAGTAGCCCACTAGATGTAGAATTCAAAACACTGGTTACAAGTTATCCTCAATGAACTTAGAGGAAGAGTAAATTAACTCAGTGAGAACTTCAACAGCATAAAAAATGACAGATACCATAAAAAGAACCAGTCGGAAATGAAGAGTTCACTAACTGAAATAAATAATTTACACAGAATCAACATTAAAGTAAATGAAACCAATCATTAAAACAGCAATTTGAAATGTGAGGAAGCAAAAAATACTCAATCAGAACAGCAAGAATCACTCCCCCCCAAATTAGGACAGTATAAGGAGGCTCTGAGAAAACGTCAAGCACACCAACATTGACATTATGGGGATGTTGGAAGGAGAAGAGAGAGAGCAAGAAATTGAAAATCTATTTAAAAATAATGATGGAAAGCTTCCTTAATATAGTGAAGGAAATAGATATGTAAGTCCAGAAAATGCAGAGTCCCAAATAAGATGATGCCAAAGAGGTCCACACCAAGCCACATCATAACTAATATGCAAAAGGTTAAAGACAAAGAAAGAATCTTAAAAGCAGCAAGAGAAAAGCAGTTATTTACCTACATGGGACCTCCAATAAGACTGTCAGCTGATTTCTGAACAGAAATTTCACAGGGCAGAAGGATTGGCAAGATATATTCAAAATTATGTAAAGCAAGGACCTACAACCTAACAATACTATTATTTAGAATCAATGACAGATCAAGAGTCTCCCAGACAAGCAAAAGCTAAAGGAGTTCATCACCACTAAACCAGTATTATATGAAATGTTAAAGGATCTTTTTAAGAAAAAAAGATTTAAATATGAGTAATAAAAGGCATGAATATATATCCACCAACAAATGAATCAAAAGAACAAAAATGGACTTACTGAACAGAAACAGACTCATAGATGCAGAGAACATTTTGATGGTTGTCAGGTGGGAGGAGGGCTGGGTTAAAAAGGTGGAAAGATTAAGCACAAATTTGTAGTAACATAATAGACATGGAAGCCTGGCCAGGTAACTCATTTAGTTAGAGTGTCATCCCGATGATCCGAGGTTGCAGGTTCAATCCCATTAGGGGATATACAAGAATCAGTCAATGCATGGGTAAATAAAGAGAGAAAACAAATTAATATTTTTCTCTCTCCCCCACCCTCTCAAATCAATAAATTTAAAAAATGAAATCAAAAAGGAATAATCATGGGGATATAAAATACAGCATAGGGAATATACTCAATAATATTCTAATAATTATGAATGGTGTCAGATGGGTATGAAATTTATTGGGATGATCACTTAGTAAGTTATATAAATGTCTAATCACTGGACTGTATACCTGACACTAACATAACAGTATATATCATCTGTAATTGAAAAATAAAAATTGATTTTAGAAAATAAAATAAATTAGCAAACACATACATATTCACATGCCATATACTATCTATGCTTGTCGTAATTTTCTCCGACGCCTCTTTCTCTTGAAAAACCACCTCAATTCCCTCATGGAGTTTACCTTGAATAAGTTGAAAGCAAAGTATTTTCCTACCTACCATAACCAAAATCAGTCAGTATACCTTCCCCACCCTGGAACAGTGGATGAAATAAATGTGAAAAGACATCATGTAATAGTCACTCTGTCCATTTGTTTTCTTAGAATTTAGGCTCCAACAGGTCTGAGACCATGTCTTCTGAAAAGCGTGAATGCCCAATAAATATGATTTGAAACAGTCTTGCTGGAAGGGCTGAGGCTTCCTATGTGAGTATTCTTATTCCAGGTTACCGAAGCCTGAATAGTGCTTATTCCTCATTACATTTACACTTGCTCTGTTTCTCTGTTTTCTTCCAGACTACAGTTGAGGCCAGAAAGTCTACCCTTTACTCAGCTAAGGGTGTTTCCTCCTTTCTTCATCTTGCCTGTTATTAAATGGAGCTTTATATAGCACTCAGACTGTCAGCCCCCTCAGATGGATTACTTTTTCTGAAAATAAAATAAAATAAAATGATTCATGATCTTGACCCTTGGGGCTGGAAAGTAATGTCTCATTGAGTAAAAAGGCAACATAAAACTTTAGAAAAACTGCAGTTTATACTTTAGTTCATACCTGCTAACTTTCCAACAGTTGGTGGAAATTATTGTGAAGAAACAAAAAAGAATTTGGCCATGCAGTATGGAAATAGCAATAAAAACTATTCTGTATAGAAAAAATTAGGGAAAGAAATCATTACTTGTCCAGCTACTAGTAGGTTCCGTCATTGGTTCGTTTACTCAGTCAAGATACTATAATCCCTTTGAGAAAAGTTTCTTCTAAAACATTACTCCTAATAACTCATTTTTCATCTTACTTATGTGAAGTAGACTCACTAATTCTAGCATCAAGAGACAAAATGTGAATGTAAAATATATTAAATGTAATCAGCATGTAGGAATGAGGTCAAATTATTTTACCAGTTTAAATACTAAAATTCTTAAAGATTAATTAAACAGAGAACAAGAAGAACAGAAAAGATTGAGCTCAGTCATTCTTCTTATGGTTTTTGCATTTATTTTTAAAAGTTATACATTATTTCAATAGGAAAATGTAGTTGTATGTATTAATTCTAATATAGCTGAATTTTCTCTATTTTTTATATTTAGAATTCCCCTTTTTTGTCCATTTAAAAATAATTTTTAAATGTCTACTTTGTGCAAGGCAATAATATAAATAAAACACAATTCCTGATTACAAGTGCATTTTAAAAGGCAAACAAGTGAGCAAAAATGGTAATAAAATATATGAAATACAGTAGGTCCTCAAATAATGTCATTTTGTTCAAAATGTTTCATTATAACATTGATGAGACACCATGGGAACTTAACTCTTATTTATATCAGTTAGTCTCTGGTAAAACTGGTTTCACTATATGTCATTTCTCCACATTTTCAAAAACCTATGGAGGACATTAAGTAAAGACTGTATAATAATAAAGCTGTCACAAGGTCAGAGATGGCTTAAGGAAGGAGTGTGTAATTCTCACAGGGTAATTAGTTGATAAAAAGGAATAGACTGTATCAGTGAGAAACATTCTAAAAAGAAAATGAACAATACGCATAAAGAACTAAGCACATGAACCAACCTGAAGTGTCTTAAACTCTGCAAGCCAAGTGTTATGTCTCACACGTGTGGAAAGAAGGTTGACGATGAGGCTGCAGAGTTTGCCAGGGCTGTAGTCATAGAGTTGGCGTGTGATGTTAAGAAGCAGGGCCAGCTCCATGCACATGTGACCTGTGCAGCTACACAGTGCCCCCCACTTAGCGGGCTTCCGTGCATGGTTTAATGCTCTGCTGTCACCATCTTGAAATTTTCAATTTTTGAACAAGGAGCCCTGAATTTTCTTTTTGTACTGGGCTCCACAAACCATGGCCCTACTTATGGTGGGCAGTTTTAACAATTACTAGTTGTAAAAAAAAAAAATAGAGGCAGAACCAAATGCTCCTTAGATTATCTGTGGTTGTCTGAATTTGACAAGTGTTAATTAATACACATGAATGCCAACAATTCCCAAAGAAGGAAACTTTTATAAGGCCACTCCTGAGCAAATCTAATTGAGGAAACCAGTTAAATGACTGTGATTCTTGGCCTTTTTTTTCCTGATTCTTGTTCAAACACAGGTTTTAAAACAACCTCCAGTTCATTACTCTATGAACTTCTAAATATTCTCCAGGACAACTTCTAGAAAAAAAATCCCTTTAAACAGCACAGGCAAAATCATTTGGCATTCCCATTGCCAGAACATACAATGTTTTATTCTCAGCCTCCTAACTCAACTTCCTTTCTAATTAGAATCTTAAGCAACAATGTATAAAATTATAGATGAGGTTTTGCTTACCTTCTACTTGTATAATGGTTTACATTATTGCTTATCTATGACACAACAGATTAAGTTAGATATTACCAAAATTATTCATAATTCACTCGTCCAGCTTTAAAATAAAAGTCTTTGGCCTACAAAACAATGTTTAATTCATCTCCAGAAGTCATTTTACAATAAGTCTATGCCCAATATCTTCCTTTTACTTAAAGCATCACACTTATTAAACTTACTATGTCTTTCAAAATGAATATCTAATTTTTCAGTATGCATTATTCTCAGCAGTTTTTCCACCATAACTCTAGATCATCACAGGTAATAGACAATATGTTTTCATTTTTCATTGTTTTGTTTTTATTGAAGTACAAAATTTATGAAGCACATTCATCTTAAGTATACATATCAATAACTATGATATATATATACACACACACAAAATATGCACATACACACGTTACCACAATCCAGATCAAGGTATGAAATATTGCCAACATCCCAGGAAGTTATTTTATATTCCTTTTAGTCAATACTACCATAGAGTTAACCATTTATCCGACTTCTATCACCTTAGATTAATCTTGCCTATTTTTGAACTCTATTCCCTGTTCTAGGATTCCAATTACATGCTTATTAATTTTTTGATTGGGTCTCACATGTCTCTTACATCATTACTTATATATCCCATTATTTTTATTCTTTTTTAAAAATTTATTGTTGTTTAAGTACAATTGTCTATTCTTCAGCTGGATATTTTCTATGGATTTATCTTTAGCTTCATGCATTCTTTCGTCTTCTGTGCCCAGTCTTCTGTTAATCCCATTCAATGAGTTATTATCATATTTTGCCGTGTATAATGAGCATTTTTTGCCCAAATTTTTGAGGGAAAAATAAGGATCTATAATACACGTGGGTAGTACTAATTCTGCATATATATAAATGTGTTTAGTTTTTTTATTTATGTGTATGTGTTAAAAATATAACCCTAGAAAGCAATAATAATATCATTTGCAAAATAATACCTTGGAATATGAAAATTGATTTTGTTTCTAAATATAAATAAGTAAATACTCAAATTAAAAAATTAAAACAAAAGATTTTCTTCCCTGAAAGTCTGGGCCAAAAATATGGGTGCGCATTAAACATGGCGAAATACTGGAACTTTTATATAAACACTGTATAAGTCACATTTCCCTGCCTCTTTTGTTTTTGTATATGATACATTGTATATAGGAGAACTGTAGAGGCAACAGGTGATGTTATTTCCTCCAGGCAAGATTTACTCTTTGTTCGATTAGACAGACAAGACAGGGTATTTTAAAGTATAGGTTTTATTATTATTTAGGTATGACAAGGAAAACAGATTAAGACATGACTGACATTGAAAAGATAGCTTTTTATACTCACAGATCTCAAGAGAAGGGAGCATGCCACACCATGGGTCAAGGACTGGGAGAAGGTAGACACATGAAGCTCTACGCAGTTCAAGAGGCTGGTGGAGGAAAAAACTGTGGGCAAGAACATTTACTGTGGTTTCTGTGAGCAGGGACTGGCATTGCAGAGTAAAGGAGTTTAGGATTGGCTAGGCTGAGTAATTCCCTCAGGCTCTGGAGTATAGGATTTGTGCCTCGTAGTCTGGTACTTGTCACTGGGGCGATTAGGGCAAGCAACTGTGGCCCAGAGCTTGGCAGTCTTTTACAGAAGGTGGCCGTGGGTGTGGACTCTGCATTGGTTGGTTTGCACTTGAAAGAAGTGCTCAGGGGTGAGTTCTGGCTAACTCTGCAAGGGGCAGTCCCTCCAGGTTCAGCAATGCCCCACAATGTTCAGCAACACCCCACCAAGCATCAGAATACAGAAAATAAAAGACAGTTAATACAGCAAGAGACTAATAACTTCAATTCCATCAGAGAGTGAGCTAGCTCGAGGGTAGGTTAGTTTTAGTACAACTCAGTGCAGCTCTGGTTTGTCCCTACTCCTCAGACATTGCCCTTTCAGACTTCCTGTTAGAAGTTTCAGCTTAGTTCAATGGCCGCCCATCCACACAGCTTCGTAATTTGGCAAATGTGTTAAGGGAGAGTACTTTTATATTTCTGTTGCAGACTATTTCCCTTTAGTAGGATTTTGCATCCTCCATACCCTCGGACAATGAGAGACTTCACTCTGCCCCTATGGCCAACACCTCAGACTCCTGTACCAGAATGCAGTCAATGGTCTACAGGAAAAACTAAGCTTTTGCTCTGGCCTGCTCCCTTTTCTGTGTTTTATAGCAGTCCCACGCCAGCTTCTGTTTTCTCTAGTGAAGTTCCTCTGCTTAAGGGAAACTTGATCCTCAGTGCACACTGTGAAGTGTTGATGTTCTTAGAAACAAGACTGTTAGCAGCTCATTTCAAAAGAGCTTTTTGTCCCCTGAAATTTTATTTATCTAGTCCTTATTATTTTCATGGCTTTTTTGGTGAATTTAAAGTATTATTTTTGTAACTTGTCCTATTTTTATTAGTTTTGCTGACATTATATCCACTATAGTGGGCCACAGCCTAGTATATCCCACCCAAAAGCAGATATAGGCATAGATATGTGTTTTTAAGACTTCTATTTCAAAAAAAAAAAGGATAAAAGCAAACAAATAAAAAGATACATGAACTTGAAGATGAAATGCATTAGAAGGTATATGAATTACTATTCAAAGTTATTGAGGAAAAATATATATGTTAACTCAATTTTTACTTTAATCAAGTATATGCGTGGCCTTTCCAAGCAAGACTCCCTACAAGCCAGAGAAAGTGGCCTTCACCAGACATGGGAGAGCAGAGATGTAAAAACAACCTGAGCCGTGATGAAACTGTTGAGCTCTCCGCCAAATTTGGTGTCTAACACACTCAGAGCTTTCCGTTATATAAAGTATTTAGTGTGTTTAAGCCACCAGGAGCCCCACACTGCACTGCCTTCTAGTTAGTGGGGACTTGGTAAACATTTCTTAAAGAGACAAAAACTAATAGAGGATGTTATCCAAGGTGAGATGATGATTAGTGCTACATATTTCCATTGAGTAAATTCTTTTTAAGGAAGACATAAGAGAAATAATTACTCAGGGTGGCTGTCAGGGCCATGTCAATCTATATTGTAGTCAGTGCCTCTTGAGTGACTAAAGCATTGAAACTCTGTTATTTTCATAAGTAACTATTTGATATACAGAGCCTTGGACCTGAAATAGAAAGACCCAGATCCAAGAGTCAGTTGTATATGACTTTGCATAAATGAAATAGTTGAGAAGAATATTCAATATAACAGTTATCAAACATTATGTAACAGATACTGTGCTAAGCTCTGTGTATACCTTATACCATTTAATTCTTATAAGAACCCTATAAAGTAGACATTATATTATGCCCATTTTTAAAAGTGAAGGAACTGGCCATTAAAAGCTAGATTTGGGGTAATGGAGGCATAAATAATTTCAGCAATTCTTCTTGAAGACAACAATGATCTCATCTGTGAAGTTATTTAAAATAGCTATGCCAAGGTATCAGAAATAACCAAAGGCAGGCAAAAACTTGAAAAGACTTTACTCTTGAAGGGTGTTACTGGATTGGTGTTACTGGTTACAACTGAATTTGTGGTGTTCTTACCCAGAGGATGCTCCCCAGTGGCCCCTTGCCAACTCCAAACACAGAAAACTACACTTTGTATAGAGGTGGCAGATGACAGAATTAAGAGCAACGCACAAGCTATTCATTTAAGGAGTAAGATTGTAAAGCATGAGAACTGCACTAAGGCTGAGATCTAAAATCTGAATATAACATCTGCACAGATCTATTCTTGGCTGCTAAACTTCACAGATGGACAAGAGACATCCATAGAGACCCATCTAAAATAGCAGCCATAGCAAGTCAAAGAACAACTGAGCAAAGACAGCAGCTGTTGCATACCTCACTGGGGACAGACAGCACTTACAGTTTGAGTCCAGGCAAGTTAACCGCCTACTACAGTGAGAATCCAACAATCCTCAAAATATATAACAAATTTCACTATGACATATACTCTATATTGTCTACTTTTCAAACAAAAAATACTGAGTATGCAAAGATATGAAAAGTAAGGTCTTTTTGTGTGGGGGGGATGGAAATAGTCTATAGCAGTTGGGCCCAGATGTTGAATTAAGCAAACAAGAACTTCAAAGAAGCTATTATAAATACATTCAAAGAGTTGTAGGAAAATGTAGTATTAATGAAAGAACAGATAGGGAATCTCAACAGAGAAATGGAAACTCTAAAGAACCAAAAAGAAATCCTCAAACCATAAAATGCAATAACTGAAATTAAACATACAACAGATGTGTTCAATGACAGATTTGAAATAATAAAAAGAGTCAGTAAACCTGAGAAAAGATCAATCAAAATTTTTCACTCCAGCAAGTAGAAATAAAATTGAAGAAAAGTGAACAAAGCTTCAGAGACTTAGGGGACAGGTCAAATATGAAATATGCATGTAATTAGAATTCCAGAAAGAAAAGAGAGAAGGGGGGAGATAACTATTTGATAACTCATGCCAATTTTTGTGAAAAAATTGAGTTACAGATCCAGAGAGCTCAACAAACTCTGAATGGAGTAAAAACCTACTTTGGCATGTAATAGCCAAACTGCAGAAAGCCAAAGTAAAAGAAAACATCTTGAAAGCAACAAGGGAAAAAATAACACAATAATACATTACACTGAAGAAATAGCAATATGATTACTGGCCAATTTTTCAACGGAAATGAAGAAGTCCACGACAAAAAAAGCAAGATGAATAAAAAAATGCAAACATCTTGGAAAGGAAAAAATATCTCCAATAAGTAGGATATAAATATATATATTTGGAGCATAGTAAAGCATACCACAAAAAGCCCAATATATGTTGTATTTTCTTAATTTATGATTTATTCTTTAGTTTTTTCATGACACAATTTATAATAAAAAGTCACAGTACTAATAATTCAGATAAATACTTCTTTCTTATAAATACTTTTTTCTTTCAGATAAATACTCTAGACTGCAAAACAACTAGTGTAGAACTGAAAACATTCATCCAGAAACTTCCAAATGAATATGGTAACACAAAATTGTTTTGAAAAGTTAATGAGAGACTATGTTTTTGTCTTTCATGACTCAAATATCTAAGAAAGGGAAAGAGGGGGGAATGGGAAGGGAGGAAGGAGGGAAGGAAGGAAAGGATGAAGGGAAATCTTGTTAGTTCTATGGGTTAATTTTATCAAAAGAATATTTCTTAAATATCTATAAGACTAAAACCATAGCCCATGGCCTTAGGTGCTTATTATTAAGACAATAACATAATATTTGATTAAGGAATAACTAGTCTGAAGCTATGGATTAAGATATATTCTGAAGCTTATTTATTATTGTCCTAATAGTCAACTTTAGATAACACTATCTCCTATAACAGATCAATTGCTAATTAATTACAGTAAAAATATTTCTTCCTTTCTTTCTCTCTCCAATTCAAATGTGGTCACTGAAGGGTTAAAGACCAAGGTATAAAATGATAACAGAAAGCATATTATTATAAATTTCATTTTCTCTGTACTATTGAGAAATTGCTTTAAAAATATTTTGCACAAAAATTCTCTAGCCTAGAAACTGTAATTACTTTCTGAGGCATTATATGCTTGCTTCTAAAATAAACATATAAAACTGTTAACCAGCCCTGGCTTAGTGGCTCAGTTAGAGTATCATTCCATACATCAAAAGCTTTCAGGTTCAATTTCCAGTCAGTTCACATAACTGGGTTGTGAATTTAATCCCTGGTTGGAACATGTATGGGAGGCAACAGATCAATATTTCTTTCTCACATCAATGTTTTTTCTCTCTTTCTCTTTCCTCTCTAAAATCAGTTAAAAAATTCCTCAGGTAAAGATTAAAATTAAAAACAAAAAAACAAAAAAAAACCACCTTTTATTGACTACAACCATTCATTCCCCTTAGTCTATGGTGTATTTTAATAATATTAACAAAACTACATTGCCCTCAGAAAAAAATATTTTTAAAGCCAGTCTCCATGAATTGCTACTCCTGTATTACTGTAATTATGTTTATTTCAAAACAAAGTCTCTTTTTTAAAAATATCATTTAGTACATTTACCTTATCCCAGGACAAAACTAGAATTATAACTAAAATGTAGAAAAATCAACCTGAATAACCAACCAAAGATTAGCTAAAGAGAAGTCTTATAACCAAGGATTTACAGAAGAAGCCACATCAAGACTGGTAGGAAGGGCAGAGTCATGAATAGGGCTGGCCCTGCTCCCACAGGCAAAGACTGAGATTCTGGAGGGGTATCTCAGCTGCAAAGGTTTGTGCTTGAGGAGTGAGGGTGTCTCAACCCAGACTGGGCTCCTCAACCCAGGACACCTGAGCCAGGGACGGGTGCCCACATAACAACATCTGGCTGTGAAACTCAGTGGGGATTCTGTCTGCCAGGGAGTGACAGGAGTCTCCTGGAGACAGGGTGCTCTCCTACAGGGCAAACACACAAAATCTTGCTTGTAGCCACTCACCCTGGGCTCTGGTGGAAGGAGGGAAGAGCAGACTTGAGTCATCTGAGGAGAGACTGGAGTCTGTGGCTTTGGGGAGATAGCTGAGAGGACAGCTACCAAGACCCCTATGTGGAGTCACTCTTCTGCACTGAAGATGCCATCTTCCTTTAATGGGACACTACTCTCCTTATGGCATCAGCCTGGGGAAGTGAATTAGTCTTACCTTACCTCCCCATTGCCCCACACTGTGTAACTCACACCCTGCTGAGGAGTCAGCTGCCTGGGCCAAAGTGTAGAGGTTTGGAAAGATTCAAGGAGTACCAGTGACTGAGTGGTGTGACTTTGGGGTGGGGGTAATTTCCCTCACTTTCTCTTGAACCTGACTTGTGCCTTCCCCTCACAGGAGGTATTCTAGACCCAACCCCTGGGCTCAAGATGACCCCATCCTCTCAAATCCTGGTGGCCCTACCCTGGGGAGTTTGGGGCAGAATCTGGGTCAGGCTGAGCTATGTGGCTCTGAAACAGAAGGCACTCCTCCCACCTTCTCCTAACCCTGACCTGCACTTTTCCCTCACAAGAAATCCACTAGACCCATTCTCCCTACAACCAGCAGCCCTGCCCTGTTGAGCACGGGCTCCAGGTAGAATCTTGGACAAAGGGTGTTGTGTGGCTAGGACAGGAGCCATTTTCCCTTGCACACGTGACTTGTTCAGAGCTCTCCCTTCAGTGGCCAAATCTTGGTCTGTTTGGTCCTTATAAACACTGCTGACCTCACGCTGATGATTCCCTGAGACTCTGCCATACCACAAAAGTCTGCAAGCACCTGGTAGGCGGCAGCTAGACTCCGTATACCCTGTGGAAGTTCCCGAGGGGCCTCAAAACCAGCACTGGCACTAAGTTTGAACCTATATCAACTTGGTGAACTCCCTTTGCCCAACCTGTTGAACTCACTGAGAACCAACCTCATTCAATTTCAGTACTGCCAGAGGCTCTTTCAGTGACTAAGCCTACCTGGAAGCTGGTAGGCAGAGGCAGGCAGAGGAAGGTCTCAGATGGATCGCAGGGTGCCTTGGGATGTCTGCTGACCCTCCCCTAGGAATAGTGCAAGTAAAATCTAGCCTCGGTGTGCAACTTCGTCCTTCCCATGCTCACCCAGGCCCAGCAGAGGCAGCCACAAACTGTGGATCACTTTGTAGCTCCACATAAGTAGCTCAGAGCCACTCACAGGCAGCTTGTGACACTGGACTGCACAAGTCCCTCACAAGAGGCTCCAGAACCAACACACCCAGTGGACAGCTTCACACAACATCAGAGCAAGATCAAATTACTTCACAGGTGGTATATCCAAAGGGAGCTCTGGGCAAACATTAGATCTTGCTGAGGTGAATTCTACTCTGTGTGGTCAGCACCAGCAGAGCAGCTTGCACACTGTAGTCAGGTTGAGCCTCATAGTCAGCCAGCCTAAAGGCTGACATCATGCACAAATGGACAAATAGAAATCAAGACTCAGTTACAGTAGCAGGGCCCACTTAACTCATACAAGGGACATTCCTGGAGCACCCAGCTCAGGTGATCAAGGAGACTGAATCACTGGATCCCACAGGACACCTACTACATAAGTCTACCCTACCAAACCAGGAGTGATAGCAGATCTACCTAATGCATGGAAACAAACACAAAAGGGCAGCCAAAATGAGGAAGTAAAAAACAGGCCCCAAATGAAAAAACAGGCCCCAAATGAAAAAACAGGAGAAATCTCCGGAAGTTAACTCCAGAGTTAAGTGAGATGGAGGCAAGCAATTTATCAGATATATAGAGTTCAAAAAATGGTTATAATAATGTTCAAAGAACTTAGTGAGAAGTTCAACACACAAATAGCAAGCATAAAAAACTCAGAAACCATTAAAAAGGTAGCAGTCAGGAATGAAGAATATACAAGAAGGTGTATTAAACAGTAGGTCAGATAAACAGTAGGTCAGATAAAGCAGAGGATTGAATCAGCGATTTAGAAAACAGGGTAGCAGAAAACATCCAATCAGAGCAGCAAAATGAAAAAAAAATTTTAAATTGAGGATAGTTTCAGAAACCTTTGGGGCAACAAGAAGCATAGCAATATTTGAATCATAGGAGCATCAGAAGGACAAGAGAGAGAGCAAGGGATCAAGAACTTATTTGAAGAAATAATGATCAAAGCCTTCCATAACCTGGCAAAAGAAAAAGACACACAACTCCAGGAAGCACAGAGAGTTCCAAACAAGATAAACCCAAAGAGGTCCTCACCAAAACACATCATAATTAAAATGGCAAAGGTTAAAGACAAAGAAAAAATATTAAAAACAGCAAAAGAAAAGCAAAAGGTAAACTCCAGTAACTACCAACTGATTTTTCAACAGAAACATATTCAGGCCAAAAAAGATTGGCATGAAGTATTCAAAATGATAAAAAGCAGGAACCTACAACCAACGCTACTTTACCCAGCAAGGCTATCATTTAAAAATGAAGGAGAAATAAAGAGCTTCCCAAGCAAACAAACAAACAAACAAAAAAAAAAAGCTAAAAAATTTTGTTACAAAGCCAGCACTGCAAGAAATGTTAAAAGGTCTGCTTAAGAAGAGAAAGGAAGAGCAAGGGGGAGGAAGGGGAAGGGGAGAAAAAATAAAGCAAAATAGCTAACAGAATATAATGACAATAAATGCTTATCAATAATTACTTTAAATGTAAATGGTTTAAACTTTCTAATAAAAAGGCATAAGATAGCTGAATAAATTAGAAAACAAGATATATATATATATATATATATATATATATATATATATATATATATGTATGGCGTCTATAAGAGACCCACTTCAGAACAGAAGATACATACACACTAAAAGTAAAAGGATGAGAAAAGACATTTCAGGCAAACGAAAAGGAAAAAAAGCAGGGGTGTCAATCTGACAAAATCGTATTTATAATAAAGGCTATAATAAAAACCAAAGAATGACACTACATGATGATAAAGGGAACAATCCCCATGAGGATTAACCCTTGTAAACATTTATGCACCCAGCACAGGAACACTTCAATATGTAAAGCAAATCTGGATGGACATAAAGGGAGAGATTGACAGTAATACAGTCATTATAGGAGATTTTAATATCCCAGTGACATCAATGGGTGTATCTTCCAGATAAAAAATTAACAAGGAAACAGCAGCCTTAAAGGACACACTAGATTGGATGGATTTAGTTGATATCTTCAGAGCATTTCAGCCAAAGCAGCAGAAAGTACCATATTTTGCTGTGTATAATGGGCACCCATGTTTCGGCACTAATTTCCATGTATAATTCACATCCTCATTTTTCCCTAAAAAATTTGGGCAAAAAAGTATACATTGTACACAGCAAAATAAGGTACATTCATTTTGAGTGCTCATGGAGCATTTTCTAGGATAGACCACATGTTAGGACACAAAACAAGTCTCAATAAATTTAAGAAAATTGAAATTATATCAAGCATCTTTTCAGACCATAATGGAATGGAACTAGAAATCAATCACACACACACACACACATACACACACACACATACACACAAAACAAAACTGAAAAATACACAAAGACATGGAGGTTAAATAATATGTTACTAAAGAATGAATGGGTAAACAATGAGATCAAGGGGAAAAAAATCAAAAATTACCTTAAAACAAATAAAAATAAGAATGAAACAACTTAAAGTTTATGGGGCAGAGTGAAAGCAGTCCTAAGAGGGAAATTCATAACATTATAGGCATATCTCAATAAACAAAAACACCATCAAATAAACAATGTAACATTATATTCAAAGGAGAAAGAAAAAACAAAGCCCAAAGTGAATAGAAGGAAAGAAGTAATAAAAATCAGAACAGAAATAAACAAAATAGAGTCTTTTAAAAACACAAAAAATTAATGAAACCAAGAGCTGCTTTTTTAAAGATAAACAAGATTGACAAAACTTTAACCAGATTCATCCAGAAAAATAGAGAGAAGATCCAAATAAATCAGAAATGAAAGAGGAGAAGTGACAACTGACTCCACGGAAATACAAGGGATTATAAGAAAATATTAAGATCAACCATATGCCAACAAATTGGACAATCTAGTAAAATGGATAAGTTCCTAGAAACATACAATCGTCCAAAACTGAATCAGGAAGAATCAGAAAACCTGACTAAAATTGAAGCAGTAAATAAAAAAAAACTCCCAACAAACAAAACTCCTGGACTGGTTGGCTTCACATGTGAATTTTACCAAACATTCAAAGAACTAACACCTTTTCTTCTCAAACTATTACAAAAATTTCAAGAGGAGGGAAGACTCCCAAGCTCATTTTACAAGGCCAACATTACTGTAATTCCAAAACTGGATAAAGACACTACAACAAAAGAAAATTATAGGCCAATATCCCTGATGAACATAGATGCCAAAATTTTCAACAAAATATTAGCAAACCAGATCCAATAATGCATTAAAAAGGTCCTACAGCAAGATCAAATAGGCTCTATTTTGGAGATTCAAGTTTAGCACAATATCCACAAATCAATAAATGCATATACCACATAAAATGAAGGATAAAATTCACAAGATCACATTAATAGATGTTTTTAAAAAGGATTTGATAAAATCCAGCACCCGCTTATGATAAAAACTCTCAGCAAAGTGAGAAATAGAGGGAATATACCTCAACATAAAATAGGCCATATATGATGATCCTCAGCCAGTGTCATACTCAGTGGGCAAAACCTGTTTCCCTTAAGATCAGGGATAAGTGCAGATGTCCACTTTCACCACTTTTATTCCCCATAGTACTGGTGAATAAGAACTGGAAGTCCTAGTCACAGCAATCAAACAAGTAGAAATAAAATCCATCCAAATTGGAAATGAAGAAGTTAAACTGTAATTATTTGCAGAGAACATGATACTGTATATCAGAACCCTAAAGATTATACCAAAATGATTGGAATTGTTAAAGGAATTCAGTAAAGTGACGGTATACAAAATAAATGTCCAGAAATCAGTTACATTTTTATACACCAGTAAGGAATTATCAAAAAGGGAAACTAAGAAAACATCCCACTTATAATTGCACCAAAAAATACACTGGAGTAAATTTAACCAAAGATGTAAAAGACCTGTACTCGGAAAATTATAAGACACTGAAGAAAGAAATTGAGGAAGGTACAAATAAGGGGGAGCATATACCATGTTCATGAGTAGGAATAATTAGCATCATTAAGCTGTCCACACTAACCAAAGCAATCTATAGATTTGCACAATTCCTATTAAGATACTAATGGCATGTTTCGCAGAACTAGAATAAATATTCCACAAATTTACATGGAACCACAAAAGACACTGAATAGCCACAGCAATCCTGAGAAAGAACAAAGTTGGAGGAACCATGCCATGTGATATCAAACTATACTACAAGGTCATAGAAATCAAAACAGCATAGTATTTGCATAAAAACAGGCATATACATCAACGGAACCGAGTAGAGAGCCCAGAAATAAACCCACACCATTATCGTCAACTATTTGACAAAGGGGACAAGAACATACAATGGAACCGGAGGATCGCGGTTCGATTCCCAGTCAGGGCACATGCCTGGGTTGCATGCCAGTTCCCTGCAGGCCAACTCCCAGCAGGGGACGCACAAAAGGCAACCATACATTGATGTTTCTCTCTCTCTCTCCTTCCCCTCTAAAGGTAAATAAATAAATAAATAATCTAAAAAAAAAAGAAGAACATACAATGGAGAAAAGACAGTCTATTCAATAAATGCTTTAGGGAAAATTGGACAGATATATGCAAAACAATGAAATTAGAACACTTTCTTATACCATACTCAAGAGTAAATGGAAAATGAATTAAAGAATTAAATGTTAGACCGAAAACCATAAAAATCCTAGAAGAAAAGGCAGTAAAATCTTGGACATTTCTATCAGGAGACATTCCTGATATGTCTCCTCAGTCAAGGAAAACAAAAGAAAAAAATAACAAATCGAACTACATCAAATTAAAATGTTTCACACAGCAAAGGAAGCTTCAACAAAAGGAAAAAACAACCCACTGAATAGGAGAAGATATTCTGCAATGATACATCTGAAAAGGGGTTAATATCCAAAATTTGTAAAGAACTTATACAACTCAACACCAAAAACCCCACAAAACCCAATTTAAAAATAGGCAGATGACCTAAATAGACATTTCTTTAAAGAGGACATGCAGATGACCAATAGACATATAAAAAGATGCTAATCACTAATCCTAGAGAAATGCAACTAACACCGTAATGAAATATCACTTCACAGCTGTCAGAATTGCTATCATCTGTAAATCAACAAACAGTGTTGGTGAGGCTGTGGAAGAAGGGGAACCCTTGTGCACTGTTGGTGAGAATAGAGACTGGAGCAGTCACTGTGGAAAATAGTGTGGAGTTTCCACAAAAAAATTAAAAATAGAACTGCCTTATGATGAAAGAATATATGCACCTCTATGTTCACTGCAGTGTCATTTACAATAGCCAAAACTTAGATGCAGTCCAAATCCCTATCAGTATATGAATGGATAAAAAAATAGCCTTGGTAGATTTACATAATGAAATACTGTAAACTTTCAATATTTTTTAACAGCATTTCAGTAAATTTTTACAGTATCTTTTCAGCTGCAAAAAGGAGGAGGAGGGGGAGGGGGAGGGAAGAAGAGGGGGAGGGAAGAAGAGGGGGAGGGGAGAAGAGGGGGAGGGGAGAAGAGGGGGAGGGGAGAAGAGGGGGAGGGGGAGGGGGAGGGGAGAGGAGGAAGAGGGCGAGGGGGATGAGGAGGAAATCTTAACCTGTTACAATAGCTGGATGGACCTGGTGAGTATTCTGCTAAGTGAAATCAGCCAATCAGAGAAAGACAAGTACTACATGATTTCACTTATACTCCTATGTGGGATCTAACGAACAAAATAAACAAACCAACAAAGTAGNAGGGGGAGGGGAGAAGAGGAAGAGGGGGAGGGGGATGAGGAGGAAATCTTAACCTGTTACAATAGCTGGATGGACCTGGTGAGTATTCTGCTAAGTGAAATCAGCCAATCAGAGAAAGACAAGTACTACATGATTTCACTTATACTCCTATGTGGGATCTAACGAACAAAATAAACAAACCAACAAAGTAGAAACAGACTCATAGTGACAGAGAATAGACTGTCTGCTATTGGAAGAGAGCCAGGTAAAAAGGTAAAGAGATTAAGCAGAGAGGAAAAAAAGCTCATATAGACAACAATGTGATGATTACCAGAGGGCAAGAGGAGTGGAGTGAGGTAGAAGAGGGTAAAGGGGAGATAAATGGTGAAGAAGAAGACTTGACTTTTTGGGTGGTGAACACACAATATGATATACAGATGATGTACTATACAATTGTACACCTGAAACTTATATAATTGTATTAACCAATGTAACCCCAATAAATTCAATAAAAATAAAATAAAATCATTTTATTTTTGCTCTGACAATGCTTCTGTGCATTTACTTCCTAAGGAAGTAACCCTGGGTTACTTCTAAACATTCATCCACCTTCCCTGCTTGTCACCTGGAGAGCCTTGTGGGCCTGGGCTGGGAGCAAGAACCCAAGGACACCCCTGCAGCTCAGGGACTGAAGCCCTGGGTCAGGATCTGCACACAGCACTCTTGCCTGCCTGCTTTCAGTGCTCACATTTGGAGACTTCAAAATGACTTTCAAAAAGCCTTTGTTGGAAAATCTTTGGTTTTTAAGAGATTTAGGAATTCGAAGCCTCTCACAAGAAGTAGTGCCAGGTTTCCTGCCCCTGAGTCGGGTGACTGCCCAGCCAAGAAAGCAGAACCCCTCAGGCAGCATCTGTGGAGTCCACAGCAGCTGCTCACTGTGATTGCGGCACTGGGAAAAAGCCCAAGGTTATTTAGGTTCCATTAATTACTTCTGATGATCACCTGTCCCACTGCCTGGGGTCCAGCTCCTAAGAGTCCGTTGTTTGCTGGTGATTAGCTCTTCTGCCTCCCTCCCCATCATATGGTGCTCGGAGGCTCAACCAGGTTTTTCACATTTATTAACCCAGGGCTCTCAAGTGAGGATATGCTCCCCCAAGCACCCAGCAGATGGCTGGCCCTGGGCATCCCTCATGAACGGTGGGCCAACACCTGGACAGAGGACACAGTCCTCTTGGGTAGGGGCCCAAGAGGTCAGCTCCTGCCCCGACCCTGACAGCTGCCTTCAGCGACCTGTCCTTACCTGCACAGCATCCCTGACCTGAGAGATGGGTATCTGTTTCTCCAGTCCCGCGGCCAGACAAAAGGGTGCCCTTGTAGCTGGTGGGTTGCCCTTCTAGGGGTCTTTCCAAGGAGAATCCTGTCATGGGGCTGGTGGGCCTGGCAGGACAGCCCCAGGTCTGTGGGGACCTTGTTCAATGAGGCCAGCACTAATTTTTACTCCTGTGGGTCTTCAACTGACATTTTGGTGAATACCTTCACTTTGGTCATGTGTCTCTGAATTGTAGGCTGCCAATTCTGGGCTCTGCTTTTGTGATTAACCTCCTTCCAAGCACAGAAGTTTTCCTTTAAACATCTTGTTTTCAGTTAGAGATTTGCCATTGGGCAGAAAGCTGTGCACCAAGTTCCTTGGAGAGCAGAGACTTAGGAATAGCAGGTTGTTTGGGTGTTTGTGGTTCTTATGTATTTAGTGAAGTGCTTGGTGAGGGCCATCTGCTCTATAACACGGTGTCAGCACACTTCCATACAACTGTCAGTTGGGGAATGAAGGGTGTGAACTCTTTTTTGTTGTTGTTGTTTGGGGCTTCATTTAAAGGTGGAATTATTGCCTTGAACTGGTTATTACTAGCTGGAGCTCACAGGAAGCCTGAAAGAGCCTCAAAGTACTTGGATCACACCGGCCTGAACTAAGTACTTCTGAAACAGTTACAGAACCGCCACCTTCTCTTTCTCCCAAATTCACCTCCGTGGACAGCCCAGCAGAGCCTTGCTTTGTTCTGAGCCTGCTTTTGAAACATTCCCAGTTCCCTTTGCCTAACATTCTCCCACTAGCCCTGCCTCGCCCTTCAGACCTTTCCTGGCATCTCTGTCTCCCAGGGAAGCACCATTTCTTTCGAACCCATGGTATTCCCTCAGCTCTGTGTGGAAGCTCGCCAACACTTGCAAGCAGCTGACCAGAATTGATTGGGGTGAGGAAAGCATCGTTCATAGTTTTCAGCTGCTCCTGCAGGGGAAGGCCTTCATGCCCATGTGTGGGAAAGTGGTCATTTCTCCAGGGAGGGAAGCTCTGTCTCTGCTCTTACATACCTCAGCCCTGGGCTTGCCTGGGGTTTTCTTAAAATGCAGCATGTCTAGGTACCTGTCCTAGCAGTGTGTTAGAGAGGGGGTGTTTGTCCCATTGGTGTTCTTGGTGCCCTGTTTACTGCACCCAGGAGGTCAACATGGAGGCCCACCCTGCGCTGAGGGAGGCTGGTACTGGTCTGCCCAACTTGGCAGTCCCCATCTGCAGCATCGCTGTCAGAACACAGTGTGGTTGACCTGGCTCTCCTGACCCAGGTTGGCCCCAGCAACTGCTGATCACCATGACCCACCAAGGGAATGTGAGGCAGCCTCTAAAATAATGGCATGGGGGTTGTGCTGGATCCTTGCCAGGGTGCAGGGGTTTGCAGTTCTGACCCTCCTGTCCTCTTGTCCTACAATCTGCACACCATTGGAGCAGTGTGTCTATGGATTCAGCAGGATGCCCTGCAGGACACTCCCAGGGTCCATCTATCACAGCCCTCTGTCTCCCTGGGCAGCTCAGGGGAGGCCTCCTCCTTCTAGGTGGGGAGCAGTGCACATCCGAAGGAAGCCTGCTTGCTCCAGTATATCATTTTCACTCCCCATTTTTGGTGCAGACAAATGTTAACTTGTGACTAGAAAAGCAGTGACATGCAGTAGACAAGGTCACTAAAGTGACAAGCCCTGGCAGCCCTACAACCCAGTATTTATGTGGCCAAAGGTAGGGGCTATTTGTCTTTCACTGCCTGGCTTATTTTGCCCAGCATAATGCTTTCCAGTTCCATCCATGATGTTGCAAAGGGTAGGAGCTCCTTCTTCCTTTCTGCAGCATAGAATTCCATTGTGTAAATGTACCATAGCTTTTTGATCCAGTCATTTACCGATGGACATCTAGGTTGCTTCCAACTCCATGGGACATGGTATGGGAGTAGTGTGATATTGGGAGATCCAGAGACTCCTTTTTGGCCACCCTTTGTCCTCAACTTACTAATAAACAGACTTAATTTTAAGTAAAGTATTGACTTTAGGGTTTGGGATGCAGTTCCTAGAGAATCCAAGACTCTGGGGTTTAGTCTGACAGCTACAGGGAGGGGTCTTTGGATCTGGGGCTGCAGCTGTGGGTGCCAGACAGGCAACACAAATAGTTCAGGGACAGGAGGGGCCCTAACAGGAAAGGCAGACCATCAGAGATGGGGCACAAACCCCTGGGGGCCTCTGCCTCCCACTCTGCATACTCATGGTCACTGCCAGCAGGTGTCCTGGGTGCCCAGGCCTGTCCAGAGGGAAAAGAATAAGGAGAAAACATGGCCAGTGGTTGTGGCCAGGGCCTTCGAGAAAGGCCTTTTGTGTCTATAAAGAATTGATCCAGCAACCAGATCATGGAAGAGTTTTATTCTCCCATGGGGTTGTCTAACCTTTTGACATCTCTGGGCCACACTGGAAGAATTGTCTTGGGTCACACATGAAATACATTGCAATGCATAACCACACAAAAAATCTGTGTTTTAAATAAATTTATGATTTTATGTTGGGCTGCATTCACAGCCGTCCTGAGCTGCATGTGGCCTGTGGGCCATAGGTTGGACACCCCTGGAAGGTTTGACTTGCAGTTAGATTCTCACTTTCTCCTCTTGGCTTTATGTTTCCCTGCATGTGAAATGGACAAGAACTTGGTGGGTGTTTATTTTCCTGGTGAAGTTGATGCTTGCTTGTCTGAGTTTTGCCTGCAGGCTGCATCTCAGGGTGCGGTCAGCTCCCAAGGCCCTTCTCAGACAGGCAGTGCCACCTCCGTGTCTGTTGTGTCTTATCGTAGGGGCCATAAGTGCAGCCTGTTTTTTATGCCCAGGACACTGACTTGATTATACGTACATGCATGCACTCAGAAAAGTCCATCATGCCTCTGCCAGGTTGCTGACACTTACTAATTGTATTAGGAGACTGGAACATGTCTAAGTGTGGAGTTCTGTAAATATTGTATGATGGGTCACATATAAAGAAGCGATTTTGATTTGGGGATGATATTGATTTGTCTTAAAGACTTACTGATGTTCATAGCAGCACAATTTACGATAGCCAAGAGTTGGAAGCAACCCAGATGCCCATCAGTAAATGACTGGATCAAAAAGCTATGGTACATTTACACAATGGAATTCTATGCTGCAGAAAGGAAGAAGGAGCTCCTACCCTTTGCAACATCATGGATGGAACTGGAAAGCATTATGCTGAGCGAAATAAGCCAAGTGGTGAAAGACAAATACCATGTGACCTTACCTTTAACAGGAATCTAAACAACAACACAAACAAGCAAGCAAAATATGACCAATGACACTCAAATACGGAACAGGCTGACAGGGTCCAGAGAGGAGAGGGGAGAGAATCATAGGGGAAAAGGGGATGGACTCACATGAACAAGTATAAAGGACACATGGACAATAATTAAGGTGGGGGGTGGAAATGGGAGGGAGGTGGGGAGCACTGGGGGGGGGGCAGGGCTGGGAATATAAGACAGAAAACTGTACTTGAACAAGAACTAAATAAAAATAAAAATTTTAAAAAAGGACTTAGTGATGTGAATGAACTGAACGCTGTAGTTTTGTACCACACAGGCCTTTCCATCGTATGGCCAGCAGCTTCTAAATAAAACTGGATAACCTCTTGTCCCAAAAAGGGGGTGGAGGGGTGGAGCAAGAGCTCTAATAATTGCAACTAAATTCACATAAACTATGTTTTTGCACAGTCATTGTGAGAGCCGTCAACAACACTGACAGCCGAGCATCACAGGTGAGTGAGCACCATGCTAGGGACTGAGAAGTAAAAAGAATATAAGGCTAGTTTCTCAGTCTCAGGATCTCACAACCCAGGTGGGAAATAATGAAGATCTGACCACAACAACCATCCTATCTTCAGGATGCTCTATCTTCATCTCCTATGCACATGTGCATCTTGCCTAAAACATTTCAATTTATTTAAAAAATATCTGCCAGTTTCCACACCAGTGAAATATGCCAGCTTTCTATTCTCCCTCCTCCTCCTTTTCCTGCTATATTTCTTTCTGGCTCACACAATATTAACCCTCTCACCTCTTGAACAGATCTTTGCCCATTGTCTTTCTCCCTCCGACCCCTTCTCCCTTCACCCACCCATACACACATTAGAAGATAAAATACATAGGGAAGTAATATCAGACCCTCTTCAGAAAAGAGCATGGTGTGATCTTTATATTATACTCTATGTCCCAAGTTCAGTGCAGTGCACTTTAAGGAACAAATATGTTCTAAAAAGGCAATTTTCAATGTCAATAATTTAGTCTAAACACTTCAGCATATGCAATGTGACAAAGAGTATGGTACTTAGGCTAGACCAAACCCAAATGCTCATCTGGATGATATGCTGTAAATAATGCCGTAATAAATACAGGGAATGTATATATCTTTTCAAATTAGTATTTGCAGGTTCTTCTGATAAATACACAGAAGAGAGATTACTGGATCATATGGTTGTCCTATTCCTAATATTTTGAGGAATTCCTCCGTACTGTCTTCCATAGATTGGATGATATGCTAATGTTCTAATCAGGAAAACCATTTTCCAAAGGTGGTGCTATAAGAGACCCGTTCTTTGTTTTTTTTCAGGCCATGCTACTAATTATTATTTATTTAAATTTTATTTTTAATTGAAGTAACATTCTGTAAGTTTCAGGTGTACGACACCATAGTTCAGTATCTGAAGACACTATAGCATGCTCACCGTCACTCGTCTAATCCCTATCCATCAGCATACACTCGGCCCCCCTTTACCCATTCTGCACCCTCCCCAATCTCCCTTCTGGTGCCCACCAACCTGTCGTCTGTATGTATGAGTTTGTTTCTTTTTTGTTTCATATTCCACATGAGTGAAAAATGTATGGCTTTTGTCCTTTTCCATTTCACTTATTTCACTTAGCATAATACTCTAGAAACCCACCCATATTCTTGCAAATGGCAATATTTTATCCTTTTTATGGCTGAGTAATATTTCAGTGTGTGTCAAATATCCTTTAGCCATTTATCTGCTGATGAACCTAGGCTATTTCCCTATCTATGCTATTATAAATAGTGCCACAATGAACATAGGGATGCATATATTTTTTTAGACTTAGTGTTTTCATATTCTTCTTGTAAGCACCCAGAAGTGGAATTGCTGGATCATATGGTAGTTATCTTCTTAATATTTCAAGAAACGTCCATGCTGTTTTCCTTAGTGGCTGCACCAATTACTATCCTATCAATAGTGCACGAGGGTTCCTTTTTCTACACAACCTCACCAACACTTGTTATTTCTCTTCTTTTTGATAATAACCATTCTATCAGATGTGAGGCGATATCTGATTTCTGTACTTTGATCAACAACCAATACTTTGTATATTTGCAAATGCAACATCAGAAATGGGGTTTTTTATTTTTTAATTAAATTTATTGGGGTGGGGTGACATTGGATAATAAAATTATATAGGTTTCAAATGTGCATTTCTATGATCCTAGACCAGTACATTGCACCATGTGCCTGCCATCTACAGTCAGATCATCTCTGGTCACCGTATATGAGGCCCCCGCCCCCCCCAACCCCTTCCGTCTGGCAACCACCACATTGCTGTCTGAATCCATGAGTTTCGATTTTATATCCTACATATGACTGAAATCACATGGTTATTAGCTTTTACCACCTGAATTATTTCACTTAGCTTGATATTCTCAAGGTCCATCCATGAACTATTGCAAATGGGAGTATTTTCTCTTATCCTATGACTGAGTGGTATTTCATTGTGAAATGTATTTCTATAAGTGAAAATAAATAGTGCTCCGTGAACTAGCATGATGGAGGTTAGAAACTGACTCCTTTGGTGAAACTTGAAAAACATGAATTGGCACAGTTCTTATAATAGAGGCATTCTACACCCTTATATCAATCAAGTAAGAATCCAAGGAAGCCAGTGCCCTTTATCCTCGGGGATGTAATTTAAATACTGCTCTGTCCAGCTGTGCACTCAGAAAGAATTCTGTTTCTTGATGGTTGCAAAAGGACACAGAGACCACTTCCCAAATTTTGGGTAAATAGGTGACCTGTAAAGATGGCAGAATCTCACCTCTGGAGTCTGGAATGAAGGAACGCCCCTTGCAGCACAGCGTCAGAGCTCCCTTAAAAGGACTGAGCACGGGACTCTTGGGAGCATACAGAGCAGGCTGGATGAAGTGTTCCAGTAACACTGGGGTCTTTTTCTTTGGCTTTAGCAGTTAATTCAGAGAGCACGAGAGTACAGTTTGGTAGGACATACTATGATACAGTAAGTAGTACTATTAATAATGGTTTATACTTGTAAAGCATGCACAATATGCCAGGCACTGTTCTATGCCAGGGATCAGTGAATTTTTTTCTTAAAAGGTCAGAAAGTAAAACATTTCAGGTTTTATGGGTCAAGAAGCAAAATTGAGACTATGATGGAGGTACTTTATATAACCATTTTCAAATGCAGCCATTTAAAAAATATAAAAGGCATTCTTAACTCCCAGGTCATATAAAAACTGGTGGCTGATTGAATTTAGCCCACTGACCATGGTTTTCCATCCCCATTTCAAGCTCCTTACATATATATACAGGGCCAGGCAAAGGTAAGGCCCGCATGAGTGTGGTTGGCAGGGTAATAATATTAGTGTAATAGTTTATAGTTTTAATTTGAATATTTCACCTAAAATGTCATAGGGTGTGCTTGAGTGTGATATTGTTATGTTGCAGAATTACATGCTTATGGTTTTGTGATAAAAGATTTTGTAATAAAAACAGGGGCGCTATTTGTGCCAGACCCTGTATATTAGCTCATTTAATCTTTTCAATCACCTATGAAGTAGGTACTATTGTAGCCCAAATTTAGAAATAAGGAAATTGAAGCAAAGAGAGGTTAAGTTACTTTTTGAGGTCAAACATCTAAATTCTATTCATGTTGTGTAAATAACGGAGTCTGGCATCATGGAGATTATCCTCTCCGTGTGTATGTTCTTTCTGAAAGCCCACACACTACATTTCTGTAGACAGAAAAAGACACACTGGGTGGAATGCCCCTCTTGTTAAGTACTCTGTCTTTCAAACATCAAGATATCAGGTACTGAGAAATGTGCTGCGAGCTACATTACAGGATAAATGTAGGTGGGGGGAAGAGTCAGATCTTTACCCCTTACCTACTTTTTATAAGCTCTCGGCCTCCTTTAATTTCCTCATTTTCTCAGCTGTACCAAGAATCAAGGTCAGACATTTGGTTACAAACCACAGAAAGCAAAAAGCAAAGAGGACTTTATTCCCTGGATCTGGAAGGCAGAAACTCTTGTTGCCGCTGTAAAATAATGAAGCTTTCAGCAAGGGTCTCCCAATGCAAATAACAATACAACAGTTACATCTGCAGATGGCACATTGCACTTGTTCATCTTAACATAACCAAATGATTAGTGCAAAGCAGCTATTGAAACTAAACCATCTGTCTGTTTGTCTTCAGACCTTGCTGATAGCACTAGCCCAATATTTGGGATAACCAGTGCCTTGCATTTACCCATGGAAGAGAAGACTAAGCTTTGCTGTCTCTACAAGGAAACATCGGAGACAGAAAGCACAGATTGCTTTGGGTCCCAAGCCTCTGGCACCAGTGAAAGGCACTTACTGACTGATACCCTGAAAATGGTAGATGTTTTATCTGGCTAATGTGTGATGATTCTCTTAGGGGTGTCATTTTCTGCATCTTTAATCTGTAAAAGAAAAAAATTCAGTGGAAATAGTTTTGTTATGTGTAGTCTCAAATCAGATGGCCCTTGACTGAGTAATCATCACTCTGGGAACAGTTCAAAGCATTAAGAACTTGGAACTTTCTAGTACTCTGAACATCCATTGTTCAGCAAGGCCAGCAGTGAGGGTGCTGGTCAAATTAGAGACAGAATTCTGGATATAATAGGGAGTTACCACATGTTCCATGCGAGGTTTCAGTTGATCACTAACTAGAGCCACATGAGTGCCTCCTCTGAGCACAAAGCACTAGGTGTTGCAGTGCAAAACTTAATGACATACTTCCTGTCCCAGGACATAACTAATATGAAAATTATACTAAAATCATTCATACTTTTAGAGCTCAGATGACATACACAATTAGCAAAACAGATTGTTATATGGTAAATGTCTGAGTGTTAGAATCATAGACTCATGAATCTGCTATTTTTTAGGTCAGGAAAAGCTGAGTAGGTCTTATTCAACCTACTACAGATTAATAGATTTTTAACTTAATAGATGGAATGTTTACTACATTATTATTAAAATTACTTTGTTATGGGAGTAACATAACATCTTTGTTTCTTTACTTGTATATATTTTCATTAGCTGCAGCCCTGTGGCACCTAAAACACTTAAGACACGGCGCCCCTCTTAAAGAAAGCCTGCTCGCTTTCTGAGTCAGCGTTGTGATTTCCCCAGTGCTCAGTGGCAACTTGCCCTGTGATAGGGGACAGATCTCGCTGGTGAGGAGGCCTGTGCGCATCCTTGCTGAGCATCCTTGCTAAGCATCCTTGCCAGAGAATTCACAGTCGTGTGGCTTCTGGAGAGAGAGGCTCTCAGACACACAGCCAACTACAACTTACTGGTAGGAAATGCCACTCTCCACAGTTGCTTCCTGTGAAACTTGTACAGAGAATGGCAAAATAGGACCTAAAATCCCACAGTTACACACCTAAATAACTCAAATAAAAGATCATCCTAAATATGATACTAATCAAATTAGAAAGTAACAGATAATGCTTCTTCCATTCTGGGACATAATGAGAACTTAAATGAGATTTTTAGAGCACACAGAATAAAAGTTATTTTAACAATAAATACTTATGAGATACCTACCCTGTCCCAGGTTCTGCCTCATGCATCACCTTCCTTAAATGTCATCTCTTTTCCTTTTCACAACCTGTAAATAACAGGGCAGGGGGTATAACCCAGGGTTTCTGAACCAAACACAGGGTACCAAGGTGCCACCTTCACTTTATGACCTTGCTTGGAAATCTTTCTCAGGGCTGTTTAGTAGACATTATGTAATATGTTTTGTAAGAGGAACCAATTTGGTAAAACTGAGAATGAAAACAGTTTGCTTTTCATTTCTTTTGGAGAGGTATTGTGCAATGAAAATCCCCTACATTGAGCACAATGGGACTTTTCACTCAAGCAGTGAGTATAAGCAACCTCGATTGGGACCGTCCAAAGCGACTATTAAGAAGGAGGAATAAGTCAAAGTTCATGATAACATTCAACTCAACTCCCTTAAGGAGAACCTGCATCAAACTGAATGCAAATATTTACCTAAATGTACTTAAAGAGGGACCTGAGACTCCTGCTGCGTGTGAATGCCCAGAGGTAAGGGGTCGCAATTCCTGAGTTATGACTAGTCAGTGGGATGTCAATTAGATGTTCTTATTTAGTACTACGGCACAGTTCATGTATGTAGAAAATATATATAGGCAGGCCAGCAAGAATTTAACTGATTTCTTTTCACTTCACTATTATACTATTGGGATGCTCTCAGAATTCAAGTTTTCGGGGTAGACTATGCAAAGGTATGTCTGAATTTTTCACGCCTTCATGAGAAGAAATAACAAAAACCAGCCAAAAGCCTCAAAGAGTCATAAAGTAGATGAGCTGCCACTTAACAGAGCTGTCATAGTCTCCAGTTATCCTAAGACCCTTGACCAGCCCTGCATGTTAAGATAGGTACACTCACAGGGTCACGCACCGTGCCAGATGGCATAAACCCCTCAGCCTCCTTCATGTCCCTGAATGGGCCAGCTACACAAAATTGCAGGGCCCAGGGAAAGAGGAAAATGCAGGGCTCTTGTTCAAAAAGCAAGAAAACGGACTTTTTCTTTTTTCTGAGGTCTCTCAACTTATCATGGTATTTATTTGCCATTTAATGTTAATGCCATAACATTCCCTTGGCACAGGGGTACTCACTGGGCAAGGGCAGACCTTCAATGTCATGAGACCCCTTAACCCCTCCTAATTCAGCATGTGGGGTTGCACTTGCCTCCAGATTTCCTTGAACCCACACACAACTCCACAGAAAGGGGGCAGGAGTCAGAAGGGGACAGCAGTCACTGGGTAGAGTGCAGCCAAGAATCTATCTCAGAGAGGCAGTGACATATCAAGAAGAGGGACCATGTGTGAAGCAGGCTCCAGCCCTCATCGCATGGGACCCTGTGGTCCCATTGCACTGCACTTACAAAACACAAATTCAAATATAGAGTTGTTTAGAATTTCACGACAGTGGCCACAGAACATTAAACCCCAAGCCCAGAGCCCTTCTGAGCACAGAGCCTGGTACGACCACATCGGGGATGCCCACGAGGCTGATTCTGCATAAAGGATAAACCCTGAAATTCTCTTAAGCACACGTACTTGCTGAAGAGGAGCTCTTCAGTTTAGAAATTAATTGGTCATGTGACACTGGTCTACCTAAATAATGAACAAAAGACACCACCCAAGAACAGACTCCTAAAATGGAAAGGCCATCCAAGAAGTCCCTGCTCCTCCAAGAGGCAGCTCTTTTACTGTCGAACTTGAGTTGAGGATCTAAAATCTTTGCTTCAGCCTCAAGAATTCCTAACTAATCATTAGGGTGAACTTCTAAGTAGAAAAACTCTGAGTTTCTTTGTTGACAAGCTATAGGAAAGGTACGGTAGTTAATGAGACAATTCTGATCAGATAATCAGCACATTAAACTCTGGGCTAAGAATGGAACAAAGTTCAGATAGCTTAAAAAGAATGATCATGGGTCTTGGGTTTTCCAAAATAGAGTTCACATGTCATGCTCAGTGGATTATAAATCTCAAGTGTAACTCAGAACCATTTTGATAGTGAAACCACATAAGTGGGACATTAAGTGAAGTGCTTTGCACTGACAATCATGCTTAATTGTCAAGACCACACTTCATCAAACCTCATTTTACAAGAGAGAAAGCAGGCTCAGAGAGGGCACCTTGCCCAGAGTCCCCCAAGTGGTCCACACAGTGACAACGGGTGACGGTGACGCCCTGTGCCTCCACTCCGAGCGCCCGCACTTCCTCAGTCTCACAGCTCTGGCTGCGTCATGTTGCTCAAGAGGCACGAAAAGCATGTGTTAAAGCCCTAAGTCCTGATTTTTCACTTGGAAATTGTAATCACTAGAGCAAAAGAACTCAGGCAACGTGGCTAATGAAAAGCAGCTAATGGATGCAAAAGAAATCTTACGGTGCCTTTTCCTTCTGGCATTAATCATTCCTCCTAGTTTTTCCATGTCCCCATGACCTGTTAGTAAAATAAAAATAATGATGAAGTCTTCATCATAGTATTGCCATAAGAACTAAAATTAGCTGCATACGTAGATTACTTAGTGCTTCCCACACTAAAATTTGCCATTACTGATATGCCGTTATGTTCGTATTCGTGTCAGCGTCAGGCTGGGCATGGGAAAAAATGTGGCGTGTGTGAGTGCAGACGCCATTCTCTTTCCTTTGTAGACAAAGTGTGAAAAAGCAGAGCAGGGTGTTACGGTGGGTCAGACAGAATTACACATTTAGGGCCCAGGGATAATGAAAATTTGTGTTGTGAATATCAAGAAGCTCACCTAATGTGCTTTATTTTCCGGTCTGCGCTCTCCTAATTCTCTGAAAATTCTTTCAGAGACTCCTCATCCCACACAGGGCCAACTTCTTAGTCAAACAGGAAGGAATCTAAGGGAAGAACTAAATCTCAATGTACTGGAATCCAAATGTTGCCAATTTATCTGCTCAAATTTATTTCTGAAAAATTCCACACTAATACTGATCACTGAATTGGTTTATTTTATATTTTACCAGCTATAAATAGCTTAGGAATTTGGGTCTTTTTATTTACATATTTTAGTTGTCATTTTACGTAAAAATCCTGTCTTTTGTAATCCCTGGCATAGTGATATACAACAGAAGTTATAAAATAAAAGTGTGAATTAATTTACTCTTTAGGCTACGTATACTTTCTAATATTCTCTTGGGGAAGTCATTCTTGGTCCCCATAAGTGTGACCTCTGTGAGTTCAGAATTTTGGATCCCAAAGACAGAATGTACACACCAAGAGACTCAGCGGAATCTCACTGCATACTAAGCCACACCTGCTGCCCAGCCACTGCCGGCGACCCAGCCCAAAGGATGAGCAGGTGAAAGGGGGAATCGCTGTCTCAGAAGAGGTAAACTACCTGGTCATCAGTCATGAGAAGGAAGAGCTGTTACCCCGAGAGGCCCATGAGGATTACATTTAGCACTCAGGTAATCCCCTTGGGCTTCTCTTAGTATTCCCTCACCCAGCTATATTAATGTACATAGTAAAGTAACTGATCCTAAATGCAGTAGCTACTGCCTGAGAAGGGGCTTGAACCCTTCAGGGATGAGGGATCTCCCACCAAGGAGCCCCATAGACCAGCAGAAGCACTATCTGAGGGTGAAGGGAATTGTGAGTGGTTAGTAAGGGGGCGGGTAAGAGAATGAGTATCATTTGTGGCCTTGGAGCCAACTGCGCAGTGGGGGCAGTGGTTTGTCTTGCTAATGGTCCTTCTGTAAGTTTCCCCCGCAGCCCCCCAGCATGCTGTAGGAGCTGGCCCCTTCATGCGAAACGAGCAGACTTAAGAAGCTCAAGGAAAGATCTGTTTGTCATGAGAGCAATGCCATCATCAGATCCTCCCTTCAGCACTCAAAAATCGCCCCATGCTTCTCTACGCAGAGCCAGTGGGAGGCTGTTGACTGCCAGTCCTCTTCGGTAATTGCCTCAGCTGAAAAGGGCCCCCTGCACCAAGGTCACATGCCCCCTGGGCAGACCACATGCCAGTGTGAGTCGGAACAACTCTGAAGGGCCATTCCAACGTCAGACTCCTACAGTGTAGGGAGAGACCTTGTAGTAACAGCACCTCAGCCCAACTTCTCCTTCTGCCCAAGTTCTCTTCCTCATTAACCCCCTCCTTAGTAAACTTTCTGTATGCTAAGCTCATGTCAGAATTTGCTTCCTGAATAACCCAACTCAGCATGCTCACTATTACTTAGACTAACAGTAAACTCTAGTTTATTCACATTCCTTCATCTTCAGGCCCTACTTATCTGATGGGTTAGGTGGACATCAAGGAAGATGGTGGGCATGATCTGCTTCGAATTGCTGCACAAGTAAGAGTATCCACCAGCAAAAAGGACCTACTGGCAAGAAGTTAAGAGGTTTTCTTCTACAGGCCAAAATGAGGGGGTGGAGCAGGGACTCCCCACATTAGGAACTACGATAACAGTAAGTCTCGCAGGATACCCTCCGAAACCTCACAAATTTACTCTTAAGAGCTTTCATGCCAACGACAGTGAAAAAATCACCCACTGGTCAGGATGGACCAAAGGCAATACACATATATAAAACTATGGTGTGGATTATAGCCAGTGGTGTGTTGGCAAAAGTTTAACAGTCAGCAATCAGTCCAGAGGGGTTGGAAAAGCACTGATTTATAATATTATCTTATTTCTATGGCTTAAATGTTCCCACCTTGGCTTATTTTAAGCTACCAATGTGACATAACCAATTGTGAAGCTGGAAAGAAACATGCAACAGCACACGATTAAATTGTACTTCTACCATACAGGTACAATATCCTGGGAGACTGGGCAAGAGTAAAACATAAGAAAGTAGAATATGACAATTTCAGAGTACTCATTACTTCAAATAATATAGTTTTAATATAATTTAGTTATATTTCTATATCACTTAATTTTTTAATAATGGCATATTTAACAATTGGCCCATTAAATTCCTGAAAACTTAATCAGTTCTAACAACCTGGTATAGGCCAGTTCCCACACATCACTTGATACAGGAACAGTTAGGAAATAAGACCGTCTGAATTCTTTGGCCCCTCTCATAGTCCCCGTTACACAGAGCTAGAAGCAGAAGAGGAAGAAGGAGAAGAAAAGAAAAACTCATGTCCCCTCCCCCACTGACCAGTGAGGGATGGGAATGAAAAATGTTCCCATCAATACAGCAGCATAGTAAACGACCCCAGAATGTAGCGGATTTTCTCTCATGGTTCTGAGGGTCAGCTGGGCTCTCATCTGGGTGGTTCTTCTGTCCCGTGAGCAATTACCTGGAGCTGTAGTCATCTTCTGCCTTGACTAGGCTTTCATGCCCACAGTGGTCCATTTACATGTCTGGCCCCTCCCTCTCTCTCCATGGAGCTCTCTACATGATATGTTGACATGCCAGATTATTTACATGATGGCTCAGGGCTCCCAAAAATGCAAAACAAGGAGTTGCCAGGTCTTCTTATGACTTAGGCTCAGAACTGGCACAGCCTCTTCTCCACTGAGTCAGAGGCCCGGCTCAGATCCCATACTGGAGGGGGCAACAAAGCCACTCTGGGAGGGGGAAGCTTGGGAGGTTAGAAGTAGATAAGGTTTAAATCACATTTGGGATTAGAAGTTTACATTTGAGATTAAACCAGATTGAGACTTTAAATAACTGCAAGTAACAGGAAATGATGGATTCTCAACAGAATATTATGGGTGGTAAAGGAATATTTGATATAATTTAGGGGGCATCTGAAAGAATATAAAAAACTTTGAATACATATTCATCTCAGTTATTGAAACTATTTAACAAATCAACTACATAAAACTGGACAAATATGAACGATGATCATGAATTAAGAAAATCAATATTTTGAACAATGAATCAAAACTGAGGTGAATATTTAGAGGTGTTTTCTTCATCTGAGCCTGTGTTCACTCTTGCTTTTAAGAATGAACATCTTAATGTCCATCTGAACAGTGCAACCTAACAACTGTTTTACATTAATCTCAATTCTGTTATCCATTTTAGTTTAAAACTCAGTACGTGACTCCCTCTTCCATAAATCTTTGCAATTTTTCTAATTGTGGAAATTATGGAAAAATAAAGTGTTCCTGGTACACACCCACCTCCTGCTCAATTTTGAACAGATTAAGAAACAATTAGTTGGAACTCACAGTATCTGTTTCCTAGAGCTGAGGAGTACTTTGGAGCATGTTTTTAAAGCATCGTTGGGAGTAATACACTGATATAACATTTTTATCTGTAGTGGTAACACACTTACTTAGTTCTTTACAGTTTAAGAAACACCTTCATGTATGTTACTGCATTCTAGCCTTTAGCCAGTTTGAGAGGTAGACACTATTGTGTCTGTGTTGTAGAAAAGCAAATCAAGGCCTAGAAAAATTAAGCATTTTGCTCTAGGTCTATAGCTGCAAATACCTAAACCCAGGTCTTCATGCTACAAATTAAGTAGGCTAATTTTTTTTAACTTAATGAACTACTATCATCTTCCTGCCTATATGCTAAATCTTCCTTCCTTCAGACAGATCTAGTTTGAAAGTAAATTATTACAGAACATGGGAAGAGCACTGGGTCCTAGATGTGATAGCAGGGTTATCATAATGTGGGCAGTACTTGTCACTTGTCACTTAACCCGAGTGGTACTGTCAAAGCCTAGGTTTTCTGTTGCTTCTGTAAAAGAGTGCTGCTTTTTCTCCAGAGCCAAGTTGGTTAAGAGAGAGTGTCCCTACTTGAGGAAGGCAGGCCATACAAAGCAGAAAGGACTCTGACAAAAAGGACAATTCCAGCAGGATCCAGAAGGTGATGGTCTCGAAGAAGCCAGGTTGAATAACCGTGTTTAATTTAAGGATAGCTCCTTGAGCTGAGGTGTGGCTGTAGGCATACATTTCTGCATGAAACAGTCGTTTCTGAAAAAGTTTGCTGTAAAGTACAGCCTGTGGTAAGAATTAGCTTTTTGGCCAAGTTTTTAATTAGCATCAAAGTTTCTTAATGGGAGATTACATAATAATTAAAACCATGAGCTTTGAAGTGAGACTTGAGTTGAAACATTGGTTCTTGTAACATATTCTATGTGTGGCCAGTCAAAAGCGACCCTACTCTCTAATTTCTACTTTCTTTCTTAAAACAAAATAATGGTGGGTCATTGGTTGGATTAAGATAATTGTGCATGTTAAAATAGATAATAACAACATAGTTTACAGTAAATATAAATGACAGTTTTTGTTCAAACTCATATCTCCATATCCAAATATTTCTTTCACTTTTTCTATCAGTCACATTTTCTTGTCTGTCTTCAGACAACTTATTTAACATTGCAAGGTCTGAAGACAGCCTTTTGCAAAAAAACAGAGTAAGTGGATACTTGCATGATTAGAAAACCAACCCAAATTTTCTTACTCTTGTTTGCTTTCTCTGTGAAATTTTTTTTTAATTTTACAATTAGCAACAAGATTTAAAATGAAAATGTTACCCCCTTTCACCTAGTCTCAGAAGGTAAAACAACTGATTAACAGCAAGGTATAAATTATTGATATAAAAATTTTTTATGACAGATTTCATGAGGCATTGGGGACCAAAGTAAAACACATCTGTAAATTTTGAAATAATGGACTCATTATACTGACAGAGAAAAACAACTTTTACTATATTTATGCCTGTGCTTTTATGTGTAGTGAATCTATCCAAATTGTTTCAATAAAACCTTATTTGGGACTCATATACTCTCTGATGTAAATGTGGTGTCACAAAATTCCTTCAAATATTCAGTAAGCACTAGGTGCAGGGACTGTTCTTATTGGAGGGAAAATGCCAGAAAAGACCATACAGCTCCTAACCTTAAGGAGTTTTTCACTGATGGAAGGAGGAATTAGGCAACAAATAATTACTTTTAGTAAAACAAAACACTGGATAAACATTACTTTGTGTTCTTTAAGGTATTAAATTTTTAAAAGTTTATTTTTTTTAGAGCATTAAAACTGAGAGCGTTCTTAGCAGAGTGGGTTTTACAGGATTTTATGCATTCTTTCTTAGTCCTGATCACTCAGGGGAACCAGCACTTTCCAGCAAAGGGCCATACCACCCTCTGTCATTGTTTCAGGCTTACGTCAGACAGGGGAAGCAAGGCAGCCAAGAGATTAGGAGACTTCCTGCAGACAGAATGAGGATTCAGGCTATGTCAAAGTCAAGGGGTAAGGGTCCATCACCTTCCTTTGCTATAGTCCCCCAAATCCTTCCCTGGGCCCCTCATGATTGTGCCTGTCTTAGGTTGTCCCTCCCTTGAGGAATCTTACCCATCATTGGCTAATTGATCATGCACTGAGGGCCAGGCAGGGTGAAGTAAAAGGGGCAGAGGTGGCACCCCTGCCAGGAAGATAAGTTTTGTCTCCTTAGTGGCTTATGGTCTGAAGGTTGCTCACTCAGCCTTAGCCATGGGGATTTTTCAGCTTCTGAAACCAGGCAGGGTGGTTCCCAACGTAAAGCCTTCAAATCAACCCTCTTTTTTAAAATCTTATCTATTCAGATGCAGTCATGTCTTCAGAAAAAAACAGGTTGATCAGAACTACTCTAGACATGTTAAGTTTTAAATACTTTAAAAAATAAATGGAAACACAAGCACTATAATACAAGTTTTCTAATTAAAACTGGTGTTGAAAATTATGTCCCAGTAAGGGGATGCTTTAGACTTTAAAAAGATAAAAGAATGAAGAAACCAACAATAACAATAACAATAATAATAATAATAATAATAATAATAAAAAATAGGTGGTGTTGAAAAATATTTGGAATCAAGATCCCTGGTCCCCTTTTATGGATCACTCTCTTCATGTGACATCAATGAGTGGCTCATCTTTCTATGAGTCAGACTTGCACTGGTCTAATGTTTACTGACTGTTTATCAAACACAAAGCACAATAAGTGAAGGCGAGATAACACAGCCCCTTCAGAGTCTGTTCTCTTTCCACCATTGTGAACTAACACCACAAACTCCAAGAGGGCAGATGGGGGTGCCAGTGGGTTGGTATTTGTGTAAGAGTGACCTTGATCTTGACAACTTACTAGATGAGATGAAATCTGAAGTGAGTTATGCAAGAGAGAAAAAGTGGCCAACAAATGAGAAAAGATCCTTATGGAGAAGAGATTTGGTGTTAAAGGGGAGAAAATGGTGGTCATCTTCAAAAAGGAGCTCAAGACTTTGCCTTCTTCACGTCTGTGTTCCTCTAACCACTGGGCTACAGGGTCGGGCAGTAACAGAGCCCTTATGCAGACGGTGGAACACTCAACATGACCAGGGAAGCATGTGGGCCCTACCCTGTGCCCACTGAGGGTCTGTTCTCTTTTCGATTCTTCCACTCTTGAGATTGACAATTTCACTTTTTATAATTTCTTTTGTCTCCCTTGGGAGGTCCCTATGCTGAGGGGGTTTGGGGCGAGTAACTTAGATTTAACTCGAGTTCTCAGAGAGAAATGTCCTTTCCTTTTCTTCTGAAGAGCTTTCATCCCTGGTTTCTTCTTTCTGTGCTGCTCCATGTCATGTAACCCAGGAACCCAGGCAGAGCTTAGAAAAAAGGGACCAAAAGTGGGGTGGGCCTAATCCTGAGAAAGGCCATAAACCAGTCTGGCGCTTCTTCAGGAGAGAAGGACTTGTTCTGCCAGTTGCTGAGAATGTTAATCCTCTTCACTCACCTCTCTATGAGGATCGCCTTAGCTAAGAAAGCTGCCTTGCTCAAAGTGACACCTCCATCCAGGAACAATGCAAGTTCACAGCAACGCGTCCCTGATGACTCTGAAGGGAAGTCCCAGTCCCAGAGCTCCCCCTGGGGTCAGCTGAGGCTGCTGAGCTCAGCTCCCTCTGCTCAGTTCTGTTTCCTGCTTATCCCTCCAACAGCCCAACAGCACTCTCTAATGAGTGTCCAGCACATTGTTTTCTTAAGTAGGAACCATTCTTAGTTTGAGAACTTAGTTTACAAAAACAGGTGACAAGCTAGACTTGTTCCCATGGGCTGCATTTTGCCAACCTTTGCTCTATAACCACTTATGTAAATTGTACATTATGAGTTTATGACCTGTGCTGCCCATTTCCAAAGTTAAAATGTTTAAAGCAAAAATGCTAGCACTTAAAGCACTGATGGGCAAACCAATAATGCCACCAACTCAGAAATATTAAGCAAAACCATTTGCAAGAGCTGAACAGTTCTACTCTCCATACTATGTATTTTTTTAATATTTTATTTCTTTTATTTTTATTTTTAGAGAGAGGGGAAGGGAAGGAGAAAGAGAGGGAGAGAAACATCAGTGTGTGGTTGCCTTTCACATGGGCCCCACTGGGGACCCAGCCTGCAACCCAGGCATATGCCCTGACTGGGAATCGAACCGTGGCCCTTTGGTTCACTGCCCATGCTCAATCCACTGAGCTACACCAGCCAGGGCTCCATGCTGTATTTTTTTTTAATGAAATAAAAGGAAGACTTTGTTTTGTTGGTTAGAAGGCCAGACATTCTTGGAGTGACATGTAAAATTCACATGGCAAAGGAAAACATTATTTAATGATTAGATGCGAAAGTTTGGAGCAGTGATAAAGTGTGGTTTTCTGCAATTTCCTCACTTTGAGTTTCATGGAACCTGGCAGCAGTCTTCAGAAAGAAGACGTAATATAGCATTCATGTGAATTGACGTTGAGGAGAAGTGACATGGACATAATGTGCTGAACTTGTGAAGAAGACCTCAGGCCACCCTGCTGCCGCCCTACCCCTCAGCAGCCACCCTGTCGTGATGAAAATGGACATGACACCCCTGAGGCCCTCCACCTTCCCTCTCAGAATTCTAGAAGAGCCAGCAAGGGGATTGTCACCTTAAAGGCTGATACTCAAGAACGCAGGTGGAATGAAGCATGTGAGTAAGTGAACAGGGAGCTCAGAAACGATGCCAAGTGGAACTCTCCTCCACTTTGATTTCATTTACCTCCCGCTCAGGTTTCAACATAAACTATGGATAGGAAAACATTTCTAACGGCTTATTTAACATTACTACCTAGTCAAAGTTGACCTCATATGAAAATATATTCTCTTCCTAGCTTTCAAATTCTAATTAACTTCAGACCAAACAACTGATTTTTTTTCGTAGAGTACAGTAGCTGCACTGTTGCATTTTAAATTAGAATTAAAAATTCCCCAGAGTAGAATATCTAGAATATAGCTTTAAATGTGAGAAACGTTCACACCCATAGAGAATTTTTATGAGTTTGTCTGAGCCAAATTGGTGACAATTGTCAGGAGAGAAAACGTCAATGGATTGAGAGATGGTCCAGAAAATGGCAGTTTTACCTCTTATTTTATACATTAGAATCAAAAGTCGAGACATAAGGGGTTACATGATAGTCATTGGCGACAGGTTGGGGATGGGGGAGAAAGCAAAGCTGAGGGATAGTACCTCTGGACCTGGATAAAAAGTAAAATGAATAGACACATACGATTTTAATAAATGGGTACATCTACTGAATGGCAATTAACATAATAAGAACAATAATAATGAGGGGATGTGGTCTCCCCTTTGGTTGTGCTTTGAGGGGTCCAGAGAAAGAGAAATTACTGTTATTCCAAAGGCATGTTATCAGGTAGGCTATCTTAGATGCAAAAAGACCAGACAGGCTCTGTGAAGGTACAGGTTGACCTTTGTTAGAGAAAAATACTGCCCTAGGACATGAGTATCTGCCATGAACTGCTTTTAGTTAGAAGGTTTTAATTTCAGAACATCCTATGTGGTTACTTGAGGTCTCTGGGTTTGTAAGGCCTGTCCTGCAGACCTCCCCTGAGCTTGTCAGGTTTAGTATGTGGCCCCTTGTCATCTGCAGAACTGTGATGTGATTCTTTCTTTTTTTCCCCCCTTTTCTCTTGTAGGTGTAATTTTTTTAGAGGAATTCACTGTTAATCCTATAATGATACCTGAAGGAAAATCAGTGAAGATAGAGTAGGTCTGATTTTTCTAACCATAAACACTATCAGTTAGAGCTAGAAATAACTTTGGGAAACCATGGCCACAAAGACTGTGGTTAAACTAAAAATAACACATCACAATTTGAAGGGGGTGGATGACTGTGGGGCAGACAAGAGTTCTTCCTTTATTGCAGGTTTGGAGGCAGAGGTCACTGTGAAGTCAGCCACTCTGGTTTCTGCCCAGCCTTCTCCCACTTTGCAGAGCACAGATGCTGAACATGACCCTCTTTCCTTATTTCATTTCTCATCCCTGACCCCGAACTCCCTCAGACTAGTTTTCCTGGGGAACCTGATTTGGCACCTTCTTCGGTTGAGGCTAAAAGATGGAGTGAGCGTCAGGGGAGAAGGAGGAAGCAGGAAGGAGGAGTAGGAGTTGGGCTTCCTATAGGATTTTCTCTTACTAATGGTGCATTTTCTCTTACTAATTTAGGCTCATGGCCTTGGGCAGTCTAGCTTGGAGTTAGATGGAGCCATTCATCTGCTTTTGGGCTAAACTGTCCATGTGAAAATACTACAGTCACTGAGCAAAATTCACTCCAGCCTGTGCCGGCTGGCACTTAAGGCGTACAACTAAACAGTGTTTGGTACAGCTTTATGAATCAACGGTTTCATTGTTACTTACAATAAATGTATTTTATTAAAGGGGAAAATGAATTTTGTGAAATAATAAGACACAAAATGTAAACTGATATTGCTCTATCATCTCACTTTGAGAATTTCAATGTGAATTCAGTAACCACCTCTTATGGGAAAGGGGACATGACTTGAAAGAGAAACATTGCCTGGTCATTCCATTCATGAAGTCAAGGTAATAAAAGAAGTGCTAAAACACGGGAGAAAACTGAGTTACAGAGCAACCCCGGAGGTTAAAGAACAGAAGTCAGAGGCTCCTGGCGTCCACGCAGTCTTGCTTCCACACTCTAGGGAGCAAAGAACTCTCACTGTGGTGAGACACTGCTACCCAGTACCCATCTATTTTGCTCACTAATCATTTAGGGGAAACAATGTGTCCAGACTAAATGCACACACACACACACACACAATAGTGTGCAACTTCTCTTGTAGCTCAAGATCCATGTGACACGGTTCTGTGCAAGGAGATGTAAGAGGAGGTTGATAGTGGGCCCCTGGGAAGCCTTGTTTAAAGGAAGCAAACTCAAGGCCTGTGACTTTCTCTTGACCTTCCCCTTCTTTTATTATGGCAAATATTTAGTGTGTCTATTTTGCAATATCACAGATAAAAATTTGATATGTAAATGTAGCTATATTTACTTTTAAAAATTATTCATGTCTGAATATTTCCAAAACTATTTTTGAGGTGGCCCACAGTGAAAAATGAACATGCAGTAAAACCACAAAACCAAAAATAAAAAAGTTGAGATTTCTAAATGTGCTATGTAATAAATCTAGTAGTATATACTAATACCAGAGAATCTGAACTAAGGAGACCTAAGAGGCAACTGAGTGCAAAACTAAATTATTTTAAAAGAGTTTATTTATTTATTTTCAGAGAGAGGAGAAGGAAGGGAGAAAGAGAGAAACATTGATGTGTGAGCAAAACATCAATTGCCTCTTGCCTACCCACAATAGGGGAGCTGGCCTGAAACCCAGGCATGTGCCTTGACAGGGAATTGAACCAGCGAACTTTCAGTTTGCAGGCCAGTGCTCCACCCANTGGACACCATTCCAAATCTTTTCTGGGCCCCCCCCTTGGCTGCACCCTGTATCAAGCTGGCCTGAAACCCAGGCATATGCCTTGACAGGGAATTGAACCAGCGAACTTTCAGTTTGCAGGCCAGTGCTCCACCCACTGAGCCACACCAGCCAGGGCCAAAACTAAATTTTGAACTTGCTATGAGCAAAAACATGAAACACTAGCAAACATTGCTATGTTATATTACGCTCACTTCATAAATGGAAGCAGTTTGCCAAGAGTCCAGTTTGAAAGCAGTTATGGAACATCCATTACACAGCAGATTGTTTCTAAGCCATGTGCAGAATTACAGGCCCGAGAATTTGTCCAGTGCAGATGGGCCCTGGGTTCCACCAGTGACACAAAATGGACACCAGTAGTTGAAAACCAAACTATGTAATGAGCATTTTTTAAATCTTACAGAATCTTACTATGTAAACCCCCTTAAGAGCAAGTATTATTAATATTTCCATTTTACAAATAGGAAAACTAAGGTGTTGAGAGGGTACATTGCATACAATGACACAGAGCTCAGAAGGAATGGGGTTGAAAATTAATCTCAGAACCTCTGATACAATGACACACTCTCTTTCAATTACTACACCAGAGATTTCCAAATGTAATGATAACAATCAAACACTTTTCTTAAAGAAAAATCATTGAAAGAGGCATCACCTACAAAACACGTGAGAGCAGAGCTGCTCTGACTGAAGTAGGGTGGGGTCCACACTCACGTTGCCTGGTTTCTTTCCTGAAGGGTCCTGTCCAGGAGTAGCAGGTTCCCAGAGACTCCAGGTTGAAGGCCCCAGGGATGCGTGGGGCACAGTTTGGAGCCATGGTGCTGAATGATACCACTCTCCAAGCCCAGGCTCTCCTGGCTCTGAGAGCCAAAGTGATATCAAGCAGATGGTCACAGAAGGAAGGATTATAATGGGATGGGTTACTCTTCAGAACCAGTTTAATCAACAGTGCAGATCCCTTTCTATTCATATGGCCATTCTTTCTCGGAAAAGCCCAGGGCATAATGCTGAATTATAGCTCTCTGAGAGCATTCATTTGGAGACTTGAACCTAATTCTCAGATAATCTGACTCAATATGGGGTCAAGCTAAGTGTGTGGTTGGTACGTCCTAGAATCCATGTCTTTTTTCTCTTTTGGGTGATGGATATTTTTTTAGAATATGAAGAGTAAAAATTCAAAATTAGAATCCCTAGGAGGATGCAGAAGAAGGGCTTCTGTAGATGATTTCAAGTAAGTCCATGTGCTAAAGAGTGGAGGCCTATGGAAAGCAAGGTTGACATTTTATGGTACAAATCAGAGAATCTGACTTGTCTTTCAGCTATATCACAGGTCCAAATGCTTGTGCGTAACTCAGTTCATTTGCCGAGGTTCTGAGTCATAGTGAATGGAAAGAACAAAGTGGGCCTGGCCATCTTGAGGCCTGTACTAATAAGTATGCTCCTCCACCAAGCCTCCCTATAGGGAACCATTCCACGTGGCACGGCAACTGCAGCCCAGCCCTATCAGAAAACCGACAGGCAAGAGTTGGCACACAGGAAGCCAAACCCATGGATCGGTTTTGCTTTCTGCTAAAGCAAAAGCAGAATTGAGAGAGCATATGTTTACTGCATATCTTTAAAGTACCTTCCTAATATCTATACTAAACCTCCCAAGGACAAATGTAACCAGTTCAACCACTTTTTCCTTTGCATTTGCAAATGTCCTGTTTCTTCGTAGTAAATAGCAACTTCCTCTCCTTTGTTTTCTGTAAAAGGTAACCAACTAAAACAAACCTGTGCATAGTAAATGAGGACCATCCTCGGTGTAATGTGCCCAGAAAAGCAATAAAAGCCTGTCCAGGCAGGGGTCGGGTCCTCTCTCATTCACAGAGTGGCCACGCAGTCCCTTTTTCTCCACAGGACTTCTGCAGTCCGTGTGAATGTGCTTGTGGCATCGACGACACGTGGACCCTGCAGGCTGGGGTCTGCATCAACTCCTGTAGTATGTTTGTATTTACCTGGATTAGTGCAGTTCCAGGTTAAATGAGATTATACTCAGTTCCTGGTTCATAGATGATTCTATGGAGTTAATATATCCTCATAGAAGAGAGAAATCAAATTCCTTATTTTAAAGTCCTTTGGGGAGTCACACAGCCCTGGAAAGAAGTGGAGAGTTTAAAAGACCTGCCCCAAAAGAGCATTCTTAGTTACCCTGTCCTGATAGGAAGAAAGTACTCTTAATCGGGTATGTACCAGAGTTCATCTGCACAAACCAAAATAAGGAATCACGAGTATTTTAGTATTCTTAGATTTCAGCCTGTGACACTGTCCAGGAGGGAAAGCACCAGAAAAACAAACAAAACAAACAAACACACAGAACAGCTATCTGTTGTTATTGAAGGACAGCCAACTGCAGGGATTATGTTTGTTAAAGAGTATGGGACATTAGTTCTGAGATCTCCTGAATTACTAAGGCTAGTCATTTTGATATGAGGACTCTCATGTCCTTTGTGATGTCAAGTATTTCTATGAGGAGAAATGACCTGCTTTGGAAGACTGTCTGATTGGGAAACCTAAGACAGAGAGACTCTATAGGGGGCTATTGCAATAATTCAAAGAAAAATAATAAGGAATCTAATTATGGCCATGGAGTAAAACCAAAGGTAGGAAAGATATAAAATAGAGCTCTTAGTTTAAGTATTAGAAAGAATCTTAGTGGAGAGGAATCAGAAAAATACACAGGATTCCTGACATAGCAATTGAGGTAAATAAGTCATAATAATTCAACACTACCAAGGGCTTTATAGACAAATATATTTGTACTATTATCTATACGCTGAAGTTATAAATAACCAAAGTGTTCAATGATAGGGAAATGGGTAAGTAAACTATGGTGGGAATGAAGAGCATTATTTAGTGACTTGACTATATACCTAGACCTAGGAACCAAAAACTCCACTGGAAAACCTGAGGTCCATGCCCTTCCTGAGTTCACATGGTTGCCTTTACCTCTCTGTTATTGTGGAAGCCAAGGTTGCTAGATGTGGCAGGGTTTCCAGGAATCTGGGACAGATGTGAGGGTAAGGCATGATTTGCCATTGGCTGGAGAGTTCAGGCCAAGAGTGATCTGAAATGCTGGTCTAGGAGAGCATTCAACCCAGTGCATCATTCCAGGGAGTCCGGGCATGGTGAGAGAGGCAGGGCCTGAGGATGTCAAGTCAACTGATCTTGGGAATAGAGTAGGAGGTGGACCCTGAAGAGATCTACTAAAGAGTTCGGTAGGTCTGTGGTCTCACTCATGGGTGAGGAGGGCAGAGTTAAGGACCCAGTTGATAAGAACAATCATAGTTTCTCAACCCAGGAAATAAGGTAGGGACTTCATGAAGAACTCCTATGCTTTTCTTGTGTTTCTATACAGCCCAGTTCCAGTAGGCACAAAGAGAACAGTAGAACTTCAGGAGAGACATTATACTGAAGACAACATAACTGTATCTCAACCCTGTGCCAAGAGACTCTACTTTCCACGGCACTGAAAACAAGACTGACTAGGACTAGATGAACTAGAATCCTTTATGTAACTGTTCTTTTTCATACTGTACTCCAGCCAATAAGCACGTACAAAGAATACATTTAGCAACAAAATAAGGACTTCAGGATGGTGCTGTGCATGCCAAGAGTGCTGTGGTATAATCTTTGTGTGGGTATTGTACCTTTGGTCTTTAAAGCTCTTTAAGGGATCCACATTTGCTTGCTGCAGGAAGGAAAATGTGGTCAGTTACACACAGTTCACTGTCATGTAAGAGGCCCCATGTGAGTTCTGGAGTTGAAGCCAGACAAGGGCAACTTTACTGGCTATATGACCTCAGGAAAGTCATTTAATCTGAGTCTCAGTTTCCTCTTCTGTGAAATACAACTAATGGCACCATTCTCATCTTTCAGAATTATTGTGATGACCATGAAATATTGAAAATAAAAATTTTTAACAATCTATAAAAATAACTCTATAAATAATCTATAAATATAACTCTTTACAGTGCATTACATAAGAAAGTATCCAGATAAGGTACCTGTTCCTGCCACTACAGAGACTCATAAACACCACAACAGGTCCTAGGGTCAATATGACACATAAATGTTGATGATTCCCAAAGCTATAAATCTAGCCAAACTTGCTCTATGTTCAAGGCCTTACTTATGTGGATATCACATAAGCTTCAAACTCAGAGTATCAAAAACTTCACTCTTCCTGTGTTCTCTTTCTTAACAAACATCACTATCCATCCAATGCCAAAACCTAGAAACTAGGGAGAAGAGTTGTTTTGCTTTGCTCACTCCATTGTCCCACTTTGTAGTTCACTCCTACATTCTACCGACAGAAGTACTTGTACCCACCCCCGTCATTACTGCTTTAGTCCACCTCTCACTCCCTCTGAACCTCTTGCCCTTGTTTATGACTATTTCCACGACTTACCCATGGTGTTGAAAATGACATCTTTCTAAATGCTAAGTTCACTCCTAACACTCTCCTATGGCTCTTCAGGGTCTTGCCATGGCTGCTAGTAAACACCTAAGCCCTTCACGATTGAATCCACCTGTCCCTAGAGTCCTGTTCATGTATCTCTCCTCCTGCTCTGGAACCCAGAGAGGCTGACCTGCAGGTCCCTGAGTATGCAGCCGTCTCCCCATCTCTGTGTATTGTCAGTGCTCTTCCTGACATGATTTTTCTACTCTTGCAGGTCTCCAAGCCTCAATTTAAATACCACTTCTTCCAGTAAGTTTTGAATGATTTCTACTTCACACCATTCCTAACATTCACCCCATCCCAGGCTTTCCATCTCCATGGCCATAGCCTACCGTAACACTTCTCATACTGTAATATTTTCTTCTCTGTTTCCATTACCAGATGAGCTCCATAAAGGCAAGCACTGAGACTTGCATTGTTTTCTTTCCAACAACTTGTTCTGTGTCTGGTATACTCCTGATCCTAGCCAGATGTGAAGAGTTGAAGAGATCCACCCAAAAGGAATCTTCTTTTGAATTCCTGCCTAGATAGAAGAAAGGTCTCTCTAATTAGACATGACCTTGAGGTTGTCCAGCAGATGGGGAAGGAAGTTCAGTCATTTAATTTTAGGCCCTCTCTTATAGCAGTGATATTTTAAAGGAAGGTTCACAACCATCTGGTTATTCTTCAGATCTGAGCCTGAAGACCAGCCACAGTGAGCTGGCACAGGCTCCTTTCATTAGGCTAAAGGCCAGAGGAGAAGTCCATGGGAGTGGTTTTTTCCCAAGGCCCAGAACTGAGCTAGCACCTCAAATAAAAGTGGCAAGTCCAAGGAAGTCAGAAAGGTCAAAGAGATCACTCCCTGGTGGGTCAGGCTCTGAACCCCTCTTCTAAACACAGTGGAAAAACTTCCCACCAACATTGTGAGCCAATACAATTCCCCTACCCTTGACCTGTCCCTGGGGAAGGCTCGGAGAAGGAGAATAGAAGCACTGAGTACTTTCCTAGAAATCTACTCCTTGCTTTAAATTATAGAAGCCAACTTGACCACAATTGTTTCCTCAAAAATGATTCCACACTTCATTAAAATAGTGACTTCAATAGTGTTCAAACTTGCCGTGCCTAGGCACTGTAGAGAAATGCCAGGAGCCATGCTCCCTCGGCATTCGATCTTGCTGGAGCCATCGGTGCCCTGGATGTGTGGCTTCTCTACTCTCACACACACGTGCGCACACACACTCCACCATTTCCTGGTACCAGAAACCACACAAAAATCAATTGGAAAGTCAGTGCCCATTCTCCCAGTTTACCCTAGCAGAGCGGATAGGCAGCCTGCTTAGATCAACCAAACAATAAAAAGGGAGGCCATTTCACAACTGCAGTATGTTTTACTTTTTCTTCTCCGTCAATTATTTCTCAGGCAGAACGGAGAATGCAGATGCCCACCAACACACATGCCCTTCAGCCAACCAGGGGTTCTTAGCCTTCAAAGCACGCAAAGTTGAAAAAATATGAATTCAAATTCCCTAATATGATCCAACAAGTCTTCTGTTTGAACATGCATTCATCCTACTTACTCCTAAAATTCCGTCACTGTTCTACTATGTAAGTGGCCTGTGAACAAAAGATTCACTCCCACAGGCAATGTTCTTCTGCCGTCAGTACCACAGAGCATAGGTCCACTGAGCCTCTGCAAACCTTTCTGAATCACGAATATTTGAGTAAAATTGCTTAATTGTTAGTAACTTAATCACAGTTATTTTTCCATGACATAACAAATAGTATCTAAGAACTTGCATTAATATGCTATTTATTTCACAATCAGACACCAAATTTGGTTTGGTTTAGATTCATTTTTAAATTATCTTCACTTCAAGTAATGATATGTTGAAATTTGATAGGTTGTTTGGTCTTATTAATCGCCCTAGGAAATGGTTCCTCACGAATTTGCTGGGCCTCCTGATAAGTTTTCATGATTAATGATCACTAAAGGTTATTAAGACCTTAACATTATAAATACTAAATGTCCATGCTGATTACTGGCTTTTATTCAGAGTCATTTTTTCAGTGACAGATCCTGTGAAAGGTCTCCAGAGGAGGACAAAAATATCAAAGCCAGGCCTTCATCTTAATAGAACCCTTGCGTTTCAACTTCTGATTTTCATTTAACACTTTTCCAACGCAGTCCACCCCAGCAGGAGGGTGTGTGGGACACATTGTGTCCCACACAATGTGGAACATTATCACGTTGTCACCAGGCAGCCTCTAGGGATGTTTTTTGGCCTTTTTATTTTGGTTTGCATTTTAGTTCTCCTGTGTTCTAGGTTTACTATTCCAAGTAAACACCATGAGGTAAAAACAGGAGGGAAGGCAATTCTCCCACCTCTGAATTTTCTTAGACAATGAAAAGCTCACCTTCCATTGCCAGGATACAAAAGACACAACAATGCCTTGTTAAGAAAATAGTAGTACACGCCCTGGCTGGCATAGCTCAGTGGACTGACCGTGGACTGTGAGCCAGACGCTCGCTAGTTCAATTCCCAGTCAGGGCAAATACCTGGGGTGTGGGCCAGGTCCCCAGTATGGGGAGTGCAAGAGGCAACCACACATTGATAGTTCTTTCCTCCTGTTCCTCCTTCTCTTCCCCTCTCTCTAAAAATAAATAACTCAATTCTTTAAAAAATAAAAGCAGGTTTTTTTTAAAAGAAAGAAGGAAAGAAAATAATAGTACAGTAGTCTTCTGCTCCTTTGCATTTCAAAATTTTGTCACTCTTAAGTCGCAGCCAGTCTGCTTCAGGATGCTGCAAATTCACAGTGGAACTGCCCAGGTCCCTTTCAATGTCAGCAAGCTGATGGAAAGCAGAGAGCCAAAAAAAAAAAAAAAAAGACAGGAATTATTTGTATTGTTCATTTAATGACACTTAAGGGGGTGATGTGGGTAAGAGTAGGGAACAAATCATAAGAAAATATGAACTGAGTTTCATCATTCCTCTGAACTTAACAAAATCTTAAACCATGTTTGACAGAGTTGAGTCAATTTCAGGAAATGGATTATTACATCTCTTTCACTCAGAAAAGACCATATAGCTTAGATCCAACTAGGAAGAGTGAAGGTCAGCAGTTTCAAAAGAGATATTTTTGAGATCTTTGTTCCTAAGATCCTATTAGACATGTATTCTAATAATAATAATATCTTGAAAAAATAAAAGGGTAGCTACAAAGGAAGAAGAAACTTTGCCGAAACTTAGGATTCAGGTGCACAGCCACTGCAGGCAGGCTGCCCCTCGAAGCCTCACCGCCCTGCCTGACTGCCCTCCATCTGAGTATTCAAAACAGAAATAAAATCCAAGGTCGGAATGTCGGGAGTGTTGTTCAGAATGAGAAGTCCAGCTCCTGTGTTGCTGCCTTTGGAGATGTTTTCAGGAAAACTTTTTCTCTTCTTAGCATCACTCCCCTCTAAGAGCTTGAGACTTGACTGATTTATACCTACCCTGAAACCAGAACTAGCTCAGTATCATGACACAGAAAAATCATAAGCTCCTTGGGATAAATGTGAGAAACAGGCAGTTCCCCACCAGTTCTGGAATCAAAGTTCTTTTCTAAGACATCCTTGGGAACTCAGACTATCTTTTCCCACAGAAATATGTTAGATCGGCCCACAGAGCCAATGGCATCCATCACATAACCATGCTAGTGCTATCCTAACAACATTCTAGAACTTAAAACATCATTGCTTCTGAGAAGACGCATCACAAGTCTCAAATGCAGCTGCAAGAACATCAACCCTCTCACTTTCCCAGTTCAGTGGCATGATCTCCCAGCTTCCAACTCCAATCCTGCTGAGGCGCAGGAGGACTGTCCCCAGTGCATGGGAAACCGGTCTTGGCAAAGGCTGGTGTGAGGGTGTGGGGAGGGGGTAGCCCTTGACTCCTGTGAGGCAGTCGGTATTTGCAGGATGGAGCTTGGTGAGCAGAGGCCTCCTCCAAAGGAGGAGCACACGAACGCCTCCGGAAGCTAGAATCACAGAGCCAAGCCCAGGGAATGCTTCACCTGGGGCTCTATAGGAACAGCCCCACTGGGTTTGGTGGAGGCAAGAGGGGGAATCTGGTGAGGAAGGAGGCGGACAGAACGAGACAGGTAAGGGGGAGAGAGGCACATAGTGGTACAGAGGTTTTAAGAGCAGTTTCATTTTGGGGTTTCATTTAAGAGCAGTTTCATTTCCATTAGCAGCCTTCAAGATTTTCCATTGATGTCTTGACTGGTGGACACCCCTTTAAATGAACGGCTGATCTGCAGTTCAGACCCACAGTTCACCTGGGCCCCAGGTGCTACCTCGGATTCTGCTCTGATAACCATACCCTTCCCCTTCTGTACCTGGACTAGGACGTCCCAGCTCAGCACAATGTCAGCTTTTGCTCTTTGGCTCAAGCAACAAAGGAGCAGGTCAGAGATGCTTCTGCTTTCGGAGCTAACTGGCCCTTGGTCAACTGGTAAGAACAGAGTCTACAACCAAACCCCTATGTTTCTGTGGCCAGGACAATGCAAAGATTTCTCTGTTTTTCCTCTTTAATACCAAAGACCCACTATATGCTGGGCTTACCAGGGTCTTGGGGAAACAAGAATAATTGCTAATGGTGGCAGGTGAGCTGCTCAGTGGAGAGAAGTCCTCACTCTAATGTAGTGTGGTATTTATTGTTATAGAAGCAGTTGGAATCAAATGCTATTGGACCAAGAAGAGGGAATTGATGTGGACACGGGCCTGCAGTGTCCGAGTCATTATGGATGAAGTGAGACATTCACACGGACTACCGAGTCCTGTGGAGGAAAAGGGACAGCATGACTTTTTCTCTCAAGGGGAGCAAAAGCTGCGGCCCTTGCGGTGACGGGCCTTTATTGGGTTTCCCAGCACATTAAAAGATGGTCCTCATTTACTATGCACAGGTTGCTTTAGGTGGTTACGTTTTACAGCAAACAAAGGAGCCAATGCGGCTAACCACATGACAAAAGAGGGATATTTGCAAATGAAAAGGCAAAAGTGGTTGAACCCCTTACACTCAGCCTTGGAAGTTCTAGCATGGATTTTAGGAAGTTATTTTGCAGTAAATGTTTGCCACAAATCCGGGTGAGAGAGTTTTTAGCAAAAAGCAAGACTCAAAACGGCCTAGGTACAATGCAGGCCTGATTCCCCCATATCCGTGGGCATGGGTCCTGTGCATCTCTGAGTGGGAGTGTTGAGGGCAAGGGGGAACTAGCCAGAACACAGTGGTAAGGAAGCAAAAGGTGTTTTACTAACTAACGCAGAGGCTCCGGGACACACCCGAAGAGCAGGGTGTGTTCCAGGATGTGGTGTAAGAGCAACAAGGTTAGTCAGGCAGATAGCCATCTGGACAGTCACTAGGGGGAAAAATTTTACCCCTGAGCACGAGCCAGTATACAAGCTCAACTGACCAATCAAGTAAAGGAGCACGAGCCAGTGCACGAGTTAACTCACCAATAATCAGTAACTCTATTGTGCCCCTGAGCCAACCGATAACCGCCACATCTGCTTCTGTATCCAGCTTGCTTGCGCGCCTCCTTAAAACCCTAAGCCTGTAAGCGTTTGGCGCGACTCTCATTTGCAGCCCTTGCCGGCACCGTGTCTCCGGACACTTTGGAGAGTTCGCCCCTGCGCAGGTAAAACTTGGCCAATAAAGTAACATCTTTGGAACCCTGAAAGTCTCCGACATTTGTTCTCGCGGTTGGTGAATGCAACAGGGAGCTGGGCCTATACCACACAGAACGGTCTCCTGCAGGGAATAACTAAGTCTTCCCATACCCATGCTAGAGACCTAAACCAGAGGGGAAATGATTTAAAGCCATGTTGAGTGCAAACAAATTGAACCACATTGTGGAGATACCATGAGAACGCGTCTAGGTTATCCTGCAGCCACCAAGATCAAAGGCATCGCAATTCTCTAGCCAGTTTGGACACATTGCCAACTAATTTAAACAGATTTTCCCCAGATGCCCTTTCACGCTGCCTCTGAACCACATGGTTTTCCTTGTCATGTCCAGCCTGCCCGTGCTCTCCTCTTGGGGATGCCATGTGACAGGAAACCTGTTTTGGAGAGTGGAGGACAAGAGCAGTGACAGCCAGATCCACTGGGCTCCACCTGACGGCTCTGCCCTGGGCTTTTTTTCCTGGTTGATTCTGAGTTGTGTTCACTGAGCACTTAGGAGGTGTGAGAATCGGGCAGCTTATTTTAACCTTTTTGTGGCTTAGCTGCCTCATAATAAAAATGGGGGTTTACTGACCTGGCGGATTTGCTAGGAGGCCTGTACTTTGTAATGCAAGGTATGCTGCCTGGCAGAGACGGGCTCTGAGTAATTGGAAACTGCTCACTCTATTTGCCCCTTCTCCCTAGAGGCTCCCCTGGGGGAATTGACTTCAAAGTGGCTTCCTCTCTTATAGCCCATGTCCCAGGCTGCAGTTGCCCCCCGTCTATGGGCCCCAGAGAGACATGTGTTTATGAAACTGCCAATCAGGGCTCGTTCCACACTGTCCAGAGCCTGATACCAGGAGACGTCACCAGATGGTTTCTCCCTTTGCCTGGGGGTCTCTAGGACTCCCACATCTAACCCACCATCACTGCCACCTGCTGCCACCCTTGGGGTACTGCTCCCTGAGGTGCCATGTGCACCTGCAGCTTGGCCTTCCTGTTTCTCATGGCTGCTCTGGTGTTTGATTCTGCACCAGAAGGACTATAGCAAGGGGAGGGCTGGACAGGGGTGCACAAGGCCAGGCTGTCTCTCAGTCAAATGCTGCTCCTGATGTCCCTGCTGGACAACTTTCCACTGCCACCTCTAAATCCACACAGCTGCAAGGTGCAGTCACTGGGTTGGAACAACATGAGAAGAGACTAGTTTGTGGCCTGTTTTCTCCTTCCCGTATTGTTCTTTCCTACCCCCACCTTCAACCAGGAAGTAGGCTCTGAGCCTACAGTCTTGGTGTAGCAGACGGTGGCTTGGAGTACGTTTCAAAGATGGAGGAGGGAGAGGCAGCCTGCAAGTCTCTCCGGGTTCTGTTTTCTAAGGCTTTCTCACTTCTTTCAAATGCTGTATAAGAAAACATATACAGCATTTGAAAGAAGTGAGAGGAAGAATTTACAAAGAGAATGCCTTGAAGAAATAAGCGTTGCACAGGTTTCCCTTTGCTTCCTGACTTCCCCTCCAAACCAGCAGATAGAGGCCCAGGCAGGGGGAGGAGAAAGACCAAAGGGCGTTGGCACCTGTTTTAGTTTCCTAGTGCTGTGTAAGCAACTACCACAGACCCGCAGTTGAAAACATTCCTTAGCTCCCAGCTCTATAGACCCAGCATGTTCTAGTTCTACAGTTCACCATAGGTGCTGGTCTCTGCTCAGAGTATCACAAGGCTGAAAATGAGGTGTCAGCCAGGCTCAATTCTGCCTGGAGACAGGGAAATGTTCCAAGCTCATTGAGATTGGCGGAGCTCAGTTTTTTGCAGTCGTGGGGCTGAAGCCCATGCTGTTCTGCTGGCTGTCCAGCAGAGCTACTCTCAGTCTGTCTTCAAGCCAGCAAGGTGTGTTGAATCCTTCTCATGCTTTGAATCTTTGACTCTTTCTTCTACCACCAGCAGGGAAAAACACACTGCTCTTAAAGGACTTCTATCATTAGGTCAGACCCACCTGCATATTCTCCTGAATTTAAGATCAACTGATTTGGTACTCCAATCACACCTGCAAAATCCCTGCACAGCAGTGTCTAGATTTTTTGTTGTTTTTGTTGAATAACTAAGGGGATGTGCACTCCTAGGACTAGGTTCTCTGAGATCATTCCAGAATTCTTCCTGCTGCTGTCCCAGAGCAAGGAACTGAGCCCTTCTTTTGGGCAGTGCCACTAAGGCTTTTGGAAGGAGTAGCTGGGGGATGTGCGGACATGCATAGAATTCTAGGGAGCCCAGCAGAGATTCTCACATGCCCTGGGCTCGGCATGTGAGACACTTGGCATAGTGCGACAACGTCAGATTCCCAGTCCTGAAGCCACCATGCGGAACTGGACAGTAGGCATCTGCGACGTCGAGATGTATAGACCAGCTGTAATCATACTCTCAAAACCTGGTCCTGCCTAGACTGCAGTCACAAATTAAACTGAGTTATAGAAACTAATGACAGTGATGTTTCTTACACCTCCACAAGATAGCAGTGGGAGACCTTAGTGTCTCCAACACTAACTATAGTACCTGATATATTTTTTCATTATTGAATGAATGAATAAACAAAGGAATGAAGCTAGTAATTATGTATAAGTATTCACAAGATCTACCAGCTTCTTGAATCAAGCATCTTTCAGGTAACAGGAAAATGAAAATGAAACAAAAACACACTAGGGCAGCTCTTTAAAAAAGTATGCTTGATAAAAAGCTATTATGTATTATTTTTTAAATAATTCTTAATATAATTGGAAAAAATGCTAGATACTAGCGGTAAATTGGTTTCTTTCCTGCAGGATTTTTTTTTAATGCCAATGTACATCATTATTTTTTGAGTGGGATAGCGTATGCAGTATTTCCAAAATTTATTTGATGCAAAGAACCCCCTTTTTTGTCAGTGTCTCAGTAAAGATAAGCAATGCAGCAATAATAAAATCTCAGTGGTTTATAAAAACTGCTTTATTTCTTGTTCATTTGACAGCTACTGTAGCTCTCATCAACATTTTTTTCACTGTTCGACGAAGGCTACAAGGGCAGCTCCCATTGCTGGGCCCATGGAGGAGATAAAAGGGAAATGGGAGAACCTTGCAATGGTCCTCAGGCTTTTGCCGAGAGGGGCCCACAGTGGTCTATCTGCCATTTCACTGGCTGAAGCAAGTCATTTGGCTGAGCGTACTGTAAATGCGGAGGAGGGGTGTCACCCTCCCACAGGGAGCATCTAGCAATTCTGATTCTGGGTGGAACGCCTTTTGAAAAACCTCACCTTAAGAGCATATACCTTGAAATCACTCTAGGCTTGGGATACCCTATATTTCTTCTGACAGAAAAGAATGAGAACCACAGGGCCATGCAAAATTAGACCACATACAAGTCTTGCATTTCATCTCAAACCTGTTATATTTGTAGTGAATATTTTTCTTTCAATTTGACAAAAACAGTAAACAAAAGAAAATAATATAATTATCCAAAATTTCACTCCTTTAGCTTAATATGCCTAAATATTTTTAAAGAAGAAAAACATGAACTCTTTCATTAACTGCTGCCTAAAAATTCTGGTGTGGCCCTGGCTGGTGTAGCTCAGTGGACTGAGCACGGGCTGGGAACCAAAGGGTCACCAGTTCGATTCCCAGTCAGGGCACATGCCTGGGTTGCAGGCCAGATCCCCAGTGGGGGGCACGTGAGAGGCAACCACATATTGATGTTTCTCTCCCTCTTTTTCCTTCCTTTCTCTTCTCTCTAAAAATAAATAAATAAAATCTTTTTAAAAAATTCTGGTATGGACATATCCAAGACCAAACCTAAACCTGCCTGCTTTCCTTGGAAGGGGACAGGGTTGGCTTTTTTAAAGCTCAGAATGGGATGAGGCTCCATGAGCCACAGGGTAATGTTGGCCACCAGATGCCCTGTCTCTTCACACATGAGGCTCATCATTTCTGACAGGGCTGTGCTCACTTGGCCCTGCCTCTGTGTCACAGCAGATAGGTCTGGATGACTTACTGAAAAGCAAACAGTTTTGTCTAACACTACCTGGCTCTGGGCTATAGCTGAACCAGTAACAAAGCTGGTGAACGTCTTCAAAATCCAGTGACAGAGCATGGCATTCTCTCGCTAAAAACAAGAAGATTCAGGAGAAAAAAGCACAAATCTAAGTTAATGATTGGGAATTTCTTTTCTTTTTCTACTTCTTGTTCTCGCCTCCTGTACTTCTGAACTGGACATGGGATAGAGATAACTTACCTCAATTAAGAAAAAATAAAAGCAGGTGGGACTTCTGGCCAAGATGGAGGTATAGATAGACACATTGTGCCTCCACGCACAACCAAAAGAAGGACAACGACAAATTTAAAAACTAAAATAACCAGAACTGACAGAAATTGAACTGTATGGAAGTCTGAAAACTAAGGAGCTAAAGAAAAAACACTCACCCAGACCAGTAGAAGGGGTAGAGACGAATAGCTGGGTGGAGAGGATTCGCAGCAAAGCGGCAGTAGGACCTATGGCTGTAGGATCAGGACAGGCAAGGCACTGGCTGGAGTACCGGGTGGTCCCACATTCCTGTGTAGATAAACCAAGAGGAACAGCCAGGGAACGAGAGGGACTGCACAACCCAGGGTTCCAGCGAGAGAAATGAAGCCTCAAATCCTCTGACTGAAAACACCTGTGGGGGTTGAGGAGGCGGGACAAACTCTCCAGCCTCACAGGAGAGTTCTTTGGAGAGACCCACAGGATTCCACAACATACACAAGCCCACCCACCTGGGAATCAACACCAGAAGGGCCTGCTTTGCTTGTGAGTAGTGGTGGAAGTGACTGAACACTGGTGGAGAGTGGAGCAAGTAGCATTGTTCCTTCTCAGGCCCCTCCCTTGTGTACAGCACCACAATGCAGCGAGGTGGGTTGCCCCACCCTGGTGAATGCCTAAGGCCCCACCCCTTACTGCAAAACAGGTGGGCCGAGACCAAAACCAAAAAAAAAAAAAAAAAAAAAAAGGCCCAAATGAAAGAATGGATCAAAGCTCCAGAAAAAAAATACAACTAAGTGATGAAGAGATAGCCAACCTATCATATGCAGAGTTCAAAACAATGGTAATTAGGATGTTCACAGAATTGGTTGAATATGGTTGCAAAATAGAAGAAAAAGTGAAGGCTATGAAAAGTGAAATAAAGGAAAATGTACAGAGAACCAAGAGTGAAAAGACAGAAACCGGGACTCAAATCAACAGTTTTGAGCAGAAAGAAGAAAGAAATATTCAATCAGAGCAGAAAGAAAAAAAAAGAATTTGAAAAAATGAGGAAAGGCTTAGGAACCTCCAGGACAACTTTAAACATTCTAATGTCTGAATAATAGGGGTGCCAGAAAAAGAAGAGGAACAGCAAGAAGTTAAGAACTTATTTGAAAAAATAATGAAGAAGAACTTCCCCAATCTGCCAAAGGAAATAGACTTTCAGGAAGTTTAAGAAGCTCAGAGAGTCCCAAGGAGGAACACACCAAGGCACAGCATAATTACATTAGCCAAGATTAAAGAGAAGGAGAGAATCTTAAAAGCAGCAAAAGAAAAGGAGACAGTTACCTACAAAGGAGTTCCTATAAGACTATCAGTTGATGTCTCTAAAGAAACCTTACAGGCAAGAAGGGTCTGAAAAGAAGTATTGCAAGTCATGAAAGGCAAGGACCTACATCCAAGAATACTCTATCCAGCAAAGCTATCATATAGAATGGAAGGGCAGATAAAGTACTTCCTAGATAAGATCAAGTTAAAGGAGTTCATCATCACCCAGCCCTTATTATATGAAATGTTAAAGGGATTTATCTAAGAAAAAGAAGACAAAAATACGAACAGTAAAATGACAACAAACTCACAGCTATTAACAACGGAGCCTAAAAAAACACAAAACAAAAATAAAAACAAACTAAGTAAACAACCGGAACAGGAACAGAATCACAGAAATGGAGATCATATGGAGGGTTATCAGTGGGAGGGTGGGAGGGGGAGAGAGGGGGGAAAGGTACAGAGAATAAGGAACATAGATGGTAGGCAGAAAATAGGCAGGGGGAGGGCAAAAATAGTACAGGAAATGGAGAAGCGAGAAGACAAAGAATGACCCATGGACATGAGCTAAAATGGGGAATGTGGGTGGGAGGAGTGTGCAGGGTGAAGAGGAATAAAGGGGGGGAAATGAGACAACTGTAATACACAATCAATAAAATATGTTTTAAAAAATAAAATTAAATTGAAAAAATAAAAACAATAAGTATGCTAATTATCAATCAGCTAAATTGACAGGCTGATAACTGATCCCAAATTTCACTCTCCTGGCTGCAGCCTAAATGCACATCTCAGTTTTTACTGACAATCCCAATAACACTTCCATCCCGACAAACCCACATTTAGCATTTCCAAAGTGAGGATCATTCAACGAGCTCCACTCTTTAAGAAATATCATCATACTCAGGACCTGAAGCTCTGACCCACTCAATGCAATAAGAGAACCACTTTTGAAAGCAACTTCAAAAATGTGATTATAGCTATTGGACTCTCACTTGTCATTTCTTCTACCATTCACTAAGGTCCCTTCATTCAAGGGATTTTTTAATACACACACAACATACACACATCTATATCTAATTTAAAGCACGTAGGTATACCTGTATCTATATCAATAGTTTTAAATTCAAATAGTTATAAATTGATTTCTACAGAAACCATGTTTGAAATACTCTACTGTAACAAAATATTTAAAAGTAGTTTTGACTAAAGCCCTTTCAAAGAGCCTGTAACTGGCCCAGGGACTGTTTCATGAACATGTGAGTGTACTCTCTCCTGGGCCATGTATTTTGAACAACATAACTAAGGAGGCTTGTCCTTTCATCTTTGCCCCAAGTTCTTTTGTTCACAGACAACAGGATGGGCCTGGGTTTGACTTTGCCTGAATGCAACTGCCCTTGTTCTCAGCTGTCTCACCAGGGTTTGCAGCCCACACGGCAGGTGGACACGACAGATGTGCTAGGTTTTCAGAAGTGTGCAGCTAGAGACGTTGCATACAAGGGAAATTGTGTTTCAAGTCCCTTAAGGAGATTTATGCAAAATAAGTTATTTTACACTTCTTAAAACCCAGCAGAGGGTTCACAAAATAATAACTCACCCTCTTTCTTCTTCCACATGGTCTTTATAATAATCTAATTAACTTAAATGGTTTTGTTAGTTAAATCTATAATTAAATGTAATAATTATCTCCCACTAACTTATAACTTAAAGTCACAGCTAATCATCTTGAAACATTGAGCCCTTTCTCAACTTGACACTTACTATAAAACTGTCCAGAGAAATGGAATATGATATTTCATTCTTCATCTAGGCCATTAAGAATATATATTTTAGTTATAGCTTTGGCTCAGTGTTATAAATTATTTTTCCAACTTTTCACAATACCAAAAAAACAGGGGGAAATTTAAAGAAGGAACAAAGGCTAAGGCTGTGTCAAGAAGAAACACAGATGTGAGCAAAGTTGACAGGTACTCCACACTGAAAAGAAAAGTATTAAGTGTTATTGGTTCATAAATATTTTTGATGGAAAGTTTTACATTTCTCTTTTACAGAAGTGGTCTTTAAGAGAATGTGAATCTAGTCGCCTAATTGCATAAATCGTAAACTAATTGTAAAGGAAATGCCACCCTCTACCGTCACCCTCTAAACCCATTTATGCAAAGTAAAACTTTGAAAAATTTATAAAACTTTGAAAACTTTAAATAAAAATTATTTTATTTTTAAAATAATTCTTAATATAATTGGAATCTCTTTTAGAATTTATAGACAAACATTTACTATTAAGAGTTCTGCAGCTTCAGGAATGTGCAGATCATTTTCTAGGAGATTAACAAAGAAAACACCTGTCCTGCTGGGAAATAACGACCTCATAATCTATCTCATCCTTTCCTCACACCTTGGCAGATGAGGCTCATGCATACTCCAGTAGCAAACAGAGCAGCAGCTTCTCCAACATTCATCACAAATCCACAAACCTGCTCTTAGCTGTGCTCATCTTCTTTGTTCTCTCCTTTGACAAGGAAAGAGAGGTTCCTGCCCCTGTGAGTATCTCCTCTTATTCTTCTGAACCTTCACAAGGACATCACTTCTGCCATTGCATCTCTTCCCCTGCATCCTCTATTTGTTCTTTTTCCCTAGGTGGTTCTATCATCAGATGGACATGCTCATGGCTTTATGTTGAAAAAACATGTGACAACAGCAAATAAAACAAACTCTTCTCATCCCATAGAACCCTCTCTTCCTGATTCACTGCTCTCTGCTTCACAGCAAAACTTCTTCAAGTGTGTATCCATTCACTGTCTCCACTCCCTGAACCCTTCCTTCTCTCCTTCATTCTCCTCTCCTCGGTCTTTCCTCCTACCCTCCACTGACTGCTCTTGCTGGGGTCACTGACAAGCTGCATGCTGCCCAAGGATTATGTATCTGCCCTCATGCTCCCCTAACTCCCAGGAGCTTTCAGAGCCATGACCACAGGCCCAATCTTCAAGCATTTTCTCTTTAGGAGTCAATGACGATACACTTTCCTCATTCTCCTTCGATGTTACTGTCAGTTTCTTTTCTCTGTCATATGCAACTCTTCTGGTCCAGTTTCTAATGTTAGATGCCTCAGAATTCAATCTTTCTTCTCTTCATTTTCCCCCAGGATTAAATACTAGTAACGTGATAGTGACTCAGGAGTTATCAGTTAGGATTGTCTTCAGGGCTCAAAGATGTCATCGGGGGACCAGTTTCTTTCCAAGTCTCTGCTCTGCCTTCCACATTACTAGCTTCTTCCTTCAGCCATTGTCCCTCATGTTGACAAAATGGCAGCCACACCCCAGAATTGACAGCTACAAATCATGATGTTCAAAATGAGAAAAATTGATTTACAGTAGATTTCTCAGTGCTCTCAGGAAATATTTTTTAGAAGATCCCAGGAAATGAGACTTTACATGTCCCCTTTGTCCAAATTTTTCACAGAACTACTTCTGATTCAGTTCCTTTGGATCAGGTAGTGCCATGTATAGAGTGACTTAAATCTAAGTTACCTGAATGAATAAAGATGATCTGGAAGGGGAAGGATTACCAGGAAGAGGCAATTCCCTCCAAATAATGTGGGTGACACACAGTAGTTGTGGGAAAGAAAGAATGATGGGAAATACCCAAACATCATTTCCAAAATTATGCTTTATTTCTGATCTCTTCTCTGAATCCCAGACTTAAATATTTGGCTGCCTACTTGACATCTCCTTGAGATATGACCAAACTAACATTCTTGACTCTCTCTTATTCCCATCTGCCCACCACTAAATTTGATTTCTTCTCCAATATGCCCTTAAGGGTAAATGGAAACAATATCTATCACTTTGCTAAAGACCAAAATTGAGATATTGCCTATGCCTTCTTACTTTTCCTTACCCTACAATCCAATCTGCCAACAAGCCCTGCTGGTTCTACCCCACCGTTATCTGGTTGAGCTATTCATTCCTCTGGTTCCCTCTGCTGTCACCTCCAACATTCAAGCCATCATTTCCTGTTGCCTAAACTACAGACGCTCCGAACTTATGATGGGGATATTTCATGAAAAACCCATCATAAATTGAAAACATTGTAAGTTGAAAATGCATTTATAATACAACCTACAAAACACCATAGCTTACCCTAGCCCACCTAAAATGTGGTCAGAACACTTCCATTAGCCTACAGCTGGGCAAAATCACCTTGCTGATGCTGCCCAGCGTCACGAGAGAGTATCATACCGGATATCACTAGCCTGGGAAATGCTTGAAATTTAAAATTCAAAGTATGATTTCTACTGAATGCATATTTCTCTTGCACCATAGCAAAGTCAGGGAAATTTTAAGTGGAACCATCGTAAGTCAGGGGCTGTCTGGACTGCAACCACCAGCCATTGATCTGATTCCTTTCTTGCCATTCCATGATCCATCCTATGCTACCTCCAGACTGATCTTTTCAAATATCAGATCATTACCTTTTCTAAGCCTCTTTACTGTCGATGCTTTTTAAAAAAATCCCTTCAATGGACTTTTAATCTATTTAGGTAAGAACCTAGGCTTCTCGTGTGGAAGCCCTACTACACCTGGCTTGTGCCCTCCTCTTCATCATCATCTCGTACTACTTCCCCTTATTTTCTACATTCCAGACACAGGCCTTTCTTCACATCCTACACATGGTCAGCTAGGATCTCCTCTCACTATTGAACTCTTAGATCCCAATTGCCTGTTTTTTGACCACAACTTCTTGTCCTTTGAGTCCCCTCACTTTACTACTACAGTCACTCTTTATTATGTTCTTTAGACCCTTGACATTCCTGATCCACAAGTATATTAGTCACTCCCACCTGAAGTTCCTTTGTATCCAGCCAAGACAACACAGAAAAAAGTATACAACCATGCAGATTACTAGTGCCATTGTCTGATATGATCTTTGACCTTAACTATGCCCAGCACTGTTTGACAATCATACATGTCTCTAGACAGATCCTCTCTTATTCCCTTTATAATGGTCATCAATCCTCAATTCAATTTCTACTCTCATCATCTAGCTTCTTAAACCACAGATTTCTGCTCTAAGTACCAAAATACTAAAATAAGTGTGATTTAAACAGCAGGGACATAAAACCCTTCACAAAACAAGAAGTCTGAAGTTTGGGGGTTGGTGCAGTAGCTAATGTCAAAAGCACCCAACTCCTTCTCCCTTTCCACTCTGTGATCTTCTCACTGGCCCTCACCATTAGGCATCACTTCCTCACTCAACGTAATCCAAAGGCAGAAAGGTTAGTAGTGATATCTTCTCCTGTATCTCTTTCATCAGACAGAAAATCTTCTCTAGGAGCAAGCATGTAGACTACACCCAGGGTCCATGAGCAGGATTGGATCACATGCATTATGTACTGGAAAATGTGTAACCATCACCTTCCCATGAGAATGCAAATAACTCCCAAAAATTTTTCTTCAGTCAAGACCTTTTTTGTTTTAATTCCTAATCTATGTCTTCTATACATGTGCATAGTAATATTTTCAAAGCCTCTCCAAACTATTTTTTTATTTCCTCCAAAGCTACTGCTGCTGCATTGCTAATGTCCATGACTGACATCAGTTATCCGGACCAGATTGTTGAGAGTCACATCACATTCTTCATTTCCTCTACCCTCATTCCAGTGAAAGCCCACTGTGAGTCTTCCTCCTCAATACCTCCCAAATCCTTTCTCAGGTGCTGGGTCCATATTCAGAAACTTGTCTTCCCTTTCTGGACACTGCCGTAGCCCTAAATGTTCTTTGTGTCTCAAAATCATCCTTCACACATTTCATCTATCTTATCCAATTTTTCATGAAAAGGGCTTTCTGTTATATATGTTGGTTCCAGAATCTTTAGTGCTTCTCAATTGCCCAAGGGGTGATGGAACCTCCTCTGATTTGTGCATGGACCTTCATGTTCTAAACCTGCCTATTTGCATTTTCTGTCTTTCCTTCCCTCTTGCATTGGATAATTTTACTTTCTCACCATATTGAATTATTTGTACAGAACACACCGTGGTCTCTTAGGTTTTCAGTCCTATCCATGTGCTGTTCTCTCTCTCTCAAATGTACTTGCTTTACTTATATGCATGGAACACTCTCAGTAAATATCTTTACCACTGTGAAGTCTTCTCTGAATAACTTGGGAAACTAGGGGCTTCTCCTATATTCTGACTGCACTTTGCACGTANATGTTGGTTCCAGAATCTTTAGTGCTCCTCAATTGCCCAAAGGATGATGGAACCTCCTCTGATTTGTGCATGGACCTTCATGTTCTAAACCTGCCTATTTGCATTTTCTGTCTTTTCTTCCCTCTTGCATTGGCTAATTTTACTCTCTCAACATATTGAATTATTTGTACAGAACACACCGTGGTCTCTTAGGCTTTCAGTCCTATCCATGTGCTGTTCTCTCTCTCTCAAATGTACTTGCTTTACTTATATGCATGGAACACTCTCAGTAAATATCTTTACCACTGTGAAGTCTTCTCTGAATAACTTGGGAAACTAGGGGCTTCTCCTATATTCCGACTGCACTTTGCACGTATCTTCACAACAGAAACTTCTCATTGTACTATCAATTTAGTTCGTAAGGACCTTGATGGCAGGAACAGTTTCATCTGTGTATCCTCTGTGCCCAGAACAGTACATACCTAGCACAGAGTAAGCATTAAATAAATGCTTCCTGAATAACAAATGACCAAATGTTAATATTGACTCTCTAGAATAATAATTGATGCTATTGTAAAGAATACAGAGACTGGCTTACAAAGCATTGCTATAATGAGTACCAGATCAAGAATGCTAATCAACTTTTTAAGTTATATTTTATTGATTACACTACTACAGTTTCCCCAATTTTTCTCCCTTTCACTCCCTCCACCCAGCAGCCCCCACTCCCTCAGGCAATCCCCCCCCCCCACCATTGTTCATGACCATGGATCATATATTTAAGTTCTTTGACTACTCCATTACCTATACTGTACTTTACATCCCCATGGCTATTCTGTAACTACCTATTTGTACTTCTTAATCCCCACATCTCTGCACCCATTCTCCCCCACCACCCTCCCACTGGCAACCCTCAAAATGCTCTCTGTATCCATGATTCTGTCTTTGTTCTTGTTTGCTTAGTTTGTTTCTAAGGTTCAGTTGATAGATATGTATTCTTTTTGCCATTTTATCATTCATAATTTTAATCTTCTTTTTCTTAAATAAGTCCCTTTAATATTTCATATTATAATGGTTTGGTGATGATGAACTCCTTTAGTTTTTTTCTTGTCTGAGAAACTCTTTACCTGCCTTTTGATTCTAAATGACAGCTTTGCTGGGTAGAACAATCTTGGCTGTAGGTCCCTGTTCTTCATGACTTTGAATATTTCTGCCAATCCCTTCTAGCCTGCAAAGTTTCTTTTGAGAAATCAGCTAATAGTCTTATGAGAATTCCCCTGTAGGTAACTAACTGCTTTTCTCTTGCTTTTAAGAGTTTCTCTTTATCTTTAACCTTTGAGATTTTAATTATGAGTTGTCTTGGTGTGGTCCTCTTTGTGTCTATCTTGTTTGGGACTCTCTGTGCTTCCTGGACTTGCATGCCCATTTCCTTCACTAAATCAGGGATGTTTTCTTTCACTATTTTTTCAAGTAGATTTCCAATTTCTTGCTCTTTCTTTTCTCCTTCTGGCATCCCTACAATGTGAATGTTGGAGGTCTTGAAGTTGTCCCAGAGGCTGCTTATGCTATCCTCATTTTATGGATTCTTTTTAATTCTTATTGTTCTAATTGATTTTTTTTTTGCTTCCTTATGTACCCAATCATTGATTTGATACTTGGCTTCATCCATTCTATTGTTGTTTCCCTGTAAATTGTTCTTCATTTCAATTAGTGTATCCTTCATGTCTGACTGGATTTTTTGTGCTGCTGAGGTCCTCACTAAGTTGCTTGAGCATCCTTATAACCAGTGTTTGAACTCTGCATCTGAAATATCACTTATCTACATTTCATTTACCTCTTTTCTGGAGTTTTTAATCTGTTCTTTCATGTGGGCCATGTTTCTTTGTCTCCTCACTTTGACAGTCTCCCTGTGTCTGTTTCTATATATTAGGTAGAGATGCTTTGACTGTGTCTTGATAGTGTGGCCTAATGTAGTAGGTATCCTATAGGGTCTAGTGGCAAAGCCTCCCCTATCAGCCAAGCTGGGTATTCAAGGTGTGCCTTCTATGTGGGCTGAGTATAACCTCCTCTTGTAGTTGAGACTTGGTTGCTGTTGGCAGATCAGTGGAGGGGATTGGCCGGGCCAGTCAGCTGTAAGGACTGGCACTGACCAGTGACCACCAACCTCTACCATCCATGGAGAATCAGCTGTGCAGGGGCAGGGTGGTGGTGCTCCGACGTGGTCTATAGCTGTCCACTGGGTGTGCTGGCCCAGGGGTTTCCTGGGTGGTGCAGGCTAATGTCAGCCCCCACTTGTGTTTTTCCCAGGGCTACCCTGCTTGAGCTATAAAATGTCTCAGACAACTGCTACTTGTGCTGGGCTTGAAGATTCTCAGGTGAAGCCAAGCTGTGTATCTAGGCTGGCTGAAGATAATGCTATGCCTGGGGCTCACTGAAATTAGCTGTTGCTTATTTAAGAGGATTTAGGAAGTTGTGAAGCATCAGCCAAGACCAGCCATTCATATGGGAAAGCTGCTTGGGTGGGCCAGTAGGTTGGGTAGGGACGAGTCTCTGGGGATCTCCAAAGCTGGCCAAACAGTGTTAGCCAGGTCGACGGCTAGTGCCAGCTTACTAGCTCTGTGGGGGAAATGCTTAAAGGAGGAACAATGGCCTCTGCTTGCCTTGATGCCAGACACTTCGGTTTCTCCCTGTATGGCCATTTGTGTCTTTCAAGCTGCTACCCCAGTGCTGAAGCCCAGAGAGAGTGAATCTGAGTAGATGAGTCTGGGTGGGAGTTCTTCAGGACAAACTCTTGGGGCTCTAGCAGTTTCTTCCACTGACTCAACCCTCCCTGGTTTTTGCAACCGGAAGTTGTGGAGACTTATCTTCCTGGCACTAGAACCCTGGACTCAAGGGCCTAGTGTGCGGCTGGGATTCCTCACTCCTGAGGTGTCCCTCTCAAAGTTTTATCCACCACATGTGGATACGGGACCAGCCCACTCTGTCTATGTCCCTCCTACTAGTCTTGAGGGATGTGATTTCTTTAATTCTGTAGTTGCCAGAATTGAACAATTCATATATTTAACTTGTTTTTAAAATATCTTTAAAGGCCTTAAGTGCTCAAGAATGAGGTAATTTACAGTCATATTATTTTAAAATTCTTGATTGCTAATCTTCTTGGTGAATGTTAATAGCTTGACCGGGTACCATTTTGACTTCCCTTACCTGAGGTGGAGTCACTTCTGAAAACTGTCTTTATGTCCATTAGTTGGAATTAAAATTAAGTAGATTAAATATGTTTTGAGTTCTTATCTAGAGGTTTTTAAAAGAGTTACAGTTACAGATAGTCTGAAAGAAACAAAATCTTAGCAAAATTTTATAATAGTACAGAAGGAAAAAAGGAAAATGCATGTCTCTGACACTTCACATCATCTCCACTCTGAATCTCCCTGAAATGTAGTCATTCAATATTGTCTTTTGATGGAGCTACTCCCTGATGGACATCTTTCTGCAGTGAAGAGAAATGCCATAGGATTTGTACACCGAGGGAGTCCTAACTGAGGGTTGAAGAGGGAATTATAAGAAGAGGAGAGGAGACTGGAATGGACAGGGAAAGAAAGAAGGAGAACCCTCCTCTACAAGCTCCTAAAATACAGGCATAAACCCATAAACCCTAGCACATCAGATGGAAAAAAGTGCCCCCTGCCCAACGTTACACATCATCCTTTTGTGCCTTCTTTCTCCTCTATCCAGGAAAGATCTCGCATGCATGCTGTTCACTGGTGAGTGTGCAAAGGTGTGGTATGGGGGAAGAGGGGAGTACTAGACAATGTGATGTGCCTGGAGCCTCAAAGCTCACGACCTCACACTTTGACAATGTCGGTTTCCCATTTTTGTTTTCAAAGAAGAGAGAATTATGATTATACCATTAAAACACTCATGGAGTTGACCTAGTTTGGGTAGTCAAGTGGTAGCAATGGAGAGAGAAAAGAGTGTCTTTGAGATATATTTTGGAAGTGGGCACTTGGGGCAATAGCAAATAAAGGAAAAAAAATCCCTGAGAATTTCCCTAAGGTTTTTCCTTGGAGTAACTGAGTGGATGGTGGATGCTGCTGACTGAGCAAAAAAGTTAAGAAACAGGTTTGAAAATTTGGAAATTCAGAGTTCTGTGTGGCTGTAAAGAATTTGCAATACCTTTAGCAGTCCAGGTAAATGCAGGCCCCAAATGTTTCAGCACTACACCTAGACAGACGCACTCCTCATCTCAGTGGAATGAATGCCTCACCCACCTTGTCTTTCAAAGGAAAAGCCTGAATCCCAAACCAGGCTTCCTTTTCCGTGCCACCCAGCCCTCCTCCAATCAGCCCTAGCTCCCTACATGTCATCACCTTGTTATTAGATCTGAATTTCATATCAAGCCCACTTCATCAATTCGATTCCCTCACCCGTGCCTCCTCCAATCATCAGGACCGGAAGAGCGTGGGTTTGTAACAGCTGCTGGGTGGTGCCCATATAGCACAAGACAGGAACCACCAGATGATAAAGCTTTGATAACATGCAGTATGGCGGCATTTTATACGTTTAAGTCTTTCCTTTTTGTATCCCCCTTACATGCCCTGGTGCCAACATTATTTTCTGTATATTACAATAGTTATTAGGGTCATCTGCCTCACTGACACTTAGTTTCCTAACCTGGGAAATGGGGGAGGGCTGACAATAGGGTCCTAGCGGCAGTCTGGTGTACCAAGCTGCAACCAGGACATCAAGACTAGTTCCAAGGTCTGAAAAATCACAGCATCGCCTGGCTCAACCCAGTGTTTCCAACCCAGGTTCTGTCTAGCTTAAGAACTCCAGCTCTGTCCAACGTTTCCTCGAGTATCCCTTGTGTCTTTCACACTACGAAGCAGTAGAAGAAGGAGAAAGAGGAAGAAAGAGACAAGAGACAATCAAAAGATGAAAAAGCTGTGTATGTGGCCTCTTGTTTCTACCCTCTGGAACATTATCCTCATTCTAATACCGGATGGTATTTGGAACATTTTCCTGTTCCAAGGACCATCAGAATGTATCACCAGAGAATGACAGAATCTACTGTATATATTAGTATAAACATTGTTGCTTATAGAATCAAAAGAGGAGAGGTGATTATAAGTGATTAGAAATTGTTTAAATTTCTTTAGAGAAGGTTCTTAGGATAAGAGCATCTCCACTGGTATTAACAAGGGAAATGGAGACACCAGGCATGGCATAGAGGAAGACAGAAATTATTGCAGTCAGGGAAAGCGAGGTAAAACCAATCAGTTCAGAAGCGGTACCTGAGAAGGCGTGCACCAGGAGGGGTGGACACTCGTGTGGGGCTGAAGTTGGCATTCAGTGGAGGTGACTGGAATCCACAGGCCGGAGTGTGAATCTCACACCTGAAGTAAGTGGGAAATCCTCAAGCAAACTTGGAGATAAATACATATATTTTGACAAATACATATAAATGTTGGACATTTCCATTCTGTTTTCCAGACCCCACCTCCACAAGAAGTTAATTTGTATTGCATAACCCAGTCTTCTGCCTTAGAAATACTTCATTTTTCAGAATTACCAAAAATATTTATAGCTTGACTAAGCTAATTTAAAACACATAACAAAAGCATGCCATGTCTAACGTGCTCTGGGCTGCAGCTGTGGGGCGGCTGTGTGGCTGGGAGCCAGTGCCGGCTGGGTCAGGAGCGGTCTGTGAGAAGCAGCCTTCTCTGTTCCTGGGGCCTCGTGCACAGATTACATGGGTCACTGCCTAGTGCGGATACAGCTGTTTCCTGTCACGTTTTCTTCAGAACCTAAACTTTCGAGGCATTTGAACCTTGAGCACACCTCAAGGTCCTGAGCTCACCTCGGAGTGAAGTATTTCATGTCCTAACCCAGCAAATTATTTTACAAAATAATTTCCTAATCCAGAAGAAGCTGACTCTTACCCTTGGATAAATTTAAAATGTGTCCTGAAAATAAAAAAAAAGAAGAAGAAGAAGAGGCAATTAAGTAAAACAACTGGGAAAAGATTTCCTTTGTTCTGCCAAGATTTAACATTTGCCCCAGGGCCACAGTGCGCTGGCCCGTAGGGGTTGAATGGGACCAGGGAGGCAGACAAGCCTGCCCTGAGCACCTGACCCAGATGCCTCCCACCCTTTCTGCATTGTCTTCCTGGTGCTTCCTGGAAACAGTGATTGCTATTAACTTCTTTAATATTCAGAAAAACACCAAATCTCCAGAGAATATTAAGTTTATCAAGTATAGGTAAACTGAACAGACTTATTTTTCTGATTCAACTAATAATACTTCTTCTGGAAAAACTGTCATAAATTAGAAAGGGCATGCAAGGAGAAATATATATACATATATATATATATATGTATATATATATTTTTTTCCTCTAAAATGCACATGGAGAAAAGGAAAAAGGAAGAGGGGTCAGGAAGGGGCTACTAGAAAGTGGGAGAGACCACCTGCCACATTTGTTCTGAAACTTCTTTAAGCAGATGTTGATTTCACATTCTGAATTTGATACACATCTGCGTCGTCATCATATTCAAATGATGGTCTTAAAATAAGCCCAGGAGAGGCGTGGGCAGATTCACCCAGATTCACCCACAGGAAGGCAGTTTCTGTGTTTGGCTCCGGCTGTTTACGCATTAGGCTCTAGTGAAGCAGCGTGTTGTTTCTAGGAAGAGAGGGTTGTGATTCATGTAAACATGACCCGGCTGAGAGTGGGCAGAAAGCAGTCTGAAATGAGTCACACAATATAAGATGGTACAGAAGGTGATTCACCAGGTCCCAGGAAAATATAGGCAAGTGACGAGGTAGTGCACNAGCCCAGGAGAGGCGTGGGCAGATTCACCCAGATTCACCCACAGGAAGGCAGTTTCTGTGTTTGGCTCCGGCTGTTTATGCATTAGGCTCTAGTGAAGCAACGTGTTGTTTCTAGGAAGAGAGGGTTGTGATTCATGTAAACATGACCCGGCTGAGAGTGGGCAGAAAGCAGTCTGAAATGAGTCACACAATATAAGATGGTACAGAAGGTGATTCACCAGGTCCCAGGAAAATATAGGCAAGTGACGAGGTAGTGCACCCTGAGAAACTCAGTCCCCACGGCAGAGTGGGTGAGTCTTTGTCCTGCCCAACCGCCACTGAGCCGCAGGGATGAGGAGCTGCGGGTGGCGGTGCTGTAATAGGTGTGCTGAGGGCTCCCTTCGGGCTGGTAGTTCTGTGGTGGCTGCTTGTATTCAGCTACGGATCTCTGTGGCCTGCAGATACATCTGTCCTAAATGCTCTCAAGTGTGTGATGTGAGATGATTTATCCAGAAGGCTTCACAGCTGGCATCCAGTAAAACATTTGGAATCATTTTAAATGTGTGTTACCGAGAAGCAGCATTCCCTTCCCAGTGCTAAGTTTAAACAACTCCTGTCATTTCAGACGCCAAGGAAACCTGTTTCTCACAGGATGTTTCAGTCCAGGAAAGAGCATGTGAGAGCCCTGTAAAATGGAAGAGAATTTGAAGCATATAAATCCCCTATTCTTCCACCTCCTTTTGCACGCGTGCGCGTGCACACACACACACACACACCCCTTCCTCTTTTAGGGAAGAAATTTCAGAACAGAAGAAGGAATTCAGGATAAAGGTGACCTTCCCATGGCAGGGCAGGGGAGGGAGGGTGCCCACTGACAGCTCATAAGCAGCGGAGCTCACTGACTCATGCGAAAGCCCCAGAGGGACCATCGCCTCCCTCAGTCACCCTCTAGGAAAACAGAGACCAAAAATGTGATATTATAAATGTTCCCACGGAGTCCCAGCTTTACAGGATCCAAGAGAACTGTAGCCATACCCTGCTCCTCGCTGTGCTGGAGTGTAAATAAGCTCACATGCCCTACATAGCTAAAAACCCAACAGAAAATGTTCAACACGCAGATTCAAGATCCCATGGGAAAGTTTACATAGTCTGATTGAGTCTCTCCTAGTCTACGCTTGAATATTAAATCAAGTTGTAAAACCTTCTGAGGTTTGCTGATGCAATTGAAAAGCACTATCAGTATGTGGATGTTCATGTCCTTGTGGTTTGCGGGGTTTCGCTCACATCTCTGGTGATTACAACCCCATCACAAGGACACATCTTTAGCTCATCTCATTTCTCTGTTTTGCACTGCGACGATGCTACTTCTCACTGTGGTGCTTCACCTGGCCTGGGATGATTCGGCCAAAGAACCAGATGCTATGCCAAGAGGGCCAGGAAAGATGCCTAGGATTCTACCTGATTTGTGGCAGGGCTCGTAACTGTCAAGTGCTAGAAAGGCTTCACAAGCCTTGTTTTGTCTGAGTCACCTAATCTCTGTAACATGGTCAGAAAGAGCATCTAAGCACAGGCTTCTATGGCCCTGCCTTAAGGTGCGCAGGCAGGCAGAGTACCATGAGCCCTTGGCAGGATGGTTCAGTGAGAACTGGGAAGTCTTTGGCTGTTCACCACGCAAGGCATTGCATCTTCTGCATACTCCATCAGGGAGTGTCAACCACCTGTGTAGGCTGGTCCCTTGTTCCCAGGGTTTTCTATCCAGGACTCTTGCCAAAGCTGCTGTGGCCACCACACACTGTGAGATTACAGGGCTCTAACAGTTAATAATGTAGCTGAAAGTTCCCACTTGGCATTGTTAGGGATTGGCATTAAGCCACCGGGGAAGAAAGTGGTTTTTCATGGGAAGTTGTAAAGTCCCACATCATACACCACTTCAGGTGTCAGAGCATCTTCTTAAGCCACATTATCGATGCTTCTGGTCTCGATTAAGGCCAGGAAAACTTCCTGCCATCCTCACTGCCACAGCTAAGAGCTTAACCATCTTTGTGTTCTACATAGGTTTCATCCATCGGAGCTATGGCTGAAACACCTGATTCTCACACACATTTTTTCATCTGGGATTTGCCACTGGGAGGGCATGCGCTGAAAAGTCAAGCCATTACCGCAACCTAGTGTGTACCGGTAGGTACTGGTGATTACTCATTGCTGTTAGGATCACTTGCCATACTGCTTTGTGAATCCATTGCAGAGCCATCTACAGAATTTAACGACCTCTGCAGTGACAAAGATAACATTGCGATGTTATCAAGCCAAATGTTTGACATTGACTCCAGACTACAAATGAGGCTATTGATGGCAACCGTACTATGGATGGTGGGTGGTGGCAGTCACCCTAAAATAAAAGTTATCTGGTCAAAGGTGTCTTAAGGAAGGCCAGTCCACTCCCTGCTTGGCTACGCAGTGCTCAGAACAAAGTGTGATAGACTCCCTGTGGATGTTCAGAATGCACACAGAATCCGTGTTTTCTCTGATTAAAACATGAAGCAATTAGCAGAGCTTGACAATACACACTCAGTCACTCAAATCTTTTTTGGAAGTATAACAGATGCTTTGTAGATAAAAGTCATGAAACTAAGACTCAGAATGAAATATAAAACTAGATACGACACTTAGCCATATTCCTTTTCTAATAAAAAATATCTGCAGATCTCTCCTGTTGTGATAGGAAATCGCTTTGGTCCCAATGAGAGCGGTTCACAACACTGGCCATCCCCTCAGGGTTTCCAGGACTCCTGGCCTAGGCTGGGCCGTGCTTTCTAGAGGAATCTGGGAAACTTCATGGCCATCGACAACGTACTGTGAGCTGTTCCTGAAGGCCTGGGCCCCGAAGTACAGGTCCTACTTTCACAAGAAGAGCCCAATTTAGAATGGAAAACGAAGTGAAGTCCTACTTATGTTAGAGAGGCCCAAACAGCTTTGTGCGTTTGTGAGTATGTGTATTTAACTGACTTTGATGGCAGCCCAGTGAGATAGGAAAGCGGTGAACCAGATTCTTACCGGAAGGCTGCAATCGTAGTCAGGGAGGGCACGGGGCACCAGCAAGCTGACGGTGGTGTCACCCAGCAGCTGGGGCTCAGCATCTCTGAACTCATTCCCAGCCTGTGGGGCACCAGCCTGGCTTCCTGCTGAAGCATCACTTCCTGCTTTCACGCAACACACTCATTCAAAGTGTGAAACTAAATTCAGAACCATCTTCCTGTTCAATTAGTGCTTAAAACTTCTGCTAGTTGAAATCCTGGCCTTTATAGCCACTTCTGTCACTGTTAAAATATAGCCATTGTGATGTTTGGTAGCACTTGGAATTAAGTTTAATGGAAAAATCTGTGTGAAATAAATGCCAGATTTAAAAGTTATAAGGGCAATTGAGCAACTGCATTTATCACTAAGACTCTTATTCACAACGTCTTCTGTTTTTGTTATTCCAAGTATTCTAACTATATTTAAATAGTATCCCACACTAATCCAAGATTTTGAAGCACTGTTTATTCAGTGGCCAATGAAAACAGGCCTCTCCTCTGGGTGGAATACTTGACTATCAAACTGATTCTTAAAATGTGCTCTGTGCAAAGCCAGGCATTCTGAATATCTCTAGAAATCAAATTAGGTCCTAAGAAAGCAGTTGAAATATGCGGCCAGGACCTGACAATTCTAACATTCAAACTGAAACTGAGCCACAGCCATACGTGGACATCAAGAGCCTGGAGCTGGGACCACTGCAGGGCCATGGAGTGAGTTCTACACAAAACATTCTTCTCAAGGATGGGATGGAAAGGCAGGAGCTTGGGATAGAATGACCAGCATGGACTCACGTGGCCATTCACAATCAACAGGAACTCAGAACTCCCCCCAGTCTATCTCAGCACCCTGGGGTGCAGGGACGGAGTGAAAGAGAAAGTAACTTGCCTTTTTACTATCTTGGAGAGTGAGCAGGAGAACTACTTGGTCAGGGAGGTTTTTAAACCCAATTTCTTCAATGTATTGACATAGTTTTTTGGGGGGGATTACATTGAGATTATTTTTAAAATTTGTCTTTCTTGTTCAAAGAAAAAAAGCAAGGACCATGTCCATAAAGCACATTGCTATTCAGAACCACCTTCCCCGCCCCACACACAAAGAAATAGAGACTTTGGTTACCATATGAGGTTTGATTCCATCGAAGTATAACCTTAATAATTCTTATAAATCAGTATTTAATTCTATAAAGAGAAGTATTTTGCAGTCACTTCATAATTGAAAACATGTAAGGAGTGCAATGGTAAAGGGAAGGAGGTAAAATTCAGGATTACTTAGAAAAGGAAAGCTCTTGTTTTCTGTCCTTCGGCCCTTGTTTGAGTGCCAGTGTCTGCTTCCTCTACCCCCCCCACCCGTAAATCCTCTGTGAGCTCCGTCCATCCTGCTTCCAGAGCTCTCCCGAGAGTCTCTGCCTTTTACCTGCCTCTGAACCCCACACTCTGGGATCTGGGGCTGAGTCACAGTGGCGGCACAGGACCAAGGCTGATTCCCCCTGCTGCCCGATTCCCAGGCTGCTCATTCCTTTCTCCACCTTGGCCTCCTTTTCAGGACTGGGTCTTTGCTGAAGTTTCTCTTTAATTTTTGCCAGTTGGTTGCTCTGCCTAGTACTCTTCACCCTCAAAGGCAGGCTGCTACGTCCTGAGCATGAGTTAATAGAAATGGAGCCCTGATGGTTCTGTCCCGTCATCGTGTCCAAACACGAGCAGACCATCCGGATCATGGCTTTTGCTTGCTGGCTCCAAGAGCTCTGGTTCTGTCTGTGCCACCATCTACCCACTTAGCCGACAGATTATGCCAATCATCTCGCCCATCCCACATGCACTTCCTTTTTAAACTTTTTAGTTTGAAATTAGAGACTCACAGGAAGTTGTGAAAATGGCACAGAGTCTCTTGTAGACGCCAATCAACTTCTACAATGGGCGATGTCAAAAGTATAGCAACAGTATATCACAATTACAGGACAATATATAGTGACACAATACACTATCAAAACCAGGAAGCTGACATTAGTATATTACTGTTAACTGGACTACAGACCTTATTTGGTTTTCAGCATTTTTAAACCTCTATTCATGTGTGTGCATGTAGTTCTTTGCAGTTTTACACCCTGTATAAATGTAAAGGCACTACAGTCGAGGCATAGAACTGTTCCATCACCACCACTAAAGTTACTGCCTTCGTGTTGCCTCCTTGTGTCTGCGTCACGGTCTCCCAAACAAACACCCTCTGTGCCCTGACTCCATGCGGTCCTCCATCTCTGTACTTTGTCATTTGCAGAATCTTATGTAAATGAAAGACTAATCTTTCAAGACTAATTTTTTTCATTAAATAAGACCCTTGAGGTGAATTCAGCTTGTTGCTTGTTTCACTTCCTTTCTGTGAATGGATGTACCAATTTGTCCCGCAGAAAGTGGGATGCGAGGGATTGTTGCCCCGTCTCAGAGACAAGTTATACAATCCCCCAGCTCATGAGTCAATGGTGGCACAAAGACAGAATTATTTACCCATAATGTAGGACATCTGGGGCAAAGGAGATTTAAGTTGCTTCTAGTATTTTGCTCTTACACTTAGCTTCTAGGAACTTGTGTGAAACTGAATTGTCATTTCTCTAGGATAAATGCCCAAGAGTGCAGTTGCTGGGTGATATGGTTAATGCCTGTTTAGTGTAATGAGAAACTGCCAAACTGCTTTCCAGAGTGGCTGAGCCATTATTCCTACCAGCAAACGAGAGACCCAGTCACTCCACAGCCTTCTTCACAAATGCTTGGTGTTATCACTGTTTTCCATTTGAGCTGTTCTAGTTGCTGTAAATTATTTCACTGTGGTTTTAATCAGCATTATTCTAATGGTTAATGATGTTGAACATGGTTTAATGTGCTTACTTGCCATCCATACTTCTTCTAAGGTGAAATACCAGTTTATGTCTTTTGCTCATTTTATAATTGTTCTTTTTATAATTTTATATATACTAGATATTGTCTGTAGCTTGTCTTTCATCTTCTTAAGTTTTTTAATCTATTGATTTTTTTCTTTTATGGATTTTGATGTCATGTCAAAAACACACTCATATTTGCTGGAATCTGCATAAAGAACTAAAAGGCTACTCATCTAATTAAAGCGTGGGGCACCTGTAGTGGAACCAGGAGGATCCACTCGGGGTAGAAGTAGGAGGTGTGACTTTTCATCTTTTTATACTGTTGAAGTTTTTAACTACTTCAATAAATTAATTGAAAAAACAGAGCGTGGACTTTGAGGCAGACCAGTTTCAATACAGGCCCCACAGATAAGTTGTTAGAGGTTGGGAAAGTTTTTATAACTTCAGTTTTCTCATATGTAAAATTACATGTAAAAAAAGACAAACCAGCTCAGTAATTTTTATTAAGATTAAACAAGATATATGTGAAAATACTGTTTAATAAGTAGTGGATCAATTAATCATAGGATTAAATTAGAATCGTGAACCAAAGCAGTTCACATTTTTCCTATTGCTTCATTCACAGTCATATTTGGTGGCAGGCTGCTCAGTTTTTCTAGGCTCGTTACATTCTTCTGGGGAGACACGGTGGCTGTGTTTGTGCTCTCTGCTCCTCTAGCTAATGCTGTTTTGCTAAGCATTTTTTAATGCTTATAGTAAGCTATGCCTCTCACTTCAACTAGCAATCTCTAAAATTCTCATTAGAAAGGAATTATTATTCTTAATGTATAGGTGTGAACCAAGAGTTCAGAGAGAGAAAATGACTTGCTACCAGTCAGAGCACCTTTTCAATTCTTAAACTAACAATTGTGATACAATTCACATCTTAACATTCTAAACTAATATGCTAATTTTTATGAATCTGAAAGGCAGTGCTTCATTTGGAGACTTTCATCACATTAAACCACGGCAGTTTGGATTTGTGAACTCCCAAGAACCCATTAAAAAACCTCTGATTTCTAACTCTGGAGTACCTTTAGAATTCACAAGTTCTCCAAATGCAAGCCTCAAAATAGTGATTCCAAAATGAAACACAAAATTAAAACCAATTTAAAAAATATTTAACTTTAATAGAAATCAATCCCAGACCTTCATAAATATTAATATACTTTGTTAACTTCCTGCTTTCGATTTATGTTCTTTACTGACTGACAGTCCGTATAGGATGAGCCAGCAATTAATATGTTTATTAGAAAAGGGTTTATTCTAATTTGTTTATCTACTGCTCTAACTATATGGTATACATTGGTAATTTATCAGAAACCATAATTTACTTGTCTCTTATCAATAATACATAATTACAGAAGTCAAAAATTTACTTTTAACAAGTCTAAAAACTACTTTTTTCAAGGCTATGAAACAAGATTTAATATATGTAACATGTTTGTTACATTCCACCACAGATTTTGCCATAAAATATCTTGACAGTTACAGCACAGAGGCTTTATACTCGCACATTTTTTAAAATTGAGCCTTATTTTGGGGAGAAAACTGGGCTTAATCATTAGAGCTCTCATATGTTTATGAAGTTCAGGGTGCTTGTTTTATACAGTTGCAAATCTTAACATCAAACACAAGCTAAATCAATGTACAGAGCGAGAACTATCTTTGGTCCTCTTTTCTATAAAGCTGTGTATCTACTTACTATATTTTTAAACTTAGTTAGCTAATGTTAATTTTTTTTATATTACTATAAAACGAATACTTTGAGAGCTTAGAAGTCGAACTCTGGTAAACAGTTGTGTCAAAATAGTTGCTAAGACATCACTTTCAGCTTTTAACTGTTTCTTCTTCATCTATTGTTTAAACCACTTCAGAGTTATGATTGACATGTAAAAACTGTATATATTTGATGTATACACTTGATGAACCAAACTTTTCTTCTGCTACCCTCCTGGCAAATTTTAAGCACAAAATTTATACTGTCACCTATCACGAGGCTGTAACAATCTCCAGAACTTATTCCTGCAAGGTAAGGAAACTCTGGCCCAGTCCAGCCAACGGGGGGGGAGGGGGGGGAGGCGCAGGGGAGGAGCACACACACACTGAGTACAGGGTAGGTGAGGTCATGCTTTGTGACCTGCAACAGGAAGGAACATCACTGAGTATGTTAGCTGCAGGCTTGTCGTGTGTGGCCTTTATGTTGAGGCATGTTCCCTCGATATCCACTTTGTTGAGTTTTATCACAAATAGATGTTGAATTTTTCAAATGCTTTTTCTGCGGGTTAAAAGTATCCCATGGTGTTTATCCTGCATTTGGTTAATGTGGTATATCACAGTGACTGACTGGCATCTGTTGAACTATCCTTGCATCCCTAGAACAAATCCCACCTGATCATGGTATAATATGGTCCTTTTAATGTATTGTTGATTTTTGCACCTATGTTTATCAGGGATGTTGGTCTATAAATTTCTTTTCTTGTGATGTCCTTGTCCGGTTATGGTAACAGGGTCATGCTGGCCTCATAAAGTAAGTTAGAAGTGTTCCCTCCCCTTCTATTTTTTTGGAAGAATTTGAGAAGAATTGGTATTTCCCTTTGAATATTTGATAGAGTTCACCAGTGAGTCATCTCTGGTCCTGGGCTTTTGTATGTTGGAAGATTTCTGAGTCTGATTCAATCTCCTTACCCATGCTCAATCTGTTTAAATTTTCTAGCTCTTCATGATTCAGTCTTTATAAGTTGTGTATTTCTAGAAATTTGTCCATTTCTTCTAGGTCATCCAATTTGTCAGCATGTGACTGCTCACAGTAGTCTCTTAGGACCCTTTATCCTTCTGTGATCAGTTTAACGTCTTTCATTTCCGATTTTGAGTTCTTTTTTTCTTGGGAAGTCTAGCTAAAGATTTGTCTTTTATTTTCTTTTAAAAAACAGCTTAATTTCATTGAATTTTTATAGTGCATTTTAATCTCTATTGCATTTACTTGTTTATTTCCTTCTTTCTACTAATTCTAGGTTTTGCTGTTCTTTTTCTACTTCCTTGAATTATAAAGTTAGATTGAGATTTTTCTTATTTTTTGATGTCGGCATTTGTCCCTCATAGAATTGCTTTTGCTGCACTCCATCCATTTTAGTATTTGCATTCAAATTTGTTTCAAGGTAAATTTTAATGTCTTCTTGAGTTCTTTGACCCATTGGCTGTTTGAAAGCATGTTATTTAATTTTTCCATATATATGAATTTTCCAGTTTTTTTCTTGTATTTGATTTCTAATTCACACCAGGGGGGTTGGAAAAATGCGTGAAATGGCCTCAATATTCATAAATTTATTAGGACTTGTTTTGTGGTTTAATGTGTGACCTGTCCCAGAGACTGTTCCATGTGCACTTAAATGTGTACTCTGCTGCTCTTGGATGAAATGTTCCACATTAATCTTTTAATTCCATCTGACCTAACACGCATTTTGGGGGTTTTTATTTTGCTATAACATGTGTTTTAAGGCCAATGTTTCCATGTTGATTTCCTGTCTGGTTGATCTATGAAAAAAACTTTTATTTTCTTAACAGCAAGTTCTAATTAGAACACACAAATTTTAAGGCACATAATGTAGCTTCAAAAAATTTTAAACCTTACTAAATATTTGAGGTTTAAAAATTAAGCAATTTATAAATATCTCCCTTTTGCTATCAATTAATGAAAAGTCCCTGGTTTTGGTAACAAACACTAAGGCTTTTAAACTTAGTATACCAAGTATGTCTTTCCATTCTCTTCCAGCTACCAGCCATTTCTGTGGTATGGAAAATATCTGTTTCCTTTACACATGTTCCTTGATGACCCTTCCCCAATTTTCCATTATCCCTTTCCCCCCTCCCCTCTAGTTACTGTTAGTTTGTTCTCTATTTCAATGTCTCTGGTTATATTTTGCTTGCCTGTTTTGTTGATTAGGTTACACTTATCGGTGAGATCATATGGTATTTGTCTTACACCTCCTGGCTTGTTTCACTTAGTATAATGCTCTCCAGATCCATCCAGGTTGTTGCAAAGGGTAAGAACTCCTTTTTTCTTTTTACTGTGTAGTATTTTACTGTGTAAATATACCATAATTTTTTGATCCAGTCATTTACTAATGGGCACTTAGGTTGCTTCCAACTCTTGGCTATTGTAAACTGTGCTACTATGAACATTGGGGTGCATAGGTTCTTTTTAATTTCTGTTTCCGGATTCTTAGGGTATAATCCCAGCAGTGGAACTGCTGGTCAAAGGGCAGTTCCATTTTTAGTTTTCTGGGGAAATTCCACACTGTTTTCCACAGTGGCTGCACCAGTCTGCGTTCCCACCAACAGCGCACTAGTTGAGGATGGGTGGGATAAGCAGGTGGAGAGGGGGGCGAAACGGAGACATCAGTACTTAAACAACAATGAAAAAAAAGAACTTGAAAAAAATGTATCTACTACTTGTTATTAAAGAAAATTCTTTTCGATTCACATTTGAGTCATTAAAAAGGATGTAAATACAATGTTAAAAAATACCTCTACCCAGATTATCAAGACTAAAACAGCCTCCCTTTTCTTTTACCTCAGAATATCTGCCCTCAGTACTGTGGTGTTTTTTAACTTAGCCTTGCACCAGCATCACCTGGGCGGCTTGTTTAAAAAACATATTGTGGGGCCCACGCTCCGATGTTCAGATTCAGCAGACAGCAGAGCCAGTCATGTTCATTTCTCAAGTTCTCAGTGATATTGGTGCTGCCAATGATCTAAAAGCCAAACTGAGAATCACACACCTATAACGTCTCCAGTGTCTTTCCCGAAGTCTGGAAGAAATGGCACTTCCCTCCTTACCAAGGTTTACTTTATCCTCTTGATTCCATCTTCACCCGCTTCTGCAATTATTCCCTCTATTCCCAGCATCTCTATTTGCATTGACTTCTCACTATCTGCTTTCTTGATACATAACCCTTCGCTTTTCAAACACAAAAGAAGTTACCCATCTAACTACCCTTTTTCTGCCTCACGCATCTCCGTGTTTACTGCCAAATTTGTAGATAAAATATCCTTGAACCAGAACCTCTACATTCCACTACTTTTTCTCCAATAGTTGGATCATCTCTGTATCAGGACCCAGCAGAAGACAGCTCTCAACTTGGGTAAATCATTAATGGACTCTTAAGAAGTGTGGGCAGAGTTTAGGAAAACTGTAATGGATCTTACAGTAACCTAGGCTAGAAACAATGGGAACGCTTCTGCCATTCCTAGATGTGATGTGGGTGAGGGAAAACAGTTACCAGAACCTGGAGAGAGTGCCGTGTGGAGAGGAGCTATAGCCCTCCGGTGAGCGGAGGGCAGCCAGTAACAACACCATGGAGGGGTAGGAATTGAAAGGGAAAAAAATCTTTCTCTTTCCTCCTGTCAATGTGCCAATGTGGGGCTAGTGCTCCAAACCGGCTAAAGGAACAAGAAGCCACAGGGACAATAAGCGGGTTGATTACATCCTGAAGTTCAAACTATGAGCCGTAGTGGTGGGAAGAACAGAGAGTGGATCTGAGGCGCACACAGAAGATAATCAGCACAGGCCTACTTCTTCTGTTCTTCAGCATCTACTCTTGTCCTTTGTTTAGGTAACAAATTGGTGTCCTCAATATAGGGATTTGTATATAAAGTCCTATAAGCTACTATTTCTTAGGAGGCTGATGTCAATACATTCCTATTTTTCTCACTGACACATGGCACAAGCTGCAGGGTAGCCCACGGTTAGGCAATAAAACACATCGCAATGGATTGTAAAGGATTAAAGCAATATAAACTAAGTCCTCCAAATTGAGCAAAATTAGAAATCAACACAAGAATTTGGGACTAAACTCCCAAATATTTTGAAGTTAAGTGATATACTTTTAAATAATCCATGGTTCAAAGAAGAAATCTAAAAGAAATTAGAAACTATTTTCAACTGAATGAAAATGAAAACAGAACAGGTAAGAAACCTGGAATATGGGATACAGACAAAGCAGTGCTTAGTGTAAACTTAAAGCTTTAAACACCCATAACTGGATAAAGAAATATCTTAAATCAAAAATCTAAGCTAAAACATCCAGAAAAAGAACAGTATATTAAAGCTAAAGGAAGCAGGACAAAAAGGAATAAAGATGAAGGTTGAAACCAATGAAAAAGAGAACAGGAAAAACAACAGGGAAAAATCAGAGGTAACACCAAAGTTGCTTCTCTGCACAGCTCAGTAAAACTGATAAGATCGAGGGGAAAGAAAAGAAAACAAAGATCACCAAAATAAAGAGTGAAAAGGGGATCTCACTAACAATTTTACAAAAATTAAAAGGATAGGAAAATACTATGAACAACTTTATGCCAATAAATTAAATAACTTAAGTGAAATGGAAAAATTCCTAGAGACAAATTATTAAAACTGACTCAAGAATATAAAAAAAAATATTCAGAACACAGAAAACTCACTAGACCTGTATCATGTAAAGAAACAGAAATTGACTAATTAAAAATCTTTCCGTAAAGAAAAATCCATACAGGTGTCAGGTGGGTACTAGATTTATCAGAGTGGTCACTTCAGTAAGTTATATAAATGTCTCACCATTATGTTGTACAACTAAAACTAACATTGTATGTCAGTGGTAATTGAAAAAAAAAACATACCCAGATGGCTTCACTATCAAATATTTAAGTAAGAAATAATATCAATCACTTATAAACACTTCCAGAAAGTACAGATGGGAGGATTTCTCAACTCACTCTATGCGGTCATTATTATGCTGATTTCAAAGTCAGAAAAAGAAAGCAAACCACAGACCAGTATCCCTCATGCATCATAGCAGAAATCCTCAATGAAGTATCAGAAAATCAAAATAAGCATCTCATTTTGCAATGCTGTGAATGGTCCGCTTATTGATCTACTGTTAAATCACTGAGTTGAATTTTTTTCTTGTGCATTTATGTGTTATGGTTTAAGATTTAAAAAATTTAAATACACACATACAAGAATAAAAAAGAATGCTTAGTCCATACCTTCAAAATACAAGTCATTCCGTGACTAACAGAAAAGTAAAAATAATGGCAGAACTTGACAAGGACTCTGAAAGGTATAAAGTGTTAAGAGGAAATAACAATCAAGCTATGTATGCTGTTTTTATTTTTGAAGGGATATGAGAAAAAGAAAAACTTTAAAAAGGAAATAGAATTTGGGTTGTCTTAGTAAGGAATAAATAAAATTCCAATAGGTGCAGAGAAAAAAAAAGTAGATATTTGCGTGAGGAAAGCTTGAAGCCTATTTTGGAGAAAGAGGTCATCAGGATTAACTTGACCACTACATGTACAGATGAAAAAAAATCTCTTGAAGGCCAAGCTGAAGATATATGAACTTAAAGTTTAGAGAAGTAATTTATGTTTTCAGAGCAGGGAAAAGACAAGCCATATACTTTGGGGCTATTAGTTTGGGGAGGTAATGAGCTTAATGGACTGGACCAGTTGGAGGGGGCAGAAGATGGAGAAAAGGGTAGCAGAAATTAAGGGGCTAATGCAATGATTCTCAACCAAGTCAACTTTTCATGAGCTGGTGAGATCAAAGTTGTTTTCACAACACATTATTTGGCTTTTCTGACCTCAGTTTTTCAAGTTTTCATATGCTGTAAGACATGTGATATCAAAAGAGAACGAATGCAGAGGCAGATACAAGAATCTAGGAGTCCTCTATTACACCAGGCAGTAAAGACCTGAAGTAATTTTTCTGTGTAATAAAACAATCCCATTCTTCTTGCTATTAGGTTTTGTAAAATAGCTATATTTTCATTAAAATGTTACAATTTTGTTAGCATTCAATGGTTTATTATTTTTATATGAATTAAATATTTAAAGTTTGTTCTAATTTTGAGTACATTAAGTATGGATGCATGTAATCCATACAAAGTTCTTTCGGGACCTCAATAACTTTTATCAGTATAAAGGGGTACTGAGACCAAAACATTTGAGAACTCCCGAAAATAATGCAGGACATAAAACACAGTAATAGTAATAAGAATGAAATGGAAAAGATTAAAATGCAGACAAAAAATATATATAGATACACACAAAATAGGGAAAGAGATAAAGAATTGAAAAGTTCAGCCAGAATGATTTGGAAAAATAACAGACTAAGAGATAATAAATTTAAAAAAAATCAGAGTTTGAGGATGGCAGGAATTCAGTTTTGACACAAATAAAATGCTAGCCAGTAGTCACATATATGAAAATGAAATAGGTTAAGGGCAGAGAGAGTTTGACAGTCATGTGTGCAGGTAAAAGACCAGGTTGTCCGGGCATCTTGAATCACCTGTCCCCAACTCCTTGGTGGAAGATTGTTGCAGTTTCTTCTGAAAGCATCTCTAGACTGCTAATTCTGGAAGCTTCTGGGTTACATTTATTTTTACTAAGAGCTTTTAAAAAAATATATTTTCTCAGTCTTGGCCCAATTTCTATAGGCAATTCAATTTCTAAGAGGCATTCTGGTGTCACTATAGGTAGGGGAACCAGACAAAAGACCGAAGACCTGTCTCATTAGTCACTTTCTTCAATTTATAAAATGAAAGGGATACGCAAAGATAATCTGTAAGGCTTCTTCAGATCTAAAATTTTATGAAACAGCTATCAACTCCCTTATCATGAACAAACACACTTACCCCAGCCTCCAAGAGTTACAGAACCAACCCAACTATTAACCAGCTACACCTTTCTCAACGAACTGTATCTACTGCTGTTCCTATGTAAAGTAGAATTATCTTACCATTTATTTAAAAAGCCACTTCTTTAGAACTTTAAAAGAAGTCCTGAATCTTAAATTTTGTCAACAAATCTGAATTTACCTCACTGATAGACTTGGTTTTGCAAATTTTAAGCATATTCTGATCTGACACCTATTCCCTACCCCCAACTCCCAACCTATCATCCCAGGTTAAAGAATTCTATGATTGTTTTGCTTAATCTTAAAGACCTGTCTCCTCCTTCCCACTGACCCTCTAGGTTGCCCACTGCTAGTTTTCTTCAATTCTATGAAGTCTCTCGTAGAGTCATGGGGTTAAAGGTGAACTACCGTAGTAACTGCAGGCAGAATCACGTCACAGAGGACACCACCACCACTTTCCTGGGTTCTGTAGTGGCATCAGGTTGCTATCTTCATGGGACTGCTTATGAATTAATGCTTTCTAGCAGTGCTTATCTTTCATTTCACTAGCAAAGTAACTCTTTTGAAAGGAAATGTAATAGAATACCTCACTATATAAAATAGGCCATAAAATATAACTGCGGATTAAGATTTGTTAAGGCCTGAGGCCCCACAGATTCAGTCAGCCATGGTCCCTCCTTCCAACTGCACCCAACAAAGGCCCTTTAGGGTGGCTCACAGGCAGCACGAAGTACCCCATGAAAATCATCATCACTTCACTGCATCTCTAAGTGTTCCGTATGCCAATATACATGTAAGAGTCAAGGCTTCAAATAAATTACTCAGAAGGCCCCTTTACTGCAACATCAATAAAACAAAATTAATTTCTTCTCAATTTACTCAAACACATAATATAAAACCTTTCACAGGTGCATTTTAGGACAACTCCCCTCTTTAAGTGGTCAAGGAATACATACAGCATTCACTTAAAACATGAATAATTAGTTAACTACTAATTACTAATAATTAAGAGGTGTCCTTTCTTACTAATTACTAATAAAATAATTAGTAATTCCTCCTATAATAGATGTCCATAAGTACAAGATATCAGACACACAGCAGTGATCAAAGTTTTTTATTGCACATTTGCTTACAAGTTTGCTTCTTTCAGGTGGAGCTAAACCTCGATCATGGAGTTAGTTGCAGCCACATTCCCATCATCTGAATTTCCTGTACGTTCCCCTCGGCTGATGTCCTAGAAACTAGAACACCGACCATGTCAATCTGTCTAGGTAGTGGAGCACAGATGTGACATTTAAAAGAAATTTAACTACTCAAAAATAAACCAAACAGCATACTGTACATAAAACAAATAATGTTTATGACTACTCATATAATCCAGTCGCAGAGAATTTCTGATTACATAATATTATTAACTATAAACCAACCTTCTTCTAAATTATTTTGTTCTTGCAATGTACAATTAAGCATTTGTTTCAGAAAATTTCAACACGTTAGAAAACAGATTCTGTCACAATTAGACTTTTATAAGGTCTCCTCTCCCCACCAAGAAACAACCCAAAATGACTCCAAATCTTATAAAGGAACTATTATCATGGACTGAGATTTTTCAGAAGTGTTCATATTTCCTTTGCACTGTACTCAACAGTTAAATGCAAAATACAGAATATACTATCCCAGCTGAAATAATATAGCATTTGAGCAGCTCAAGCTTTAAACAGACTAGGACATTCATAGCTTGATTAAAAAAAGACACAAGAATGAAACACAACTACCATAGTAAACACAAAACTTTGGCCATTAATGGATCAAAGGTAATGGCTAATATTACTACTTTAAGCTCATCAACGTTTTATCAAAAAAAGTGACAACAGATATTTGGCAATAATCTTCTAAATTATTTATCCCAAATTTTCAAATGGAAAGTTTTTTTTGTACCACTTTTAAGTTCTATGCTTAATCGCTCCCATTTTCTTTTCAGACCTATTCAGAAGAAATGATTTAAACTTAATCTAGTTTTTCCTCTCACACACTTTTACATAAAATTACTAAAATCACGATTCTAAGTAATTTCTTTTTAATCATACAAATATTATATGCTGAAACTGTAATACAGAAATTAGATCTTTCTTAGTTTATCTAGAATGATGTTACTAGATTTTTAAAATTCTTTTCCATAGCTTTTCTTGTAACAATCACGACTTATGAAAAATGCATCTCAATTCCACAGCAAACTAGCATCCATGCTTATTCCACGTAGGTACTGCCAGGGGTCCCTGAGGTGTCCTGTCAACAATGACAAACTCATCAGGGTTGCCAAAGGCCTCATAGAAAACCAGTAACTCCTGTATTGCATGCTCCTCAATCTGAAAAGAGGGAAGGGGAAAAAAGGAAGATTTGCTTTACTCTTAATTATCAACTATGCAGGATTATAATACCTTTCCAATTTCCACTGTGGAACTCCTGCTTTCTATGGATATAACATAGTGGAATTAAATTAGGTATCCTACTATTCCCCTGGCAAGAAGGCTTGAGGCCTGAGCTAGGATAATCAGATACCCACCTTTCCTTGAATTTTAATTTTGAGTAGAAGAAAAAAAGAAACTGAAAACAGCAGTTGGAATCCATTCATTCCAATACCTTCATTCTGTGAGATTAATTTCTATTACTGTACAGGTCTTCAACTCTTGCTTGTAAGGTTTTTAGGGCAACAATGGGTCTTTGTTTCCAAGCCTGGCTTTCTGGTCTTTCAGGTGAAGTTTGTGAAATCTTTTTTTTTTTTTTTAAGCAACAACTCTTTTTTTAAGAGTTGAAGATTTATTTATTTATTTGTAGATGGAGAAGGGAGGGAGGAAGTGAGGGAGATGTGCAAGAGATACATTGATCAGCTGCAACCCAGGCATGTGCCTTTGACCGGGAATCAAGCCAGCAACCCTTTGTTCAAAGGCCAGCACTCAATCCATTGAGCCACACCAGTCAGGGCAGTCTGTAGAATCTTTTTTTTTAAAGATTTTATTTCTTTATTATCTTTAGAGGGGAAGGGAAGGAGAGAGGGAGAGAAACATCAATGTACGGTTGCCTCTCATGTGTCCAATGCTGGGAACTAGCCTGCAACCCAGTCATGTGTCCCGACTGGGAATCAAACCACGATCCTTTGTTTTGCAGGCCAGCACTCAATCCACTGAGCTATACCAGCCAGGGAAGTCTGTAGGATATTAATAAATAGATTCTACAAGCTGAATAGTTTCTACAAACTATCCTCAAATAAATTTCTTTTTCCTTCACGGGCCTGTGAACCAGATGATTGTGGTTCGGTTCCCAGTCAGGGCAAATGCCTGGGTTGCAGGCCAGTACCCAGTGGGGGACACACGAGAGGCAACCATACATTGATATTTCTCTCCTTCTCTCCTTCCTTTCTCCTCTAAAGATAAATGAATAAAATCTTTAAAAAAATTTCTTTTTCCTTAAGTAAGCCAGAATTGGTGTATGTTGCTTTAAGAACTCTTAACGATGCTCACTGAACTTCTGGGGAATGTGCAATATGCTAGATAATGCCAAGTTCTCTACATGTCACTTTTAAAACAGTTCAAAGAATCACCAGTGCTAAAAATATTAGCTTTATCACAATTTAATTTTATTTATTTATCTTTAGAGGAGAAGGGAAGGAGAGAGGGAGAGAAATATCAATGTATGGTTGCCTCTCGTGCATCCCTTGCTGGGAACTGGCCTGCAACCCAGGCATGTGCCCTGACTGGGAATTGAACCGTGACCCTCTGGTTAGCAGGCCCGTGCTCAATCCACTGAGATACACCAGCCAGGGCAGCTTTACCACAATTTATTAGTTCGAAATTAGTTATCCTGAATATGTCAATTAATACTCAAATTGTTGAATTTCAGTTTACTTATATATTTAATCTGATAACTATATGCACCTACACAAAGTGAACCAACATAATTTTCTTAAGATGTAAGGATAAAAATAGTGTAGGTCTTCCCAAAATTAAACCTGCATAGGCATGGTCTTTACCTGGATCAAAGCCAAGGGCTTTTCTCGACTCCTGATAAGTGCTGCTTCCTGCTGCAGTTCCTCTTCTACAATGGATGCGAAAGTGACGGGGGCTACCCCAGGAGGAGCAGCCAGGGAAGAAGATAACCAGGGACTGAGAGAATAATAATAACATGATGAGTTTTCATTCATCTTCCCCAATTTTTCATCCAATTATCTCCTCTGAAATACTCTTAAACAGTGTTACATTTTTCACCTACAACATAAAGAACCTGAGAGCTTTTGCATTCCATTTACAGAATAATAAAGTAAGAAACAGAAAAAAAGAACTAACATTTTACTTGGATCAGTGCTATAGAGAAAATTTCAGAAAACACCTAAAAAGTGAGATGGGGCAGATGCAATATTGTTGTTATATTGCGCCTATACAAAGGTAACTCAAAGTTTGGAGCAGACAGTATTCAGATAAAACACTCTATTCAGTACCATACTATTCCCAATTTCTTAATATTCTCTTTCAGCGCTAAGCAACAGCCTACCTGTGGAGGCCCCAAAGCTAATCAATGAACCTTACTTGTGGCTGTCTAGAAGTGGTGCATCTGAAACGTGGTTGCCTTCAGGTCCGCGGGTGCCTTGAGTAGAGCATCTGCAAAACAAATGCCAAACTGAAGTTTACAGCTTCTAGAGACATTAGTAAAATTACTTTTTGTAGAAATACAGAGGAAGGACTGTAATTCCCTGACTCAGGGACAAATTAATGTATGTATTCAGACTTACCTTTAAAATTATAAGCAAAGAAAAAAACCTACAGGTACTTAAACAATTTTCTATATAAAATACTGTAAGGGAAGATGCTGCAAGAAATGGCCTAATTTTAAAACTAATATTCATATAGCCATTTCTTGTAATCAGACATACATTAAGAAATACAGACAACTTTGTGAGATCTTTCACATTGATATTTTATGACTAAAAAGTGACAATAGCACTAAGTCTCAAAATACAACAGGGCCTAGAATAACATTATTTTATTCAATGTCATTTAATTATAACATCATTGATTAGATATTGTAAGAACTTAACTCTTACTTTTATCAATCAGCCTATAGTAAAATTGGTTTCATTATACCTCATTTCTCTTAAAGTTGCAGAGTCCATCAATGTTGTTAAATGAGGTCTTATTGTGTATATGTGTGTGTGTGTATGTATGTGTATATACAGATTTTGTATACACATATACAGATTTTGTAAGTAAGTGATCCACAGTCTAAATTTTGTGAGTGACTAAAAGATAGTAAATTCTTTGATAAGCTAGGGATTATGGATAAGGCAGAATTATATGACATGATCTCTATCTTCTAAGAACTCAGAAACCGGATGAGGAAACAACATATAAAACGACATAAATAATACAACAGAAAAGAATGTAAGACAGTGTCTAACAAACTGAGATCTATTGACCATAAAGATTATAAAACTCGGACAGATCTGGGCATCCGCGAGGGCCTCAAGCAGAAGATGACTCTAAGAAAGGGGTGTAGGATGAGGACAGTAGGAAGCATTCCTGTAAGAGAAAAAATCAACAAACACACCATGGAGATGGGCCAAATTATGGAGTTTTAGAGTTAGAAAGACACTTAGAGACTATCAAAATTAATCAATGCCCTCTTTCAGCAATGAGCAAATACAGGCCTAGCCAGGTTTACCAACAAAGTCTGGGAGTACAAACAGTGTAGAACACGGACTTCCGGGTTCACTCATGCACAGTTACTGGCAGCACTGCGGTGCTGAAAATCAGGCTGACTAAATCTCAGGTCCTCCCTCCCAAGAGCACTGGCAGGAAGATTTTTAAACTGGTTTAAGCAATGATAAAACAGCACGAGAGTACTATAATTGGTATCTATACCAATATGTACAAAGTGCTATAGATTCACAGGAGAAATGAACATAACAGGGAAGTGGGTATATGCTGTGGGCATCACTGAAGAAATGACATTAAAACTGAGGACAGTGACATTGAGATAGGGTTTTAATTGTACAAATACAAGCACTGGTAAAAGATTTTGGTGGCTTAAGTAAAAGTAGGCTGTTCTCATCAATAAAAAGAAGAATGTGGAAGAGAGTAAAAGGGAAATAAATAAAGTTAAAATGAAACAGAAGGGCCAGAATACAAATGCAGTGAAAGCTAAAATGTTTAGACCTGAGGTATGACCAGGCACTGAGAATACTTTTGTATACTTACCTCACTTACTCATTGCAATACAATCTCTTTGTGACAGAGAGCATGTATTCTTTCCCTTGTACTGATTAGGAAACTAAGGTTCAGAATATTATATATTATGCATGATTCACAAATTGGGTGTTGGTCAGAGAGAGAACTCAAATCCAGGCCTTTTTCACTCAGAGTTCGGTGTGTTTTCCATTATCACAAAGTTACTTTTATTTCTAGTATTCCCCTTAGTCTAGAACACATTCCACTACAAATGTCTTGTCAGTCTTTAAGGACTGGTTCAAATACTACCTTCTCTCTGGTATTACAGCACTATTACAGAGCTTTCAGACGCTGTGTTATTATTATTTACATGTCTGTTTTAACTACTAAACTGGTTTCTCAAAGTATAAGACTGTGTTTCACTCATCTTTGTTTCTCAATGTCTAGTAGAACACTTGAAACAAAGCAACCCAAACAGGAAGCCAAAAGATTTTAAGAATATGATAAAAATAAAAGCAGAGTTTTTTGTTGTTGTCATTTTCTGTTTTGGAAAATGTCCCTATTCCTTTAATTACTGGTAACTTTTTCTTACCAGTAATGTAGGTGATGAAGTACAAAATGAAATGAAAACAGGTAAAGTTACAGGGTTCTTATTTTTAATGAAGTTCTATGACCAGAATCCTATTGGGTACCTGACCTATGACATCCAAAAATCAGTCTCCAGGATGAAATAAAAGACAACTAAGAGAAAAATGAGGCCAAAAAAGATGAACTAGTGAGCTGTTGGGATAAATGTATTGAGAGGTGTCAATAAATGTATTGATGAGACTCTAAATTAAAATGGCTGTAAAATAAATGGAAAAACCTACATTCTGACGGAACGGACGACTACGTTAGAAAGAGACTGAGGGCAAACTCCCTCAAGTTCCTTGAAAGGACCTAAAGTAAGTCTTAGGCAGAAGATTACAGGTTAATTTAGAACAAACATACAATGACTGATTCACAAATTGATGATTTTGAGCACAATAATCATGTGCTCAAAATTATGATTTTGATGGTCTTGAGCTAAAAAATCATCTTGGTGTCCAGAGTTTAACTAAAGTGTTTCTAAGAAATAAAAGAAAAATGTAGAACCAATTATTACTTAATTGTTAAAAAGTAGCAGCTACAAGATCTGTGTTAGAAAATGGCTAACCTATCAGATGCACAGTTCCATGGTGATCAGGATGCTCACAGAACTGGTTGATTTTAGTCACAAATTAGATGAAAAAATGAAGGCTTCACTAAGTGAAATGAAGCAAAATGCACAGGGAAACACTAGTGATGGGAAGAAAACTGGGACTCAATTCAAGGGAGTGAACCAGAAGGAAGAAAAAATGACCAAACAGAAAAGAATGAAGAAACAAGAATATAAAAACTGAGGAGAGGCTTAGGAACCTCCAGGACATCTTTAAATGTTCCAACATCTGAATTATAGGGGTACTAGAAGGGGAAGAGGAAGAGCAACAAGTGGAAAGCTTATTTGAACGAATAATAAAGGAGAACTTCCCCAATCTGGCAAAGGAAATGGACTTCTAGAGAAGCTCAGAGAATCCCAAAGAAGTTGGACCCAAGGAAGCACACACCAAGGCACATCATAATTACATTAGCCAAGATTAAAATGAAGGAGAGAATCCTCGAAGCAGCAAGAGATGAGGGGACAGTAACCTACAAAGGAGTTCCCATCAGACTGTCAGCTGATTTCTCAAAAGAGACCTTCCAGGCAAGAAGGGGCTGGAAAGAAGTATTCCAAGTCATGAAATCCAAAGACNTAGGAACCTCCAGGACATCTTTAAATGTTCCAACATCTGAATTATAGGGGTACTAGAAGGGGAAGAGGAAGAGCAACAAGTGGAAAGCTTATTTGAACAAATAATAAAGGAGAACTTCCCCAATCTGGCAAAGGAAATGGACTTCTAGAGAAGCTCAGAGAATCCCAAAGAAAGCAGACCAAAGGAAGCACACATCAAGGCACATCATAATTACATTAGCCAAGATTAAAATGAAGGAGAGAATCCTCGAAGCAGCAAGAGATGAGGGGACAGTAACCTACAAAGGAGTTCTCATTAGACTGTCAGCGGATTTCTCAAGAGACCTTCCAGGCAAGAAGGGGCTGGAAAGAAGTATTCCAAGTCATGAAATCCAAAGACCTACAGCCAAGATTGCTCTATTCAGCAAAGCTTTCACGTACAATGGAAGGGCAGATAAAGTGCTTCTCAGATTAGGTCAAGTTCAAGGAGTTCACCATCACCAAGCCCTTTAATTATATGAAATGTTAAAGGGACTTATCTAAGAAAAAAAGATAAAAAATATGAACAGTGAAAGGACAGCAAACTCAGTTATTAACAACCACACTTAAAACAAAAGCAAACTAAGAGGACAACTAGATCAGGAGCAGAACCATAGAAATGGAGATCACATGGAGGGTTAGCAACAGGGGAGTGGGAGGAGGAGGGGGAGAGAAGGTACAGAGACTAAGTAGCATAGACGGCAGGCAGAAAACAGACAGGGGTGGGACAAGAATAGTATGGGAAATATAGAATCTAAAAAACTTGTGACACGTGGACATGAACTAAAAGGGGGGAAATGGGGGGAGTGGGTGTGCAGGGTGGAGGGGAATGAAGGGGGGAAAATGGGACAACTGCAATGGCATAATCAATAAAACACTAAAAAAATAGTATGTCCCTGGCTAACAGAATTTGATATTAAGACTAAAGTATCTTTCTTATATAGGCCTTGTTAAATCAAAGTTAAGCAAGCAGAGCTTAAGTATAACTTACTTATGAAATATTTTGTAATTTATAAAGTATTTTCATATACATTAAGCCTTAAAATAAACCTGTAGGATAGGCATTACTGTATTTCATATATGAGGAAACTCATATATGGTTCACAAAGGTTCACAGAGGCCTTTTGTAATCATTAGACTGCAACTGAAATCTGTTTCATAAAATTATAATCACAGTAGAAAATTACAATCTGATAATAATATTTCCATGGATAACCTCATTAATTACAAATTTACCAGAGCAACTTAAAGTTTGTCAAAATTTCATCTTAGAATGAAGTAAAATTATTGTTATGATTAAGCAAATATAAAAAACATTCTAAGTTTTTAGATAATAAATACAGCACTATTAAGCCCACAGTATGTGCGACACAGAAATAGGCATCCCGACAGACGATTTGTATAAAATTTAGCCTTCTAAAAAATAAAAACATAAATACTCCAGCAGAATCTTCTTCCAAAATTTCTGTTCAAACTGAAGAGCATTAATTTTTCTGAATTTAGATTTTCAGAAAACAACCAAATTACTTTTTGTTCATATAGTTGACTTTTACTGGCTAGTATAAGAATTTTATACTGGCTTAACTACAAAGATTTTTATGTAAGATTAGAGCTGATATAACAATTTTTGTCTCACAAGTAGTTTTTCTTACTACTTAGAAACACAAGATCACATTTTTTGCTCAAAAGTACTTAAGGAGGTATTTAGCGAAGGAAAATGAAAGAAAACATTTTAAAACACAACACATAAGTAACAACAGATAAAGAGAAATTGCATAAATCCCTCTGTTCTACATTTCAACATCCCCCCAAAACACTGCAATTCTTGGCTTTCCCTAACCTTTAATTGTGGAAAATGCATTTTCCACAATAAAAACATGAATGTGTGACTGAGGGACCTTCCTGGGACGAGCTCCCTCATCTCTGCTCCGCCTCTCCACTCCCTGAAGGACCACAAGCGCTCCCCTCTTCTTGCTTTAACTCCCATGATTTCCTCTGTTTATACGGTCCTTTCTCCTCTTTAAAAAATCCCATCCTATTTTCAAAAAACTTGTGGCAATAAAATATACCAGTAGTTTTTTCTAGTATTATTTATATAGCCATAAAGATAATGATCAGATATTTGGGACTGAATACATAAAATGTTTATGAACTACACTCAAGCCTTTCTCCTTCAATGAAGTTTCCCCTTACAATTCTAGCCCAGCCACTTTTTCCTCCTTTGGACCACTCATCTGGCCCTTAATCAAATGTTGCTCTGTGACTTCTTTAATACTGTTAAACTGTACAGTAATTTATTTTTTTCTTTTGACTGTTTAAGAAATTTTTATTTTAGAAGGTATTATTGTACATGTCTACAGGTAATTTTAGTTTTTTATATACACCTACCACATTCACACTGACACTGAAATAAAAGTGACTATTATAACTAAGATGATAAATATCAAGAGAATGAGTTGGAACCAGGACATGAATTAGGTGAAACTGAACCTTAATTTCATCCTCATTCTGTCATATAACTTCCATGTGTGCATAAGGAGACTTACCAACTACATTTCAAATACATTTAAGGATGGGCCTGTGTATCATACTTTTATATACACTCAGGCCAGCAGAGTGTTGTACATATATCATGTGTCCCATAATTTAATGAATTAATTAATAATTTACTGTATCTGTTATGGTTTATTATTTTCTTTTAAAACTCAGTTATGATTCCATATTTTCTATGATAAAATTTTAAAAAACCCTCAAGCTGTTTTCTTTCTCAGTGACCAGATGATAATACGGAGCTATTTAAAACATCAACTTCCACTCATCAAACACGCATTGTATGGATGGCCTGATACTATCATACACTCCTTTAACTAAAATTTCCAAAGTTGTACCATAGCATACACCACTTTCCACAATTAGGAGTCCTGATGTTACAGCACACTCTAGTGATCAACTATGAAACCACAGATCCTTAACATTTTAAGAGTTCTATAACAAAAATATTCATCCAAAGAAACTGTATAGTTTTAATATTTAGAATATTAAAAATTACAAAAATTTAATACTTCACACTTTAAAATTCACACATCTAAGAAATACAATATAACTTGCTACATTAGAAACAAATGTTGCTTGAGACAGAGTTATAATTTTATTTCATTTATTTATCCCATCATTCACCAGATGCTCACTGAACACCTACTACATGCACGAAAACATTCTAAGCATTGGTGGTGAGCAAAGAGAGCGATCTTTCTTGCTCCCATTGAACTATATAGTTGAATATACAGATATTAAAATATCTGTAGCAAAAAACATCAAACAAAGAATCCCACTAATAAAAAGTATAACTATGAAAACTGTGAAGAGTGAAAAGTATACTAAGAACATACATAACAGGAAACTAACCCCAAAAAGGAAGCCAGACATCTCCAAAGAATATGAATGAATAGAGGCTGAAAGACTCACAATTAGTCAAAGGGTAGGTAGGTAGAAAGAAGTAAATGGCACTTGAGAAACCAAAAGAAGGCCAAGATGGCTAGAGCACAGAGATTGTTAAACAATAAAGCTATAGAGGATGGCAGAGGCCTTGAAGACCATAGAAGAAGTATAGCTTTTATCCTAAGAGCAGTAAAATCGGCATTTTAAAGAGGTTCAGTATACTGAAGGAAAGGAAGGCTACGGCAACACCGGTTAAGAGGCTTACTCAGGTGACCAGGTGAAAGGTCACAATAGTCTGAATGCGGATGACAGCAGTGGAGGTAAAGTCGAGTATATGGATTTGAGAAATATTGAAGAGATAAGACCACCATGTCTTGATGACCGACTGGACATCGGTAAGAAAGATGGACATTTAAAGACTTGCAAATGCCTTTTATCAAGAAAGAAAAAGAAGGAAGAATGGGCTGTTCAGTGTTTCATCTGTGTATTTGCTTGATTTTGGTTTTATGAGGGAGGTATGAAGAAAACATTAAGTTTGGATTTGACATAAAATTTAAGGTATTTCTGAACATTCAAATAGGATAAGATATCAAGAAGGTGGTTGGATAACGAAGTCTGAAGCTCAGATGATAGTTGTGGGCAGGCGATATAAATTCTGAGTCTGTAGTATGTAGCTGATAACTGAACACAGAAGCTTATGAAATAGAGTAGAAAAAAGAGTTAAATGAGATGACCTGTAATTGAACTTCAAGTACAATGAGTCCATATAAAAGGTGTTGGCAATATGGAGGACACTGATAAACTTAGCCTGTTTCAGTGGTGCAATGAAACTGGAAGCCAGAATATATTATGAGATGAGTGGGAGCTGACAGCTCTTTGAGGAATCGGGCTGTGAAGGGCGTAGAAGATCGGTAAGGACAGGACAACTGCCCGAACAGAGTGTGGGGGCCAAGGGACTGATTACCCCACCCTGACCACATGACAGACCTGAGCATATTGAAAACCAGACGGGAATAATCTACTTAAAAGGAAAAGACTCACTATTTTCAAGAAAAGAAAGAAATAACTCATAGTTTAAGGCTTCTGAAGTAAAAAAGAGTTAAGACATGAGCAAAGGTAAAAATACTAGCCTTGGATTGGAAGGATAACTCTTCTGCAAAACAAAAAGGATAAGATGAATACTGATAGAGGTGAATAGTGTCTCACAGTAGAAAAATAAAGAATTTACTTTTCTTTCTATTTAAAAACATAGTCCACAGGACATTATCATATAACTTACAAAACCAGTGATATTCTTATGTTTTTCTCATTTCAAAACAAGACCATGTACCATATTCAGTTTTAAAAAATGTAACAGAGGTAGCCTTGGCTGGTGTGGCTCAGTAGGTTGAGTGCCAGCCTGGGAACTGAAAGGTCGCTGGTTTGATTCCCTGTCAGGGCACATGCTGAGTTGCAAACAAGGTCCTAAGCTGGGGGGCATGTGAGAGGCAACCGACTGATATTTCCCTCCCTTACCTTCTCCCTCCCTTCCCTTCTATCTAAAAATAAATAAAAATCTTTAAAAATAAAATAAAAATATAATAGATGTAGGATCATTACAGAGGATAACAAAAAGCAATTTAAAATGTTTTTCTAATTTAAAAAGTTTGTCTGGAATAGGCAAACTTAATGAGAGATGCGTATGTGACTATTTTTCTTTTTCAATTACAGTTTACATTCAATGTTATTCTGTATTAGTACCGGATGTACAGCAAAGCAGTAAGAAAATCATGTCTTTACCGAGTAGTCCCCCCAGTATTTCAAGTACACACCTGACCCAAAGGTTACTACGATATTAACGACACCCCCATGCTGTAATTTACACCTGTGACTATTCTGTGACTACCAGTATGCACTTATTAAACCCTTTGCCTTTTTCATCCTGCCCCCCAAACCCTTCCTCTCTATTGACTGTCAGTCTGATCTCTGTAATCTATGAGTTTGTCTCTACTTTATTTTGTTCTTTAGGTTCCATATATAAGTGAAATAATATGGTATTTGTCTTTCTCTGATTTATCTGACTTAGCGTAATACCCTCTAGGTAAGAAGATATCACTCCTTGTATAACTGAGTGGTATTCCACTATGTCCTCATCTATTGATCTGCATTTTGGTTGCTTTCACAGCTTGGCTATTACAAATAACACTTCAATGAACACAGAGGTTCATACGTTCTTTTCAGTTAATGTTTGGGGTTTCCTCAGATATATATCCAGAAGAAGAACTGATGTGTCATTAGGCAATTCCATTTATTTTTTGAAGAACCTCCACACTGTTTTCCATAGTGGCTGCACTAATCTGCTTCCCCATCCACAGCAGACTAGGTTTCCCTTTACTCTACATACATGCCAACATTTGCTCTTGGTTGAATTATTGATGATAGCCATTCTGAGGAATGCAAGGTTGTATCTCATTGTGGCTTTGATTTTCATTTCTCTGATTAATGATGTTGAGCATCTTTTCACATGTCTATTGGCCATCTGTATGTATTCTTTGCAGAAGTGTCTACTCAGACTTTGCCCACTTTTTGACTGGATTATTTTTCCGGTGTTAAGTTATCTGAGTTCTTTATACATTTTGGATATTAACCTCTTATTGGATGTTTCATTGGTGAATACCTTCTCTCATTCATTATGCTGTCTTTTCATTTTGTTAACGATTTCCCTTGCAGGGCAAAAATTTTTATTCTGATAGAGCCCCACTTATTTTTTCTTTTCTTCCCCTTGCCTAAAGAAGATATGTCAGAAAAAATATTGCTAAAAGAAATGTCAGAGATTTCTAATGCCTGTATTTTCTTCTAGGAGCTTTGTGGTTTCAGGTTTAAGTCTTTAATCCATTTTCAGTTTATTCTTGTAAATGGTATAAGAAGGTGGTTTAGTTTCATTTTTGTGCATGTATCTGTCTAATTTTCCCAGCACTATTTATTGAATAGACATTCTTTTACCCCACTGCATGTTCTTGCTCATTTTATCATAAATTAATTGACTATATATACAGGGGGTTATTTCTGGGCTCTCTACTCAGTTCCACTGATCTATGTGTCTGTCTTTATCCCAGCACCTCACTTTTTTGATTCTACAGCAATGTACAGTTTAATATCACATAGTATGATACCTCCCACTTTGTTCTCCTTTTTCAAAAATTTTCAGAGTCTTTTGTGTTTCCATACAAATTTTTAGATTATTTGTTCTTGTTTTGTGAGATAAGCCATTGGTATTTCAATAGGAATTGTGCTGACTCTATAGATTGCTTTGGGTAGCATGGAAATTTTAATGACATTAATTCTTCCTATCCATGAGTGCAATCTATGCTTCCATTTATTAGTATCTTCTTCAATTCCTTTCTTCAATGTCTTTAACTTTTCTGAGTACAGGTTTATTTTAAAACATTTGTTTATAATTATGTATGTAATAGATACAAAACGCACAAGTGGCACTCAACTGTAGCTAAATATAAACATTTTTACTGCCAAAATGTATCAACATTTAAGAGATTACATGTGTAAATTTAAAATATAAAACCTGGACTTTAAAAACCAGTATCAAAAATAGCTAGACCAAAAAACTGGAAACCCCCTAGTGTCCCTCATCAGATGCAGACAGACTGCTGTATATCCATAAACAAAATACTATTCAGCAATAAAATGGAATGAACTAATGATTCACACAATAACTTGGATAAATCTCAAAATATATGCTGAATAAAAAAATGGGTATTTTAAAAAGTACATAATGAAGGAATCCATTGATACAAAACTCTAGAATACACAAGATATTCTATCTAGTCTACCTGACAAGATGGAAGCAGGTTAGTACCTGCATGGGCAGCAGGATGGGAAAGGGAGGAAGGGATTACCAAGGGGGATGGGGAAACTTCTGAAAATGACAGTTATATTTACTGTCTTGAATGTGGTTGATGACAATGGTCTAATGGGTATAGGCACATGCCAAAACTTCAAATTATATATTTTAAATGTATACAGTTTATTATAAGCCAATTATATCAAAATAAAACTTCAAAAATATACATTAATTCTGAATGTAAAATACAAAAATCTGCCTCACTGCCTTGGCTGCATGGCTCAGTTGGTTGTAGCATCATCTCCTATACCAAAAGGCTATGGGTCTGATTCCCAGTCAGGGCATATGGCCAGGTTGCAGGTTCCAACCCCATTTGGGGCACATAGGGGAGGCAACTGATCAATGTCTCACATCGCTGTTTATCTCCCCCTGCCCCACCCCCCCTAAAAATCAATAAATATCTTCAGGAGAAGATTAAAGAAATCTGCTTCATAAGTATTTAAAGATTATGTCAGAACATAAAACTACCACAGAACATTTTAAGGTAGAAAATGTGTAAGTTTATTTTATTACCTTATAACTTTTGGAGCCTGGGAATTTTCAATTCCTTTAAAACAAACTTTCTTGATGTGATCTCCTGAACTATGCCCAGTAATAGATTTTTTTCCTTCTACTAAGAAATCCCAGAATGACTTGGATGAAAATGAATGTAGAGAAGGTGCCCTGTAAAAGACAACAGAGATCACATTTAAAAACCCCTTTAAAAAAAATGTCATTGTTAGAAGTCATAGGGCATGCAGGTAGAGAAGATAGATACAAAATTTTATATTATGTAATTACAGTTTTCATCACAATGTTGGATTTTTTATGTTAACTGTGATTAACTAATCAAAACTATGTGATAAAATAATAAATGCAAGTTAACATAGATATTGAATGATAGCAATGACATTAGTAACAGCTATTACAACTATGTCTCAGGTAACAACAAAAACTATGCTTAATAAATTAAATAATTAAGCTCAGCAAATGAAATGTTACTTCTGAATAATGCTGTTAATTTTACTTCCTGATTTGAGTTCTGGTTGAACAAGATTTTCAGTTTGAGGAACTTCATCAACCTGCACACTTTTAACTACACTACTAAGTGCATATGTTTCAACAAAAAGTCATTTAATATCCAAACCCGATTTTACATGGATAGAATGGAGGAAATAAAACTTAAGTTGATCTAAATAATAGAAAACAAAATCATTTACACACAACACAGATGTAATACTTTGAGTATTAGACAAGATTGGAATTTCAGAACAATATCCACGAAAAAATAGGCAAAACATTAAAAATTACCTATAGAGATTATTTTAGCTTTCAAAGATTTCATGCTTAAATTTATATGGTATCAGAATCTTTTTATTCAGCAATCAATGTTTTACTTTAAAATATAGACTGTAAAAAGGGCTCTGACTGGAGTGACTCAGTGAGTTGGGCATCATCTCACAAAGAGAAAGGCAACAACCAGGCTCTATTCCTGGTCAGGGCACATGCCTGTGTTGGGAAACAGGTCCCTGGTTGGGAATGTGTAAGGGGTAACTGGTTGGTTGCACATAGATGCTTTCTCCCTCTCTTTCAATCTCCCTTCCCCTCTTTCTAATACTAAATAAATCAAATCTTAAAAGAAGAATGTAAAACAGATTCATAGGGTAGTAGTCAGGATTAGGCACACATACTCTGTCACTAGACTGAGTTCAAATCTTGGCTCTGTCATATATTAGCTTTGACCTTGGGAAGTTACCTAACCTCTGTGCTTCAGTTTCCTCATCGATAACATGGAGATACTGATACCATCTTCTTCATCTTAACAGTTAGGAGGACCAAATGTTAACTTAAGCATTTAAAGTAGTACCTGATCAGAAAAATGCTATGTAAGTCTGTCATTATCCACAATTTTCACATTTAACAAAACTAACTTATTGTAATTTATAAGAAAAAAGAAGAAAATGAGAACACAGAAGTTCTGACATAAAGTAATAAAATCAGTTAATAGGTTTAGCATGTCTTTCCTTCCTAACATGTGACTAACTTGGAAAAATAATTTAAAAAGAAACTTTTATTATTTCAGACACTGTACAAACTACAGTCCACCCTTAGAATCATTTTCAGAATCTGTAACATTAGTCAAAATTATAAGCAACAATAATGTAAACTATTTCCTAGTCTAATTTTAATTTTTTCCATTTTATTTACTTGGAAACAAAATGGACATGTTAATAAGTGAATAAAAGTGCTAACTGGATACTTCTCCCAAAAGTTAAATTCATACTTTGAAGATAGCATGAAATCCACACCCAGATTAAGTTCATAAACTCTAGGGTATGGCAAAAGCAGGCTTACAGTTGATCATATGGAAAATAATACAATAATTAATAAATAACATAAGAATAAACTCTCTGTTTCACATACTCACAACTGTATACTTATTTTTGCCCCACCTATATTTAGGGTACCCCATAAAAAGCAAGGCTTTCTAAATTACCATATCCTGTTTAATAACACATTTGTACCTACTTCTGGCCAAATCATATTTGCAAAAACATTTTTATACTTATCATCTCATTTAATCCTTACAATAACAATCTTGACACAGTATTTTCATCAACACGAAAAATGTACAACCAAAGTTCATGGATATCAACCATAGTCACCAGAGATAAGGCAAAACTGGGATCCAAACCCAATTCTTAAGGTCACAAAACTCATAATTTGCCTTCTGGTCTACCACTGCATTCTATAAGAAATCAAAACAACACTCCTTATAAAATGCCAAAGGTAAAAAGATGGGAGAAAAATGATGATGATTCACACTTTGCTTTGCTAACATATGAGCTAAGCATCCATCCATTCATTCATAACAAGATTAGCTAAAATTTTTTACCAAATTTCTATTTACTCAGTAAAGGTTAAATGAACACAAACTGCTTCACATAAAGATTTCTCTTAAAAACAATCACACCAAAAACTTAATATATGTTAACAAAATCAGTGATTTACTTTAAAAAATCATATGGCTATATTATAAAATTATCATTTAAGTAGATAATAATAGCTAATGTTTATATATTTGTTAATAAAATACTGGTGGTGCTAAATGTATTCCATGTATCAATTCCTATGATATATGTACTGTGAAATATTCACAATACCCTTGTGAAGCATTTAACAGTACAAGTTCAAGAAATTTCCTTCATAGATTTGGATCAGAAACTTGACCTACTAGTATTTATGTTACAAATATTTCTTCAAAATGAACTTTTTAAAAAATCTATTTTATTGATTATGCCATTACAGCTGTCCCATTTCCCCCTTCATTCTCCTCCACCCTGCACACCCCCTCCCCCACCATGCCCCCCTTTAGTTCATGTCCATGTGTCACAAGTTCTTGAGATTCTGTATTTCCCATACTATTCTTGCCCTCCCCCATCCACTTTCTACCTACCGTCTATGCTACTTACTATCTGTACTTTTTCCTCGTCTTTCCTCCTCCCACTTCCCTGTTGCTAACCTTCCATGTGATCTCCATTTCTCTGCTTCTGTTCCTGTTCTAGCTGCTTGCTTAATTTGTTTTTGTTCTAGGTGTGGTTGTTAATAACTGTGAGTTTTCTGTCCTTTCACTGTTAATATTTCTATCTTCTTTTTCTTAGATAAGTCCCTTTAACATTTCATACAATAAGGGCTTGATGATGATGAACTCCTTGAATTTGACCTTATCTCAGAAGCACTTTATCTGCCCTTCCATTCTAAATGAAAGCTTTCCTGGAATAGAGCAATCTTGGCTGTAGGTCTTTGGATTTCATGACTTGGAATACTTCTTTCCAGCCCCTTCTTGCCTGGAAGGTCTCTTTTGAGAAATCAGCAGACAGTCTGATAGGAAGTCCTTTGTAGGTGACTGTCCCCTTATCTCTTGCTGCTTCTAGGATTCTCTCCTTCACTTTAATCTTGGCTAATGTAATTATGATGTGCCTTGGTATGTTCCTTCTTGGGTCCAACTTCTTTGGGACTCTCTGAGCTTCCTGCATTTCCTGGAAGTCTATCTCCTTTGCCAGATTGGGGAAGTTCTCCTTTATTATTTGTTCTCCTTTATTATAACTTTTCCGCTTGTTGCTGTTCCTCTTCCCCTTCTGGTGCCCCTATAATTGGGATGTTGGAATGTTTACAGATGTCCTGGAGGTTCCTAAGCCTCTTCCCACTTTTTTGAATTCTTGTTTCTTCATTCTTTTCTGTTTCTGGTCCACTCCATTGATTTGAGTCCCAGTTTCCTTTCCATCACTATTGGTTTCTTGTGCATTTCCCTTCATTCCACTTAGTTTAGCCTTCATTTGTTCCTCTAATTTGTGACTAAACAACCAGTTCTGTGAGCAGGATGCTCACAGAACAGTGTTTTGAACTGTGCATCTGATAGGTTGGCTATCTCTTGGTCGCTTAGAAGTATTGGCTCTGGGGCTTTGAGCTGTTCTTCTTGAGCCATAATGTTTTGGTCTGTTTGCACCTGTTACGTATGAGGGGCAGAGCCTTAGGTGTTCACTAGGGCGAGGCGACCCACACTGCTGGGTTGTGATGCTGTATGTGGGGGTGGGATCAGAGAGGGGCAAGGGCGTTTGTTCTGCTCTCTCTCGGATTTCAGTCCCCTCTGCTGTTTCCTGCAAGCAAATTGGGCCCTTCTGGTGCTGGTTCCCGGGTGGGCGGGCTTGTGCACCCTCCAGGACCCTGTGGGTCTCTCCAATGAACTGTCTGTGAGCCTGGGAGCTTCTCCCGACACCTTGACCCCGAAAGTTTTTCCGATTGGTGCTTTTAAGCTTTAATTCCTGTCACTGGGGCCCTGGTTTGCACAGTCTGTCCCACTGCTTGCTCCTCTGCCTGGTTTATCTGCGAGAGAATGTGTGACTGCAATCAGCCGCTGCCCCGCACCCTCACTGGGTCCTCCCACTGCCACCCTGTGCCTGGGATCTGTCAACCACTGCCTGCGTGCCTGGGTCAGTCTGGCCACTTTTTCCTGTGCAACCCCACTCCACTAGCTGCTGACTCCATCCCTCTTATCAGTCTGGCTGAATGGTTCATTGTTGTGGGACTTCCACACAGTTAAATTTTCTGTGTTTTCGTTACTAAAACTTTGTTGTCTTTAAACATGGTTGTGTGAGGAGGAGCAGTGTTTCCATCTATTCCTCCATCTTGGCCAGAAGTGCCTTAAAAAGAAACTTACCTGACTTTGAATTTATCACAAAATTTCCCCTCAAACACATATATACAACAGAACATTAAAAACTATATATATATATATATATATATATATATACACACACACAAAATAACCACTCTCCACTTCCTTACCAGTTCCTTTCTCCTCCCCAAAGCACACATACCTGAAGGTTTCTACTGGCAAACACGGTATAAAGTACAATGTGTCATTAGTCATTTGGGAACAAGCTGACAAGTATTCTTGCCAGAAAACCCACCGACCATCTCCTGTGAAGTAATTCATGACTCTAAACACAGAAACTTCACAATGACATGTATAAAGAGCACAAAGGATCAAATTCACCCTCCTAGTAATTCGAGAACTTCTAGATGTGGTGATCTGTATCCTAAAAGCTATTTTTTAAAAAAGTTACTTATAGCATCACCTTAAGTACATACAGCTAACAGTACTCACAAAAGATCAAACTCCCATGTTCATTAATCATGCCCAATGGTTACCTATAAAATGTCCTACGCAGATTTCTTTACATGAGTTCTGTTATTCTTTCCAGTGATCATGCCATAATTTGAAAGTGTGTCTGATTTCCTGTGATTTTGCTTTTGTAACTCATAGGCTAAAGCTATTTTCCATCTCAGTAGCCAGAGAAACTTCATGGAGAAGCACTGGTAGATATTCGTAGCACACAACAAATTAATCAAGATTTGTTTCTCAGCTAAAGCACCCTGAAAATTTTACTTTAATGAATAAAATTCCTAGCTCTAAAAAGTTAAATAATTGAAATCAGTCTATACCTTATAGGCTAGTTCTATATGAAATTCAGAAGAATGTACATTTATAAATCAAGCCAGACCACAAAGACCATGCATTCTTCCACTGAAGATTTATTTCTTCAAGTAAAACACTGGATAATGAAAAGTGGCCAACTCCTATGTACACTCGGTGTTTTCACATTAGATTTAAAACTCAATTGGCTAGAACTTCATTCTAATGCAAGAACCAGTTGTCTTATTGCCATACCTAACTGCAAACAGCAGGAGTACAACTATATAATGGGAGTCATACAGACTAGGTGAATGAATGCGTGAACAAACTAGTGAAAATTCTTATTACAACCAGCAGCAGACTTAGAGGGCTAATTTGTATTGATAATTTGCTAATTAATTGCACATTAACTTTAATGTTGAAATAAACATGGTATAAAAACACCTAAGGAAATAAAATTGCATTAGGTAATTCATCAGGATGATAATGTTCCTTTCAGAAGTATTTTAAAAGTTTAACAGTAAATCACTACAGTAATGAATACATTCTGTAAACACAATATATAAATCAGAATAGTTTTTCAAAGCAGAGTAGTTTAAATTCTACCAACTCTGTTTAGATCAACATTTACAAGGAACATTGTGGTCAGAAAAACAAATCTGTCCCATTTTTTACCTTCTTCAAGCATGTATTTACATGTACTTACACCCTACATATATCCGATTAAAAATCTAGTGATATACTAAACTTGTAATACTCTAAGAATTCAAGAAAATTAACCTAATAATGATTATCTCCATTTATACTAAATATAAATAAAAGTCCAGGAATACCAATCACCCATTTTATATAAATGTTCTTAAAATTTCTAACCAATGTTTTCTAATCTACACCATTAACTTAGGATAAAATTTCCATAACCAAATAATAAACTATATATATTATTTTATATGTTTATTTTATTATGTATATTATTTATATGAACATATTGACATATATCTTGTTGATGTATGTATTTTGTTACCTTAGCCCACTTTTTAATGAGTACAAATAAAAACAGTACATAAATTCAAAGAATTCACAAAGCCCTGACTGGTGTAGCTCAGTGGATTGAGTGCCAGCCTGCAAACGGAAGGATAGTTGGTTCAATTCCCAATCAGGGCTCATGCCTGGGTTGTGGGCCAGGTCCCCAGTGAGGCTGAGCGAAAAGCAACCACACATAGATGTTCATCTCCCTCTCTTTCTCCCTCCCTTCCCTTCTCAAAAAATAAATAAATAAAATCTTTTAAAAACGGAATTTATGAGAAATGAACTTCAAAAGATCCTTCAGATATCAAAACTATAGTTGCAAGAAATCGTAAAGGGCATAAATTATTAATTTTACGGCAGTGCAGATAAAACAGAAAAAAATATCTAAACTGGTCCACTAAGATAGATATTCTTGGTATCCCAAAACACATTTCCTTTGTGTTATAAAACCCATTATTCATTTGTTTGTATTTAACTTTTCCAATCACATTTTCATAAATGTATAATAAACATCTCTTACATCTCATAGTCACCAAATTATTTTCCAATGAAAAATACTCTGACTACACTTTGAACAAATTTTTTGACATCTATTTCCCATGTTTTTAGAATTCTCTTTAATATTCCATCACAGAATTCTTTTGAAATTTAGATAGTCTCTTCAGTGTGGAAGTCTGACCTCATGTTACCAAATCACTGGGGAAAAATTTTTCCTAAATTTAAAAATCAAAGTCTGAAGTTTCAGATAAATGGCTGCATTAATTCTTTCCCATGAAATCCCTTTTTAGGTGGACAAGGGGTCATCAGAAATACATAAACCCGAAAAGCAAAAAGAATAAAGCATTAAGCCAATGGCAGACTAAAACTAGTTCTATACTTTCGGAGGATGGAAAAGAACCTAACTAAAGTGCAGCGAGATGGTGGTGCAGTGTAACAAAGCCCAGAACCCTGAAAAGGCTCAACACTGGACCCATCTTATGTACAGTATCGTAAAATGGGTGTGAGGATGTAAATATGAAGTTTAAAGTTTACCTATGGAGTGATAGAGCATGTCATATATTCTCCCTATCTCCATGTGGTCAGAAAACTGCACCTGTTTTATCTTGGTAGAAGGAAAATTTGATTGAAAATCACTAGTAGTACAGGCAGGAAGGACTGAGTCTAAACACTTAATGAGCTCAGAAAATGTATATTGAAAGCCCTGGCTGGTGTAGCTCAGTGGATTGAGCACAGGCCTGCGAACCAGAGGATCGCGGTTCGATTCCCAGTCAGGGCACATTCCTGGGTTGCAGGCCAGTTCCCTGCAAGCCAACTCCCAGCAGGGGATGTACAAAAGGCAACCATACATTGATGTTTCTCTCCCTCTCTCCTTCCCCTCTAAAGATAAATAAATAAATAATTTATTAAAAAAAAAAAGAAAATGTATATTGAATGGTGAGAACCCAACCTCCGTACCCTGATCAGCTAACAGGATGCTGGCAAACAAATATAAAAAGTAAAAGGCTCTCCTTTAGACAAACTGGCCAACTCAAGAGAAAAGACATAGAGATACTGATATATTTAGGGGTCCTCTGAGAAGTCTACCAAGTCACCCCACATTTCACAACTACCAGTCAACTTGTTTCACACAGGGACACAGAGCTTCCAATCAGATTCTAAATCAATGAGTATTTTTAACTTGTATTAATGTAATCACAGAGGTTTTAAAATGATTATGGTCAGTTAATTTTTTAAATTTTTTCATTTAAGTATAATTGGTATATACTAGTTGTGTTAGTTTCAGGTATGCAATATAGTGACTTGACATTTTTATACATTGTTATCACCCAATTCCAGTAATCATCTGTCACCACCTGAACTTATCACAATACTAGTGACTACATTCCCCTTCACGTTTTCCACCCAACTCCTCACCACTTCCCTTCTAGTAACCATTTCTTTGATTTGTTTGAATCTATTTTTGTTTTATTTTTTTATACTCCATAAATAAAACCACCTATCTTTCATTATCTGGCTTATTTCACTTAGAATAATATCCTCTAGGTCTAACTGCATCACAAATTGCAAGATTTCATTATTTATTACTGTGTAAGATTCTATTGTGTGATTACACACACACATCACATCTTCTCTATGCATTCATCTGTACTAGTGGACACTTAGGTTGCTTCCGTAACTTGCCTCCTGTAACAACGCTGCAATGAATGTAGCAGTGCACACACCTTTTCTAATCAGCATTTTCATTTTCTTCAGATTAATACCCAGAGGTAGAACTGCTGGGTCATATGGTAGATCTACTTTTAGGTTTGTGAGGAATCTGCATACTCTTTTCCTATTATTCTTTATTATTTCAAAAAAGTAAAAATGCGATTAAAATGCAAAAAAGAAAAGATCTGTGCAGCGTATGCAGAAGGCGCTGTGACTGATTGAACATGTCAAAAGTGGTCTGTGAAGTTTCTTGGTTCTATTGACATTTTACCCAAATGATTCTTTGCTGTGAGGCTGTCTTATGCACTGGAAGATGTTTAGCAGCACTCCTGGCCTCTACCCACTAGAAGCCGACATACTCCTAATACCAAATCAATAGCCATTGGTGAAAATGAAAAAATGTGTCTTTTATTTTACAGAAAAAACATACCAGACTTTTTGGCCAACCCAATATAATACTTGGGGTGGTGAACACAATACAATATACATATGTCCAGATTCTCTCATTCTTCCTGATTCAGTTTTGTAAAATTGTATGTTTCTAGTTCGTTCATTCGTATGTTTCATCCAGATTGTCCTATTTGTTGGTATATAACTCCATATTTTCTTACAATGCTTTTCATTTCTTTGGCATCAGTTAGTTGTTTCACTATTGAGTTGTATGTGTTTATTACACATTTTGGAAATCAATCCCTAATTGCATATATCATCTGAATATATTCTCCCATTAAGTAGGTTGTCCTTTTGTTTTCTTAATGGTTTCCTTCTCTGTGCAGATTTTTCTTTAATGAAGTTCCATTTTCTTTTGTTTTCCTTGCTTGAAAAGACATTATCAAAAATGATTTTACTTACATTAATGTCCATAGTTTATTACCTGTGTTTTCTGGTCTTTAGCCATTTTGAATTTATTTTTGTATATGATGAGAATGGTCCAGTTTCAGTTTTTGCATGTAACTGTTCATTTTTCCCAACACCACTCATTGCACATACTGTCATTACTTCATTATATATTACTACTTTTTTTTTTTAAGTTACAGAATAGCCATGGGGATGTAAAGTACAGTAAAGGAAATGGAGCAGCCAAAAAACTTATACACATGACCCATTAACATGAACAATAGTAGGGGGACTGTCTGAGGGAGAGGGGATTGCTGGGTGGAGGCGGGGCAAGACCAGGAGAAAAAACCAGGACAACTGTAATAGCATAATCAACAAAATATAAAAAATAAGTAAAGTTGTTAATAAACAGTTTTTTTCACAATTTCCCCTTTTATTTATTTTTTAAAATATATTCTGATTATACCATTACAGTTGTTCTATTCCCCCCCTTCATTCCCCTCCACCCACACACTCCCTCCCACACCATTCTCCCCCCCCTTAGTTTATAACCACGTGTCTCAAGTTCTATAGATTCTATATTTCCCCCACTATTCTTGCCCTCCCCCTATTTTCTACCTACCCTCTATGCTATTTTCTGTGCCTTCTCCCTCCTTCTCCTCCTCCCACTCCCCTGTTGCTAACCCTCCATGTGTTCTTCATTTCTATGGTTCCACTCCTGATCTAGCTGTCCTCTTGGTTTGCTTTTGTTTTAGGTGTGGTTGTTAATAACTGTGAGTTTGCTGTCCTTTCACTGTTCATATTTTTATCTTCTTTTTCTTAGATAAGTCCCTTTAGCATTTCATATAATAAGGGCTTGGTGATGATGAACTCCTTGAACTTGACCTTATCTGAGAAGCACTTTATCTGTCCTTCCATTCTAAATGAAAGTTTTGCTGGATAAAGCAATCTTGGCTGTAGGTCTTTGGATTTCATGACTTGGAATACTTCTTTCCAGCCCCTTCTTGCCTGTAAGGTCTCTTTTGAGAAATCCGCTGACAGTCTGATGGGTACTCCTTTGTAGGTGACTGTCCCCTTATCCCTTGCTGCTTCTAGGATTCTCTCCTTCATTTTAGTCTTGGCTAATGTAATTATGATGTGCCTTGGTGTGTTCCTTCTTGGGTCCAACTTCTTTGGGACTCTCTGAGCTTCCTGGATTTCCTGGAAGTCTATTTCCTTTGCCAGACTGGGGAAGTTCTCCTTTATTATTTGTTCAAATAAGTGTTCCACTTGTGGCTGTTTCTTTTCCCCTTCTGGTACCTCTATAATCCGGATGTTGGAACGTTTAAAGATGTCTTGGAGGTTCCTAAGCCTCTCCTCATTTTTTTGAATTCTCATTTCTTCATTCCTTTCTGGTTGGATGTTTCGTTCTTCCTTCTGGTCCATTCCATTGATTTGAGTCCCCGTTTCCTTTCCATCGCTATTGGTTTCCTGGACATCTCCCTTCATTTCAATTAGTTTAGCCTTCATATGTTCCTCTAATTTGTGACTATAATCAACCAGTTCTGTGAGCAACCTGATAAACAGTGTCTTGAATTGTGCTTCTGAGAGGCTTGCAATTTCTCGGTAGCTGACAGTTATTGGCTCTGGGACTTTGAGTTCTTCTTGCGCCATCTTTTGGGCTGTTCGTGCCTGTTCCGTAGCAGGATCTGAGCCCTAAGGTGTTCACTAGCGCAGGGCAACTAAGTCGCTGGGTTGTGACGTTGTATGTGGGGGCAGGGTCAAAGAGGAACAATGGCGTGCCCCCCGCCGCAATGGCCCCCACCAGTGCCGCAGCTGCTGCCATCACCGGGCCCGTGCATTTCGTCCCACTGCACGAGAGTGTGCCACCGCCGTCAGCCCTCGCCCCCAGGGGCCTGTGTGGTCCATCTCACTGCGCGCGAATGTGCGACCGCGGTCAGTCTGCCCCACACCCTGACTGGGTCCAGGCCACTTGCGCGCCTAGGTTGGGGGACCTGTCCTGCTTGCTGCTGGCTCCGCCCCTCTTACTGTCCCCATTGAACGGTTAGATGTAGTCGGACTTCTGTATAATTCAATTTTCTGTCTTTTGGCTGTCTTTGTTTCTCCAAACCTTTGTTGTATTCAAACTTGGTTGTGGGAGAAGGCACAGTGTTTCCACCTATGCCTCCATTTTGGTGGAAGTCATTATATATTCTTACGTCCTTTGTCATATATGTACTAGACCACATAAGCAAAATTTTTTTCTGGGTTCTCAGAAAAAAGTTCCATTAATTTGCATGTGTTGTGCCCATACCATACTGTTTTGATTATTATAGCTTTGTAGTGTGGTTTGAATTCAGAGAGCATTATATACCTTCAACCGTGTTCTTCTTTCTCAAGAATGCTTTGGCTTTCCATGGTCTTTTGTAGTCCCATATAAATATTCTATTTCCTATTTAATTTATTTTTGGTCTGATCTTCATTATTTCCTTCCTTACCCTTATTTTGGGTTTTATTGTTCTCTTTCTAGATTCTTTAGGTGTAAATTTAGGTTATTTGAGAATTTTCCTACACAGCTATAAATTTTACTCTTGTAACTGCTTTTGCTACATCTTATAAATTTTATAAAGTTTTTAATTTTAATTTGTTTCTGATTTGTTTGTTACTCAAGGTAACAAACAAATTTAATTAAACAAGTTTAATTTGTTTTTAATTTGTTTGTTACTCAAGGTAGTTTCTGATTTCCACTTTGATCCATTGGTGGCTCAAAAGGCTGCTATTTAATCTCCACATACTTGTATAGAACTAATACAAATAAATTAAAACATTCTACTAAATCCATTCTCTAAAGTCTTACATATTCTTTTCTTTTCTACTTGGGCTTCCCCACCTCTTGTTTCTTTTTCTGTGATGATGACTTGTATCTACTAGTGGCTAAAAGACACTGATTTAGTCTCATTGGTGGCACTCAAAATAAAATGAATTGTCATTCTTTCAAAACAATTTACACTAATTGGGAAAAATATTTCCCCTTACAAATAGAAAAATGTGGCATTGGAAGCAGTGAAGAGATTCCCCAAATTCTACAGTAGCCTCCAAGATTCTAGTCAATGCTTATGAGAAACAAGGTTCTATTGATCTCCTTCTTGCCCTCTGTACCCGGGCAGTTTTGCTCTAGTATTATAATTATTATATCGGTCACAAAGAAAAGGAAGAATTGGAGAGGAATAGAAAGTACAACATATTTTGCACATCTTAAAATTGCTACTTGACTGTTTGGAAGATTATTTCTATTAATGCTGCCATTATGGGTAAATTCTAATGGACAAAATTTATATAATACACTATTATATAAATGGCTCTGCTTTAAAAAGAAACAATGACAATCTTTGATTATAAAAATGTAAAGATATTCACTATGCCCACAGAAAGACAAAGAAATTAAATAGTAAAAACAGTTTGCTTTTACCATATTTTCCCATAATATACAGGCGTTCATTGGCAAAAGTAGGCTTATAGTTATTCATATGAAAAAAGACATGCAGATTACGATTAGTACCACAGTTCTTTGTTAACTCAAAAGAATGTCACAGTGGCACAATGCACTTAGGTGCAATCCAATAAAGGCTCAAATACTATAATAATTAATAAATAAATAATAATATATGTATAAACTGTTTCATGTACTTACAACTTTTAACTTACTTTTGCTCACCCCTGTTTATTTATTATAGAAAATGAAAAAATGCTCTTTTAAAATGCTTTCCCTATAAAAACTAATTAGAATACCAAAAATAATACATCTATGTGTGAAAAACTTGAAAACCATGATATACTTGTCAAAACAAAAAGAAAGTTGTGTTTATTTCCCAAGGAACAGTTTTTAACTAAAAACAACAAAGAAAATGAAATATTTGAAAAGATGAAAAAACAAGATCCAAAAGCCAGGAACTACCTTAAAAGCTAATAAGGCACAGATCTATGCTTATTATATTAAAAATGAGACCATACCATGCATGTGCTGGTTTTGAGGTTTTTGGAAGAACAGTTAAACCTGTTTCCATGTTGTTCATTCCTGAATTATTTTCTTTGGTAGTCATTGCAATCATTTTCCGTTGCTTCTGAGAAAGTTTAACTGCAGGAGAAACCATTTTGCTAGAAATTAAGTTAAATTAAACCAATTAGTTTCATTGCCCTGAGAAAGTTTAATTCCATAAGAAATCATTGTTAGAAATTAAACCAACTAACATTAACTTCTGCTTAATGAAGATTACAGGTAATTTTCTGTTTACTTGATATGGTTTTACTATTATTGAATCAAAATGGCCACAAAGTTTCAACAGTGATAATATCAGTTTATACTATCAGTAATCAAGTAAGTCTCCTACTTATTAATACACATGCATCAGAACTAGTCCACAATGATCATTTTAAAGGCAAGCTTCTGCCATTAAATACTGTATTCCACAAGAGCTGGACTATCAACCTAACTAAGTCTTTAGCTCATTATTAGAAAATATGTTATGGAGGCTGAACTACCTAGAAAAAAGCTTATAATTAACCTGGACATAAAATGCAGAAAAATAACAGGAAAGGTCCAGTAGGTATTTCCAATTTTTTAGGGAAGAACTAAAACACAACATGGTCTCTCCTTTTTAATCATTTTTTAAACTAACCCCAAATTTGTCTTTGGTGTTGCTCCACATTTTTGTCTATTTTCTTCAATTTGCATGATGGTTCTGAGATCCATGACAGGAGGGCTGACAGGACTAAAAGATATAAAAGTTACTTTACAACGTATCCACTATCCATAAAGCCCTATGTTGGAACTTCAATGAAACTGTAAATTACACACAAGATTTATAATGAGAGGACAATTTAGGTCTGTTTCATTAGCTACAGCCAACTTCAAAAAAGATACTTTGAATAACAGCTAATTTTATAAATATACATACATAAATAACTACTAAAATGCATCCAAAGTCATAATGGTTAAGTAATATAATTGAAACTCTTAAAGAAAAAAATAAGCCAAGAAACAGAAAGACTCATGACTTATCTAACTCAGGTAGATGGACTCAAAGTTCTACCTAAATTCTTATCCTTCAAGATCAATGGAACAAAAATTATATACTTTCCTTTTATTTTTAACAAACAAAGTTCTTACTACTGTCTAATGTTAAGAAAAAAACATTTAATGGAAAACTTGGGAATGCTCAACAACATTAGAGACCCACCATAGTGAGAGAGTTACACCATAATGAGAAAAAAAATCCTACAATCTTTAGAAACAGCTAATCTATTTTTCTGACTCTACCCCAAGGTATTATTAAAATGTTTTTAAAATAGTCTAACAGTAGTGATTAGAAAATGCTACTAGGTGTTCTCACAAATACATTTACTTAGACAAAAAAAATTGAGACTAAATTTCAAACTACCTTTAGACCATGAAGCAACAAACACTGGAACAAAATAAATCTTCATTCCAACTATGCAAAATACAGGATGTTTCAAAACAGTGACACAAACCGAAATAATATAATTGTAAGTCAATTAAAAGTTTCAGAATATGATAAACCACAGTAGGCACATAAAGATGAAACACAAGCTCAATAAACACTGAAAACAATACTGCATTTTAATTACATCTATCTACTCCTTCAGTTTTAAAAACTGACTTCTAAAGAAAAATATAGATAAAATACAGTTTAAGTTAAAAGCACCCTGTAACATTAGATAAATATTGTTTGAAAATTAACTGTGAATAACAATACAGTTTATGCAATCTTAAGTTCCCCATCAATGTGCCAAAAAAAGATAAAGTAAGCCTAAAAATGACAAAATGGTCTTCGTGGGTGATATTTTTAACAAATGTATACTATGCGCACCCCCCCCCCCCCCGACAAAAAGCTGATACAATGTCATTATACTTGTGTGACAGTATTTACTAGTATCCACTGATGACAATACAAAGGCAACTAAATTTTGTCCGGCAATAAAAAAAGAACTTATTTTAGCCATTTAGTAATTTGTATGCTTTTAGGTAATTTTCTGTGTATCGTATTATATAAATCTATACTAAAATTTTTAAATGTGCTTCATTAAAAATATTCATTTGACTAAAAATGAATGATATTTTTTCAGACTAACAGGTATGGCACAAAATGAGTATCTTACCTGAAAGAGCCAGCCACCCAACTACAAGAGTTTGAATTATCGATTCTGTTACTCGGAATGGGCTGTGGAGCAGAAATTTTAAGTACTGGTGGTTTGTGCCACAGTTTTAAATCTTCTCTGAAATATGTAGGAGGTGTGCCATTAACATATGGTTTCATTTTCCCCTAAGGGTAAAAAAAATAACATTTAAAAAGTGAACAAAAGAGGAAGCACCCAGAGCAGCGAACACAAGTTGGTACCGCCATGTTGAAGAGTAAAGCCGTGTGACAACCATCTAGCGTCTCCCGTTCAGTTCTATCATTTAGTGCCTTAGCCAGTTCGCAGACTGCTTCAGTGACTGTAACTCAATTATTCCGAGCTCTGGGAATAATTTTTAGGGAAATAAGTTTGCATATTAAATCCCTATTTACACAAGTACTAAACAAAAATGTAAATAAATGTAAGCTGTTTCAGTAACATATGAAACAGTAACTTCAAAATGAAAGTCCAAGATTTTAGTATCAGACAAAATGGAAGTTTAGTAAAAATGTATATAATTCACTTGGAATGTAATTGAAATACTCTGATAAAATTAAACTCAGATAATACTGACACTTCAAAAAAGACCCTAAAATTACTGCTACTATACAAGGTGAAAGAAGTTATTAAAACAGTATTTCCACTACCATATAAGATTCTTCTATTCTTGCAAGATATTCACAGCATAACTTCAACCTTCCTTTAAACCTCAACTATTTTCCAGACCAATCCTAGGGTTAATATGAGTTACTCCCAGAATTTCTACCTTACATTAAAAAAATTTATTTATTTTTATCCTCACCCCAGGACATTTTTTATTCCATAGGAAGAAAGGAAAGGAAGGAAACATCGATGTGAGAAAGAAGCATTGATTGGTTGTCTCCCATATGCACCCAGATCTATGGGAGGGATTGAACCTGCAAACTAGGTATATGTGCCCCGACTGAAAAGTCAGCCCACAACCTTAGTTACAGGAGGATGCTTCAACCAACTGAGCCACATAGGCCAGGGAAAAAATAATAAACAAACAAACAAACAAACAAACAAAATCTTTGAGTCCTAAAAGATCCTACGAAACGGTAAATCTCCCACTGTCTTAGTAACTTCTAGTTCTAATGTTCTCAGTATGTATAGAGGTTAGAAAAAAATGACTTTGTATCTAATAAGTCACACATTTTCCTTTCCTATAGATTCACAATCATGGAGTCAAGTAAGAGATGCCTTAAAAATGGCCTCTCAGAGTTGAACGGACTAAGAGTTTGTGATTAGAATCTCAATGGGAACTGTGCTAGAATCTGAATCTCAATGGGAACTGTGCTAGATTAGAACTCCATTCCAGATTATATTGCTTCAATATAATCTGCTTCAATTAACACCATATATTGCTTTAATATATTGCTTTAATTAACACCATGGAGAAAAAGAGACTGCAGAATTTGAAATTAGGCTTCCCATCAAAATAATTTTCCTTTGACAATATATAGCTGGTGTTAACTGTATTACACAAAATAATTTTCAAGTAATTTAGCTATAAATATATTCTCCAAAATATCTATACAGTGTTCCTATATTTTACATAAATATGAATTTTAGTTGTAGAAAGACTAGAAATAAAACATCATAGAGTGCTCAAAACTGCCATTAAAATCTTTAAAACTAACTTTGGATCAAGATGAAGATGTAGGTAGTCACGCTTCGTCTCCTTGCACAACGATACAATTATATATAACCCCATCTCAAAAACAAGTAACACTCATAACTGTCAGAAAATCGAGCTCTGTGGAAGTCTGACAACCAATGATTTAAAGCAGCACATTCATTCAGAAGGGTAAGAGGGGCAGAGTCACGCAGAGTGGTGGAAAGGTGGTGTGGCATGGAGGTGGTGGTGGGAGAAAGGGTGGACCCACAGTCACAAGCGGTGGATAAAAATTGGGATGGATACCTTGCTAGCAAGTGATCCAGCCCTAAAGCAGACTGTATAGCCCAGGGTTCCAGCACTGGGAAAATAAACTCCCATTGCCTCTTGCTGTAAAAACCAGTAGGGGGTGGGGCGGTGGAAGAAACTGTTGGCTTTTTGCCTCTTAAAAGGTCCCACAGGCTTAGAATGTATGCAAACCTTACTGCAGCAGCTGGAGGGGAGCCAATCGCATATGGTAGGCGGGTGAGGTGACTGGAAGCAGGGTGAGTGCAAGGCAGGCCTCCAGGGGCAAGGCAGCAGCACAGTCCCGTCTCTGAGTCCCACCCTCCAACCCCAACGGAGAAACACAAATGGTGAAGCAGATTGCCCCGCCCTGGCAATCACCCAAAAATTGGCTGCACACAATTTAGAAACACCTTTTCTACATAGGCACGCTACAAAGCTAGGGAGTCAAAGCAGCTCTACCTAACCCAGAATTAAACACAGGGAGACTGACAAATTGAGAAGGCAAAGAAATATGGCTCAAATGAAAGAACAGAACAAAGCTCCAGAAAAAAGAACTAAGTAAAACGGAGACAGTCAGCCTGTCAGATGCAGAGTTCAAAACACTGGTGATTAGGATGCTCAAAGAACTCATCGAGTATAGCCACAGAATAAAGAAATGAAGGATACACTAAGTGAAATAAAAATATACAGGAAACCAACGGTGAATGGAAGGAAACCAGCACTCGAATCAATAATTTGGAACAAAAGAAATAAATATTTAACCAGAACAGAATGAAGAAATAAGAATTCAAAAAAATGAGGAGAGGCTTGGGAACCTCTGGGACAACTTTAAATGTACCAACATCCAAATCATAGGGGTACCAGAAGCAGAATAGGAAGAGCAAGAAATTGAAAAGTTATTTGAAAAAATAATGAAAGAAAACTTCCTTAATTTGATGAAGAAATAGATATACAAGTCCAGGAAGCGCAGAGAGTCCCAAACAAGTTGGATCCAAAGAGGTCCACAAGACACATCATAATTCAAATGCCAAAGGTTAAAGATAGAGAATCTTAAAAGCAGCAAGAGAAAAGCAGAGAGTTACCTACAAAAGAGTTCCCATAAGACTATCAGCTGATTTCTCAAAAGGAACTCTGTAGGCAAGAAGGAACTGACAAGAAGATGAAAAGCAAGGACCTATAGCCAACATTATTCTATCCAGCAATGCCTCTCATTTAGAATGGAAGGGCAGATAAAATGCTTCCCAGATAAGGTAAAGCTAAAGGAATTCATCATCACTAAGCTATTATTACATGAAATGTTAAAGAGACTAATTTAAGAAAAAGAAGATCAAAACTATGAACATTAAAATGACAACAAAATCACAACTATCAACAACTGAACCTTAAAAACAAAAACAAACTAAGCAAACAACCAGAACAGGAAAAGAAATGGAGATCACATGGAGGGTTATCAGCTGGGAGGGGGAGGGGGAAATGGGGGAAGGTGCATGGATTAAGAAGCATAATTGGTAAGTACAAGTAGGGGGATATTAAGAATAGTATAGGAAATGGAGAAACCAAAAAATTTATATGTACAACCCATGGACATGAACTAAGGGGCAGGGAGGATTGCTGGAAGGAAGGGCATACTAGGCAGATAGGGACAAAGGGGAAAAACTGGGACAACTGTAATAGCATAATCAATAAAATATACCAAAAAATAAAAATCTTTAAAACTAGAAACATATGAATTCTTAAAAACTAACTATATATATTATGTCAATGATATTTTATTATAAAACAGCCAGGACAGTGTTTTAAAGTAAAAATAACATAAAATGAAAGATAAACTGTCTATAAACCTAAATTTTGAAGTTAAAAAGAGTACATTAACAGATAAGAAAAACAAACCTCAATCTTATCTGACTGAAATCCTGTTGTGAAATCAGGGGATGATAAATCTCTAGGACTACCCACTCCTGCAGAGCTTCCTTCAGAGTCTTCAGACATCATTAGTTCCAGAACAGATTCCGTGGAATTGGTCTTACCAGACTTTGATAATCCTAAAACGTAAATTTAAAAATACGTAGTTAAATATATGTACATTAAACATACATGTGTCACATTCAATAAATCAAATAAAGCCAAAGAGTTCCATTCATCCAGACTTAATACTTAAATTATAGTCACTATACCAAAATCTTAATAATCCAAGCTAAATGAAGAACTCAGTTGAAATGAAAACTGAAATGGAGATTCAAAATCTAGACTTAAAACAAGTTTCAGTCATATACCAATTATGCAACGATCCCAAGAAGACAGTTCTTTGGGATCTGCTTTAAAAAACAATTAGAAACTTTTTTCCACATAAGAATAAGGAAGGAAGACAGCACAAACTCTAGACCCCCGCCCTTTCCCATCTGTCTCTCTGTAGAGAGGTCTCCATGCACACAGAGGGGGACTGTATGGTATGGTGCCCATTCTGGGTGGGCAGAGCGCTGGAGCCTTTCCACCTCTCATCTAGCTGGCAGACTGGCCAACTGTGTTCCACATCAGGTTTCCTTCTGCCACCGCAAAATTGTACATTAAGAACTATTTTTATTAGCTCATCACCTAAAGCAACAGAGTAGTTATAGAAACACCATTTCTTCTCTTAAGAAGGATAAATACTTGTCTCCCTGATACACCTGGTACCCAGATTCATTAGCAGATCTGAATCATTTCAAACAAAAACAAAACAAAAAGTAAACATGTTTATTTTCACATACTGCAAATTTAGTTCAATCTAAATGAAGTAGCAAAATAAACATATTATATGGACTATAACTAAAAACTGTACAATTGATTTAAAAACAAGTAAGAGATACCATCTCTTATATACTCAAGTAAGTGTTATTGTTTTTAAAGTAAATCACCTTGACAAGATATATACCTCTTTTGTGGCAATCATTACTAAAACGGAGTTTGGGAATAACATTCAAACTTTTCCCACCATAATACTTTAAATATTTTTAAGAGAGGCAAACTTTTATCTAAGAGACTGTATTTAACACTGAAGTGCTACCAAAAGTCAATCAGAGATGAATCTAATAAAGAGGATGATTAAAGTAGCCAACAACTATTTTGAGTAAAAAAAAGTATTTTTCACAGAATGTCTTTTGTCTAATTTTAAAGATAAACTCAAATAAATATTAAACCTTTACAAATTATCTTGATGAAATTTGCCTCATACTCAAATCTTCTTCCAGAATACGTCTTTTAGGTCTCCAATTAAATTTGACCTTTCAATCATTCCCTGATTTGGCCACATAAAAAGTGATATAGCAGAAATAATATAAAACCATGATCAGAATATAAATCTATTTCTGTTGGTCACTACCTCAAATCACATAAGTTTTCTAAGCCCATTCCTTTAACTTTAAAAAAAGGGATATAAATCAGTTCATTACTAATGTCTCTTCCAGCTCTGAAATGCTACAACTAACACATGTGCTAACAATAATATTATTTAAAACAAACCAAGTATCTACTTTTCCATGTTTTTTAAGATGACTAAAAAATCAAGTCTTAAAATTGTCCGTCTATACATTCTTTCGTCCTTCCATCAATCCACCCACGCCTCCTTCTAAGGACTAGAGGTAATCCATACAACACAGAAAGCACAGAATCACAAACTTAAAAGATTTTAAAGTCCTAAAACAGGAATCAGGAGAGGAATTTGAATTGGGAAACTATTCTTCAGTGCTGACCTTTTTTTATATCTTTTGTTATCTGAAAGAACTGTTGCTACATTATTTATTCCTTTGAGCTTTATCAAGCATGTCAAGTCCCTCATTTGTAGTATTCAATTAAACATAAAAGATGTTACTTCTTTGCCCTGAATTGCAGCTATTTATTCCCCACAGGAACACAAAACAACATGCAGTTGTATTTTTCAAAGTTACCTGTATAAGGTTGACTGAAAATATGCTGATACAAATTTTATCAGGTTGTATCTTACTGTTATAGACACACCTATCATTTCTGAAAGCCATACTGTAATGTCACTATTTTATAGTCAGTTCATATTTTTATCTAAAGAAATAAAAGATTTAGATAATTTTTAAATTTGAATCTAATCAGATGAGTCTAGAATGTGGGACACTGTAATTCCCCTGGCCTGATCTTTCCAAAACAAAATGACGTGAGTGCTAATCTAAGTTAAAAGATAGTAACATTAAAAAGGTGAAGGGATTAAGAAGTACAAATTGGCAGTCACAGAATACTCATGAGGATGTAAAGTACAGCACAGGGAATAGAGTAGCCAAAGAACATACGTGCATGATCCATGGACGTGGACAATGGTGTGGGGATAGCCTGAACGGGTGGGGCTGAGTGGGAGGGGGGAGGGGACAAGGAGGATAAATTGAGACAACTGTAACAGTATAAACAATCAAATATAATTTTTAAAAAGATAATAAAGAGATTTTAATAGGAAAATGCAAATTCAACCTTGATAGGATACTAGATTTTTTAAAAAGCTAAAACAAAAAACATTATAAAAATATTTTTAGACAGGGAAATCTGGATATAAATCATATTAATAGATAATAATAATAATGAGTTAATGTAATTGCCTTAGATGTGATCATAATATTATGGTTGTGCAGAATATCCTTATTCTCAGGACATTCACGTAAAAGTTTGGGAGAAATGTCACGTGTACAGTTTACTTCCAAGAGATTGAATCAGTTTTTTAAAGTGTGCGTGCAGAGTGCTGGAGGATGAGGGAAGAGAGCATGAAACAGAAAGATGGCAAGAAAAAGTAAATGTGTAAAAGGTAAACACGTGTGGATGAATTATAAGGGTATAAGGTGTTCGTGGTATTTTTCTTCCATCTTTTCAGTAAGTTAAATATTTTCAAAATAAGAAAAAAATTGAAGAAAAACTACATAACCTATACTTTCAAACAGGCTAACATAATGCCAAGATAGAAAATATGTTGTTTTCTACTATGGATTATATACCTCCTCATGCACATGAATAGAATCTCACTTGACATCTCCCTCAGAGCACTGATACATACGATCTGAGTCCACATGATAACATTCTTTCTGTCATATTCTGCCTACCTCCACTAACCTTGCATGCCACTGGACAGAGTGGCCTCTCCAAAAACATAAATCTTATCCAGTCACACACTGCTTAAAAACCCATCCAAAGCTAACAGCCTTCAGAATAAAATCCAAACACCTCAGTTTGATATGCAATGCCCTCCAAAATATGACCCCCTCTAACCTATCTCCTTCCTATCTGCACACACCCTACGGGGCTGGGCAATGCTCAACTATATGCAAAAGAAACTCGCAGTTCTTTCTACTGCCTGTAGTCTCAGGAACAAATTATCCCCTTCTCTGAGTAGGTTTATCTGCCTCCTTTTTTTTTGCTAACTTCTCTTCACTCTTCAAGATCCAACTCAGGAATCATTTTCCTCTAAGAGATACTTCCTATGTAGCTTCTCAGAGTAGTCTGCATGTTCCGCAGCGAACTTCAGAGTACTTATTACAAGTACTATCATTTTCTGTAGCCCCAAGACAATTTTCTTTCACCAGCCCCAGCAGACAGCATATAACAGTATTTAGTACACATTAAATGAATCAGATAATGATTAAGACATGAAAGATTAGATCCAGAAATCTACCCCAAAACACTTTCCACTAACCTGTAGATGGTAGGCTCTGAATAATATCTGAAAGGTTATAACCTCCAGAACTATCTGAACGCTTACGTGGCTTCTTTTTTGCTTTTGTTCTTGCCTTCTTGAACATATTTTCCCTAGGAAGGAGCATACGTAAGAGTCATTTTAAAAAATAAAACTATGCATATTGAGAAAACGTGGGTACACATGCTGTAGTCACATTTATCTATGGGGTCTGGAGCAAATTACTCAATTTCACAGTGTGATATTACTAACTGTCCTGACAGTGGCATTTCTGTAAAAGTTAGAAACAAGATGGTTATAAGAAAATCCTTTGAAAAGTAAAATACTGCACATGTTCACATGAAAGTTATTATAAACTGTAATCTTGAATGAAAAATATTTGCTGATAACTTTTAAAGCATTTCAGGGAATGCTTAACTACCTAAATTAAGTATTACTAATCAGGAAAGGAAAATAAAATTACCTATGAGAACTACAACTACCCCCTTTTTACTAAAAATTACTTATATAATTCATCAACAGTTACACAGGTCAACTGTGAATACTATTATTTTATAAAGGATAACATTTGTCAACAGTAAAAATTTTATTATAAATTTGAAATATAATAACAGCATACATCTAAGTCAGATACCTATAAACTCCCAAGTATCCCAAATGCTATTAAACTCTACAAAAAAGGATTAAAAAAGAATGTATCTGGAACTCAAGACGTTTTTCAGTGAGCTAGAGTATGCTACTATACAAATGCACACACACACACACACACACTATATATATATATATATATATAATGAACAACCAAACCAAAGATTTTAACAGGTCATTTACCAAGTAGAAGTAATTCTACTAGCAATTGATAAGTGAGTCATGAACTGGAACAACTAAACCATGGACTGGAATCTAAGAGAGCTTGTCAAACGGTTGGCCCCACTGCAAGGATATGCCTAGAACTGGGATACCTTGTTGGAGAACTCCCAGACGTGAGTCACGGCAGGCCACCTCTCTTCACCCAGTTTACTTCTCTATGAAAAATCTAGGGGTGGCTCGATGTTCCCCTCTGGTTCATCCTCTCCAGAGGGCACATCTTCATACCAAGGTTGGGGAGGGCCAATTGCTTGGCTGAATAGGGTTCAGAAAAAAGAAACGCTCTTTTCCAAATCCAACCACCCACTTTGGTCTTCATACACCTGATTCTTCTAATTCTTAAGGCTTTCCAGAATTCTCTTTTAGTTTTTTCCTATTCTAAGTCGTTAAATGTTAGAATGACATTCTAACTGGAATGACTGGAAACCTCTTTCCAGTTTCCAAAATTAACAGCATTCCCTGACTGCTGTCTTCCCCTCTCCTCTTCTTTGATCTTTAGCTCATTATGGTTTTTTTTTATTTCTTTAGCCTCAGCAGGGTTTAGGAAGGTGGTTAAGATAAATGCAGACTCCTGGTCAAGATGACGGCACAGACAGACATGGTTCCCCTCTTCGTAGAGCCAAACAAAGTTACAAATAAAAATAGAACAATTATTCAGAACCTTCAGAGATCAAGATGAAAGAAAGTGTGACAGCTATAGAATTAAAGAAATCACATCCATTGGGACTAGTAGGAGGGACACAGAGATGGAATGGGCTGGTCCCATTCCCACATGTGGTAGATGAAAATTCAGGAGGGATATCTCAGGGGCAAGGAGACCAAGCTCCACACCAGGGCCCCAGCCCAGGGTACCAGTGCCAGGGAGGTAAGTCCCTGTAACTTCTGGCTGCAAACAACAGCAGGGATGTAGTCAGTGGAAGAAACTTCTGGGGCCCTAAGAGGTTCCTCTTAAAAAACCCACACAGACTCACCTACTCAGACTTACTCCCTCTGAACTCTGGCACCAGGGTAGCAGGTTGAAAGGCATCAGTGGCATACAGGGAGGAACTGAAGTGTCTGGAATTGAGGCAAGAACCAGGGGATAGCTTTCTCCAAGACAAAAAGGCGGGCACAGGCCATTGTTCCTTTTGATCACAAAGCCACAGAGCCAGCAGGCGGGAACTATATCTGAAACTCTATCAACCTGGGTAACACTGTTTGGCCAGCCTTGGAGATCCCCAGAGACTCTGCCCAACCCAACTTACGAGCCTACCCAAGCTGCTTTTCCATATGGAATGGCTGATCTTGCCTCATGACGCACTACTTCCTAAATCCTTTCAAACAAGCAACAGCTGGCCTCAGTGAGGCCCAGAACTAGCAGCTGCCATCCTAGATTCACAGCTTGGCTTTGCCTGGGACGCTCCAAGCCCAGCACTAGCAGCAGTCATCTCAGATTACTTTATAGCTCAGGCACAGTGGCCCTGGGAAAACACAGGTGGGGGCTGACTGTCGCCTGCAATACCCAGGAAACTCCAGAGCCAGTGCATCCAGTGGATAGTTACAGATCACTTCAGAGCACCACCACCCTGCCCCTGTACAACTGATCCTCCGCAGAGCACAGAGGTTGGTAGTCACTGGTCAGAGCTAGTCCTTGGAGCTGACTGGCCTGGGTAAATCCCTCCCATTGATCTGCCAACAGCAACCAAGGCTCAACTACAAGAGAAGAGTGTACTCACCCCACACAAAGGTTGCACCTCAAATATCCAGCTTGGGTGATAGGATAGGCCATGTTGCTGGACTCTACAGGAAACCTACTACATTAGGCCACACTACCAAGACACGGAGTCAAAGCAGCTCTACCTAATACACAGAAACAACACAAGAAGGCTGCCAAAATGACGAGACAAAGAAAAATGGCCCAAATGAAAAAACTGATCAAAACTCCAGAAAAAGAGCTACACAAAATGGAGATAAGCAATCTACCAGATGCAGAATTCAAAACACTGGTTATAAAGATGCCCAAGGAATTGAGTGAGGGCCTCAGCAGCACAAAAAAGATCCAGTCAGAAATGAAGAATACATTAATTGAAATAAAGAACAATTTACAGGGAAACAACAATAGAGTGGATAAAGCTGAGAACAAGTCACTGATTTGGAACATAAGCAAAAAACAACCAATCAGAACAACAGGAAGAAAAAAAGAATCCAAAACAATGAGGGTAGTATAAATAGCCTCTGGGACAACGTCAAGACATCCAACATTCACATCATAGGGGTGCCAGAAGAAGAAGAGAAAAATCAAGATATTGGAAATCTATTTGAAAAGAAAATGAAAGAAAACTTCCCTAATTTGGTGAAAGAAAAAGACACGCAAGTCCAGGAAGCACAGAGTCCAAAACGAGATGGATGCAAAGAGGCGCACTCCAAGACACATCATAATTAAAATCCAAAGCTTAAAGATAAAGAAGGAATCTTAATAGCAGCAAGAGAAAAGAAGTTATTTAGTAACAGGGGAGTTTCCATAAGACTATCAGCTGATTTCTCAAAAGAAACTTTACAGGCTAGAAGGGACTGGCAGAAATATTCGAAGTCAGGAAGAACAGGGACCTATAGCCAAGACTGCTCTACCCAGCAAAGCTGTCATTTAGAATCAAAGGGCAGATAAAGAGCTTCCCAGACAAGAAAAAACTAAAAGGAGTTCATCATCACTAAACCATTAGTATATGAAATGTTAAAGGGACTTATTTAAGCAAAAGAAGATCAACTCTGAACAATAAAATGGCAAAAAATAACACATCAATCCACAATTGAATCTGAAATACAAACTAAGCAAACAAGAACAGAGACAGAATCATGGATAAAGAGAGTGTTTTGCTGGCTGTGAGATGGAAGAGGGGTGTGGCGAGTGGGTGAGGATGTGAGTGGATTAAGAATACAAATAGGTAGTTACAGGATAGCCACAGGGATGTAAAGTACAGTATAGAAAATGGAGTAGCCAAAGAGCTTAAACGCAGGACCTACGACATGAACTTTGGCGGGGGATTGCCTAAAGGAGTGGGGGCTGCTGGGTGGAAGGGCACCCAGGGGAAAAGTCAGGACAATTGTAATAGCATAATCAATAAAATATAATTTAAAAAATAAATTACAAAACAATGAAGATAAATGCGCCAATTCAACCAACAAGCATAGCCTGAAGGCTACATTCCTTTCATATTTATATGTAAATTTGTTTAGTATATTTAATTGATCATGCTATTACAGTTGTCCCATATTTTTCCTCTCCTTTATGCCCCTCTGCCCTGCGCCCCCCTTCCTCCAGCATTCCCTCCCCTTAGTTCATGTCCATGGGTCGTACATTCAAGTTCTTTGGCCTCTCCATTTCCTGTACTATTCTTAACTCCCTGCTGTCTATTTTGTGCCTGCCAGTTATGCTTCTTACTCCCTGTACCTTTTCCCCCATTCTGCAAATAGAAATTATTCATTTACTTTGTTCTATACCAAGTCTAAGAATGAGCATAAATACATACATTTTATGTTGTGTTTCTTAATTCTTTTCTTTCAGTATCATTATAAAAGTGTCCAGGATCTGGGATGGGCTGGCGAGGTGGGGAGGAAGAAGAGAAGAAGGAAAAAAGAAGAAAACAGGAAACAGCTTACGAATAGTTTTGTTCATTATTTATTTCTTCTTTCGAAAAAACATCTCCATCTTCTAGTAGTTCCAGATAGCTAATATCTGGTCCATCTTGATAGGGTGTAATGATTCTTCTAGCCATTGCTGGAACCTGCAGAAAACAATTTGTCACCTTTTAAACACAAAATTTACAAAGACTTTTTAAAACTGGTATAATATCCTATTTGTTTAAATATGCACTGACATTAACTAGAAAAAGTCTAGACTGCCTAATGACTTCCTAAATGTAAATGTCAATCAAGGGTGGTTGATTAAAATTAATTTCATTAAGTTATACAAAACAAAAACCTTGACTAAAAAACCCCCCTTCATTAAAAAGGCAAATTAACCTATTTGTTAAGGCTCATGTGAATCTGTGCTTTTGCACTGTCCTGACCTTTGGTAAACAATAAATAATAAAAGACTCAGAAGCTTTCATTTATAAAGGAATTATAAGATACTAATCTCATTTAATATCTTCAATTTCGATTGTCATTCTTATCTATGGAATCTGAAAAGACCCTAATGTATTAGAATTAATTAGGAAATTATTCCATTAAGAAGTCTGGCCTAATATACTGTTTAATTTGGTAATATCATTGAAAAAACATGAATCTTACCATTTTTCGGTAAAATACAGAAAGATCTTTCAAAACGCCAACACTTAAAACATCAAGAGACCTAACAAATTAAACACAAAATTTTATCTTAATACTCAAGTAACTTAATACCTGTCAAGATTTTCAAACATGTAGAGGTATTTTATATTGCTGAATAAGTTGAACAGTTATATTTAAAGCATTAATATCTAGCTGTTACAAAATCTTGTAGAAAGTATGCATAGTTGTATATTTCAAATAAACAGCACAAACTCTTAAATACTTAACATAAAACTCAAGCAATTCTTAAAAGTGATAGAAAAATCTTTACTATTATAATAAAATAGCAAGTACATATTCTTTTTTCAACTTTAATTTTCTACAAATTATAATCTTTAACTATGGAAGGAGTGTTTATACTGATAGAACAATAGCCTAACTATCAGGACACCTATATTTTATCTAGAATTATCATTGCTACCAATTACCTGCATGACTTTGAGCAATTCACTGTACCTCTCTAGGCTTGAATAGTTCATGTGTAAAATAACATTTAGGCTAGATCAGCAGAATTCAAAGTAGATTTTAAGGAACTCACTGGTTCCAAAGATGTACTTTAAAGCCGCAGTGAAAATTTAAATTAAAGTTTACATTCTGAAATATATTTAAACTATTTTTACAACTAATCCAAAACAACTTGCTTATTCAACTCTGTACCACACGAGTTTTAACATTTCGAAATTAATTAACTTGTAATGCTATGGTGATATTGGTGCACCCTCCTTTTTCTGTGCATATTTACTTGCACTTTTTCTAGCAAACACATATTTGACTAGGAATAGTTAAATTTGTACAAATCTTTGTTTTAATGCCAGTACACTTGTCTATTCCTGCAAAATTACATCAATACAGATATAATCACGCATGTGTCATCATAATATTAATAGTTCAGCTGACACACTTTCCACAATATAGCAATTAAACAATAGTAGTGTGATATATCATTTTTAAATATACTTCCAATAGGTCTGGTATTTATTTTACAGTTTGGTTGATTTCTATCTGACAAACTGAACGAGGTTAACTTGGTTAAAAAAGTTACTATGACTAAAATTACTAATGTAATGTTAGTAAAGAAATTAACTTTATTCTGAAACTCTAGCCAAGCTCTCATACTAAAATACCAGGGACATTTTCAAATGCCATTGTCTAACATCCCATAACATTAATTTGAACTTGAAAAGCATTCTTTACAAAATAACAAATGATTCAGCTGCCAAAATACCATATCCTTTAAATAGAACCCTAAGATGCAATTACTAAGAATGTTAGTAGAACATTTTTATTTCAATCAGTTTTGGAATTGGTTCCATTAAAGATTATCATAACTTTGAAAGGTGAATTATTAAAAACTGTTTTTGTATCAATTATGTAAGTCAAGATTTTCTTGATTATTTACATTTAAAAATTTCCTTGGGTTTTTCCATCTTTAATATGAAGACATAAACAGAATCTTCTTCATAAAGGTTAATGAACACTTTTAGAATGTTGCCTGGCACATCGGTATTAGTTATCATTCATACATTTATTATTATTATCATCATCATTAATAATTATTATAGCAGTTTTAATTATTATTATTATGACTAACACAAAATACAGAAATATACTGTATTTTGCTACACTATTTTGCATTTTACTATATAAAGCTTTAAAATTGCAAACTGACACCAAGATCTCTAATTTCAAATCTGTGTTCACCAAAACATTCATTTTGCTCACTACTGACTGGATATTGAGTAAATGCAATAAAATATTGACTTTACTTAAAAATATGTAAATACATTTCATTAAAAATTCCACTGCTAAAACTACTGAAAACAACAGAATGAAATTCCCAAGATCCCCCTAATTCTGAAATGTCTATGACTCCTAAATCATTAATGTATATCAATTTCATCTGGGTAATCCTCAGATCCTCATAATATGAAATATTAAATTACAAAACAGGGTATATACATTTATCTGATTTTTTATGTAAGATGTGTCACTTTTCATAAGGAAGATTTCATTAGTCATTGATTTCTACATAAAGCCTTCAACACTATCAGTTTCCTACCAACTACAGGTAATGAATTTTTCACACCATTCCTTGAAGCCTAAGTTTGACAAGAAATGTCTTAAAGAGATTTAATACACAGATAAAATAGAAATCAACCATTAACAAATTTTATGCATTGCTTACATGTAAAGTAATTAAGCACCAGTATTACAGATAGTTTCCAAATGCCAAGGTCACAATTATATAGTTACAAATCAACCTAAACAAGAGATATGCATACATATAATAAATATACTTGTGATATCGTCCCACAACTTTCCAGACTATAAGCTCAACTGAGGGAAAGGATTTTGTCCATTTTGTTCATTTTTGTATCTTACTAACAGCTAGTATATACTAGATACTCAAATGTTCATGGAATGATTAAATCCTCACACATTTCATATTTTTCTACAAAGCTAGAATTTATCATTGTTCATTTTAAAATTACTAATAGAACTGCTATTATTTATAAATAATGGCTTTTGCAATGTTCATACAATATATACATCCAACTTACCTTGCTTCAAGTAAAGCTGCCATATTCAGTCCTATAAACTGTAAACAAGACAGTTTCAATTGCTCAGCATTATACATTGCTGCAAATTCTAGTAGCATAGCAGCATTCTTAAGGGTAACTACAAAGGAAGAAAATACATGTAAAAAGAGATGAAAGGCATGATACTACAGAAAATGAAATATAATTATTTCTAAAGTTTTCTAAATTTGGAGCAAGGAAAATTAAAAGTAGTTTCTTGCCAAAATTAACTAATACAAGGACAGATATAGAATCCACTTTTCTTTCTAATATACCAAACTAGTTTTAAATGATTGGTTATGAGGGAAAAAAAGCACATAAAATTTTAAGTAGAGAAATTAGAGGTGCATAGAGTGTCATCCAAAAGCAAACACAAGGGAAGAGGGCGATGGAATAGGACAGAGCAGATTCCATTTCCCCCTACACATGGGAGTAAATTCTGGCCGACCTAAGGAGGAACAGAGCAAACAGCCAACAGTTCCCCCAGCATATATGAAAATAAGAGACCAGAAATTGTAACGGACACTGAAAAACCAGACAGTAAGGGGACAGCTGTGGGTCAGCAGGGTCTCAGGGACCGAAGCAAAGCCAGGAGCAGCAGTGGCCTCGGCCGGCGACCAGCACCCAGTGCCCAGAGCAACTACCACAGGCTCTTTGGGAGCCTCCAGCCTGCTGCAGGGTCCTTGGGAGAAAGCTGGGTCATCAGCTCCCTGCCTCCTCCACTAAGCAAGGTTGGGCAACACCAGGGAGAGACCTTTCTGCTTGAGTTTACAGAGAGAGTAATAGGGACAAAGGGCCGTGTTCAATGGCAGACTCTGTGGACGCCAGCCTGGGAGAACTGATAGGCGCAGTGTCAGGCTCTGACTCTGAAAATCACCAGTCTGGCTTGGGGGATTAGGCTGTGTGCTGAGAGACAGGCTTTCTAAAGGAGAAATTTTTTTGAAACTAAATTGAAGGATTGTCCTGCCACAGCAGCTTGGCCTGCTCCCTACCCGGCCCAGCAAAGATCCCAAAGTCGGTCAGAGGGCCTGGAGTTCCCCCACAGAACTGGGGCGGATCTGCGCCCGAACCCGCAGGACCCAGGCAGCGGGCTGACCGGCCCACGCGCATGCATGTCCCGCAACCCAGCCCACGGTGATGACCCCTGGGGAAAGAGTGCCATGAGGAAGACCTAGGTCCCCTTCGTGGGGCACTGGGGAGAGGCAACGGGTAGGCTCTTGGGAGAGGGCTCACAGAAACACCACACCAATCGCCCTTCAGCCTGCCCCAGCCAGAAAAACCGGTTTGGCCAGTCTGAAAACAACAAGAATTTTTTTAAAGTAATCTTTTATCTTTTTAACTTTATTATTGTTTTATCTTTCAATACTTTTTTCCTCTCTTTTCTTCTTTCCTGTTTTATTCCTTCTTCCTTTCTTTCCAACTTACTGCTTTTTCCTCCCTCTCCTGCCTTTTTTTTCTTTTACCCATAAGGGCCACAACTTGGAACTGGGAAAAGACCAGACTTGGACCCCAAGAGGGGGCATCCCAACAGTAGAGACAGAGAGACAAATTTCACTTTGCTATAGCAGAGAAGCCACAAGTTGCTGCATATTTGTATTGTTACTATTTTCACTTCTTTTATATTTTAATAGTATCTTTGCATTCCTCCTTTTTCTATATAGGCTTCTTAGTCTTGGCTGGTTATATTGTATCATTTGACAGGTTTCCCCAGTTCTCTCCTCCACAGTGTATTGCTAATTTTCTATACTTCACGCCACTTGTTTTCTTTCAGCATGCTACCCAAAGCTCTACACCCCCTATTCAGACAGATCACATAGAGTCTGTCATATGATTGTTGCTCTAGTATTATTGTAAATAATAGCTGTTCTATAACACTATAAATACTTCACAACACATCTCCCGGATCTTAGCCCACTTTACAGGTTTCTGAATTCTATTACTATAGTGATTAACTCTATTTGCTCAAACACTACACCTATTTACTATCCTTTACACTCACCTTACCTCAGAATCTGACACCCCGCAACCTCACTTTCTAGATCCAACTCACAAGCCCTCCCTCCCCAATAAGAGACTTATCTTGTGTCCATCCTTTCTTAAAAGTGGCAAGTTAGGTTGAGGATTACAGTTAACACTATATATAACCTAAAGATCTTCTATCTCTTCTCCACCGGCTGTGACTGTAAATATCATAAAATACTCTCCCGCTGTCATAAACAATTTTGCCTCCTCCTCCAAATGAACACACCCACAAAAAAGGACTAGGTGGACACGCAGAACACCAGGATACCCAAAGGAGACTGCACCACTGAATTTCAAAGGTATTCTACCACAGAAGTGCACACCATAAACCCAGGGAGTCAGAACAGATCAATTTAAGAAGCTGAGGCTAACAAGAAGAGTCTCACAAACAATGGGAAGACAAAGAAACAATCCCCAAATGAAAGGAAAGGAGGAAGTCCCAGAAAGAATGCTAGATGAAATAGAAGCACATCAACTAACAGATACTGAATTCAAAGCACTGGTTATCAGGAAGTTCAAAGAGCACACAATGAGTTACCAGAAACTACAGGGGAGCTACAATGAACTCACTGCAAACTACATCAGCATGAAAAAGGAAATAGAAACTATCAGCAAGGGCCAAGAGCAAATGAAGAATACAATTTCTGAACTGAAGAACACAGGAGAAGGAATTAAAAGCAGGATTGACGAAGCAGAAGATTGGATCAGTGAGTTGGAGGACAAAGTAGGAAAAAACTCCCAGAAAGAGCAAAAAAAGGAAAAGAGGCTCAGAAATAATGAAGAGGGTTTAAGAGAAATGCAAGACAATATGAAATGTAATAATATCTGAATAATAGGGACACCAGAAGGAGAAGAAGAACAAGGGACAGAAAACCTACTTGAAAAAGTAATGAGGGAAAACTTCCCTAATTCGAGGAGAGAAAAAGTCACACAAATCTGGGAAACACAGTCCCAATCAAGAGGAACCCAAAGTGGCACACTTCAAGACATATCATCATTAAAATGGCAAAATTCCAAAATAAACAGAGAATCTTAAAGGCAGCAAGGGAGAAAAAGAAAATAACACACAAGGGAGCCCTGATAAGGTTAGCAACTGACTTCTCAATGGAAACACTCCAAGCCACAAGAGCATGGCAAGAAATATTCCAAGGAATGAGAACCAGAGGACTACAACCAAGGCCACTTTACCCAGCAAGGCTCTCAATCAAGACAGAAGGCCAAATAAGGAGCTTTCCAGACAAAAGAAGTCTAAAAGAATACAACTCCACCAAACTAGCTCTGTAAGACATGCTAAAGGGACTGCTTTAAGGAAGGAAAAGAGAGAGAGAGAGGAACACGGGTACAAAAATGACAATGAATAAGTACCTTTCAATAATAACCTTAAATGTAAATGGATTAAATACTCCAATTAAAAGACACAGAATAGCTGAATGGATAAGAAAGCATAACCCACATATATGCTGCCTACAAGAGACCCACCTAAGGACAAAAGACCATCACAGATTGAAAGTAAAGGGCTGGAAACAAAGTTTCCAAGTAAATGGACAGGGGAAAAAAAGTTGAGATAGCAATACCCATATCAGACAAAATAGACTTCAAAAACAGGGCCATAAAGAGAGACCCAGAAGGTCACTTCATAATACTCAAGGGAAGAATCCACCAAGAAGAAATTAACATCATAAATATCTATGCACCCAACATAGGAGCACTCAAATATATAAAGAACATCTTGGAGGACTTCAAGAATGATATTGACAGCAACACAATTATAGTAGGGGATTTTAACACCCCACTGTCAAAAATGGACAGATATTCCGAACAAAATATCAACAAAGATATTGTGGCATTGAACAACACCCTAGATGAAATGCACTTAACTGATATATATAGAGCCCTTCATCCCAAAGAAGCTAAATATACATTCTTTTCAAATTCGCGTGGAACATTTTCAAAGATAGACCAGATGATAGGACACAAAATGAGCCTCGAAAAATTCAAGAAAATTGAAATCATACCAAGCATTTTCTCCAACTGTAAGGGACTGAATCGGGAAACAACCCCCTCCCCCCAAAAAAATACCCAAAACACTCAAAATCATGGAGATTGAATGGCATGCTATTAAACAACAAATGGGTCAAGAATGAAATTAGGGAAGAAATCAAAAAGTTTCTGGAAACGAATGAAAATGCACTCACAACAACCCAAAACTTATGGGACACAGTGAAGGCAGTCATGAGAGGGAAGTTCATAGCAATACAGGCTCACCTAAAGAGGACAGAAACATTTCAAACAAACAACCTAACCCAAGACCTGCAAGAACTCAAGGAACAACAACAAAGACAGCCCAGAGCAAGTAGAAGAAAAGAAATAAGCAAGATCAGAGCAAAATTAAATGACATAGAGACTAAAAGCATAATTCTAAGGATCAATGAATCCAGGAGTTGGTTTTTTAAAAAGATAAACAAAATAGACAAACCTTTAAGTAGGCTCATCAAGAAAAGAAGAGAGAGGACCCAAATAAATACAATCAGAAATGAAAGAGGAGAGATTACAATTGATACCACAGAAATAGAAGGGTTTGTAAGAAATTACGATGAAGAACTGTACACCAAGAAATTTGAAAACCCAGGTGAAATGGACAAATTTCTAGAAAAATATAATCTTCCAAAACTCAATGAAAAAGAAGCAGAAAACCTGAACAGACCAATAACAGCAGAAAAAAATGGAGCAGTAATCAAAAAACTCCTATCACATAAAAGCCCTGAACAGATGGTTTCACAAGAGAATTCTACAAAGCATTGAAGGAAGAGCTAACTCCTATTCTTCAAAGACTATTCCAAACAATCCAAAATGATGGAAGACTCCCAAACTCTTTTTATGAAGCCAGCATCATCCTAATTCTAAAACCAGATAGAGACACAACAAAGAAAGAAAACTTCAGGCCAATATCGCTGATGAACACAGACGCTAAAATCCTCAACAAAATATTGGTGAATTGCATCCAACAATAATACATTAAAAAGATAATACACCATGACCAAGTGGGATTCATCCCAGGGATGCAAGGATGGTTCAATATTTACAAATCAGTAAATGTAATACATCACATAAACAAAAGCAAAGACGAAAATCACATGATCATATCAACAGATGCAGAAAAAGCTTTTGATAAGGTACAACACCCATTCATGATAAAGGTACTCAGCAAAGTGGGAATAGAGGGAGCATTCCTCAATATAATAAAGGCCATATATGAGAGACCTACAGCCAACATCATACTCAATGGGCAAAAACTAAAAGCTTTTCCACTAAGATCAGGAACAAGACAAGGTTGTCCATTTTCACCACTTCTTTTCAATATAGTATTACAAGTTATAGCCACAGGGATCAGACAAGAAAAGGAAATAAAAGGCATCCAAATCAAAAAGGAGGAAACAAAACTGTCATTTTTGCAGATGACATGACAGTGTGCATGGAAAATCTTATAGACTCTACCCAAAAACTGCTCGACCTAATAAATGAATTTGGCAAAACAGCGGGTTATAGTCGATATCCAGAAGTCAAAGGCATTTTTGTATACTAACAATGAAACAGCAGAAGCAGAAATCAAGAAAAAAATCCGACTCGATATAGCAAAAAGAAAAAATAAAATATTTGGGAATAAACCTAACCAAGGAGGTAAAAGACCTGTATGCAGAAAACTACACAACACTGAAGAAAGAAATCAAGGAAGACACAAAAAAATAGAAACATATACTGTATTCATGGATTGGAAGAATTAACATCATCAAAATGTCCATACTACCCAAAGCAATTTATAGATTCAATGCAATACCTATTGAGGTACCAATGGCATCTTTCACAGACATAGAACAAACACTTCAAAAATTTATATGGAACCATAAACAACCCTGAACAGCAGCTCCAATTTTGAGAAAGAAGAACAAAGTAGGAGGGATCACGATACCTGATGCCAGACTGTATTACAAGACCACTATAATCAAAACAGCCTGGTACTGGCATAAAAACAGGCACATAGACCAATGGAATAGAACAGAGAGCCCAGAAATAAACCCAAGTCTCTACAGTCAATTAATATTCAACAAAGGGAGCAGTAACATAAAATGGAGTAAAAATAGCCTCTTCAACCAATGGTGTTGGGAGAACTGGACAGCTACATGCAAAACAATGAAACTTGAGCACCAACTCACACCATACACCAAAATAAATTCAAGGTGGATAAAAGACTTAAATATAAGCCGTGACACCATTTAAATCCTAGAGGAGAATATTGGCAGGAAAATCTCAGATATTTCCCCCAGCAATATTTTTACTGGTATGTCCCCTAGAGCANGTGGGAATAGAGGGAGCATTCCTCAATATAATAAAGGCCATATATGAGAGACCTACAGCCAACATCATACTCAATGGGCAAAAACTAAAAGCTTTTCCACTAAGATCAGGAACAAGACAAGGTTGTCCATTTTCACCACTTCTTTTCAATATAGTATTACAAGTTATAGCCACAGGGATCAGACAAGAAAAGGAAATAAAAGGCATCCAAATCAAAAAGGAGGAAACAAAACTGTCATTTTTGCAGATGACATGACAGTGTGCATGGAAAATCTTATAGACTCTACCCAAAAACTGCTCGACCTAATAAATGAATTTGGCAAAACAGTGGGTTATAGTCAATATCCAGAAATCAAAGGCATTTTTGTATACTAACAATGAAACAGCAGAAGCAGAAATCAAGAAAAAAATCCGACTCGATATAGCAAAAAGAAAAAATAAAATATCTGGGAATAAACCTAACCAAGGAGGTAAAAGACCTGTATGCAGAAAACTACACAACACTGAAGAAAGAAATCAAGGAAGACACAAAAAATAGAAACATATACTGTATTCATGGATTGGAAGAATTAACATCATCAAAATGTCCATACTACCCAAAGCAATTTATAGATTCAATGCAATACCTATTAAGGTACCAATGGCATCTTTCACAGACATAGAACAAACACTTCAAAAATTTATATGGAACCATAAAAGACCCTGAACAGCAGCTCCAATTTTGAGAAAGAAGAACAAAGTAGGAGGAATCACGATACCTGATGACAGACTGTATTACAAGACCACTATAATCAAAACAGCCTGGTACTGGCATAAAAACAGGCACATAGACCAATGGAATAGAACAGAGAGCCCAGAAATAAACCCAAGTCTCTACAGTCAATTAATATTCAACAAAGGGGGCAGTAACATAAAATGGAGTAAAAATAGCCTCTTCAACCAATGGTGTTGGGAGAACTGGACAGCTACATGTAAAACAATGAAACTCGAGCACCAACTCACACCATACACCAAAATAAATTCAAGGTGGATAAAAGACTTAAATATAAGCCGTGACACCATTTAAATCCTAGAGGAGAGCATTGGCAGGAAAATCTCAGCTATTTCCCCCAGCAATATTTTTACTGGTATGTCCCCTAGAGCAAGGAACATAAAGGAAAAAATAAACAAATGGGATCCCATCAAAATTAAAAGCTTCTGCATGGATAAAGAAAACAGTATTAAAATAAAGAGAACCAAGTGTATGGGAAAACATATTTGCCAATGATACCCCAGACAAAGGTTTAATCTCTAAAATATACAAAGAACTTACACGACTCCACTCTAAGAAGACAAGCAACCTAACTTAAAAATGGGCAAAGGACTTGAACAGACAGTTCTCCAAGGAGGACATACAGTGGATCCAGAGACACATGAAGAGATGCTCAATATCACTACCTATCAGAGATGCAAATTAAAACCACAATGAGATACCACTTTACACCAGTCAGAATGGCTATCATAAACAAAGCAACAAACAACAAATGTTAGAGAGGCTGCAGGGAAAAGGGGACCCTAGTTCACTGTTGGTGGGAATGCAGACTGGTACAACCATTATGGAAAACAGTATGGAATTTCCTCAGGAAACGAAAAATGGATCTGCCTTTTGACTCAGCAATTCCACTGCTAGGAGTATATCTTAAGAACCCTGAAACACCAATCCAAGAGAACCTATGTACCCCAATGTTCACAGCAGCACAATCTATAATAGCAAAGAGTTGGAAGCAACCTAGGTGCCCATCAGTAAATGAATGGATCCCAAAACTATGGTACATATGCACAATGGAATTCTATGCAGCAGAAAGCAAGAAGAAGCTCCTACCCTTTGCAACAGTATGGATGGAACTGGAAAGCATTATGCTGAGTGAAATAAGCCAGGTGGTAAAAGACAAATATCGTATGATCTCACCTTTAACAGGAACCTAAACAACAAAACAAGCAAGCAAGGAAAATATAATCAAAGACACTGAAATACAGAACAGGCAGACAGGGACCACAGGGTATAGGGGAGGAAATTTCAGGGGCAAAGGGGAAGGATTCACAGGAACAAGTATAAAGGTCACATGGACAAAAACTAAGGGCGGTGGATATGGGAGGGAGGTGGGGAGCACTGGGGGGGTGGGCTGGGATGGGAGTAAAAGACAGAAAACTGTACTTGAACAATAATTAAGTTAAAAAAATAAAAATTAATAAAAGCAAACACATCAGAAACAGCAATCTTCCACTTCATATTTTGAATATTTTTAACTTTTATTGGCAAACAGCTTTCCTTTTCATTTGTATAGAACAGAAGTCATTCCCTCTATAAAACTAAAGCTATTTTTAAGACTAATAGAAAGTTGTAAAATCATTCTATAAAGTACATTTATGTTGAATAGTCTTATCAATTTATGTGCATATATTTACATATATAAACATCCACACAGTATATATTTGGAAAATAAGTACATCTTTACTTTACCATATTATTCATGCCAGTGCAGAATCTCGCATACTGTATAAAAGATTCTGAATTTTATTACAATGCTAGTAACTTTTATATAAAGTACGTTTCACTAGAAAATTGTCACAAAATATCCTACCTACTTAGCACATAACTTTGGCTTCCCAAATCTCTTCCATCCTTTTTCTTATTTACTCTTGAGTCCCAGTCAACAGAGGAATACAACCCTCTTTTATGCCAGTTTCCTCCCTCTATTTCTTTCTTCTTTCCCCTTAGTGACTCTGTCAAAAGTTGTAACTGCAACCCTGGCTGGTGTGGCTCAGTGGACTGAGCACTGGACTGTGAACCCAAGGGTCAATGCTTCGATTCCCAGTCAGGGTACGTGCCTGGGTTGTGGGCCAGGTCCCCAGTCGGGGGAACATGAGAGTCAATCACACACTGATGTTTCTTTCCCTCTCTTTCTCCATCCCTTCCCCTCACTAAAAATAAACAAAATCTTTAAAAGAACAGTACTTCTGCCCCCCTAAAAAATTTTGTAACCACAACCAATAATCATCTATCTTACTACTGACAAACCTCAAATTTCAACTAATGAATGATGAACCCAAAGTCTTCCACTTCAAAGAAATTAAAATGGATCATACAAATTTTTGAAATTGTTCAGTGGGGAACAAGGTTGCCCAATAATGAAAGACCAAACAATTCTCTTGCTACATTCTAAGAAGATCAAGGATTTCATTAAAGAGACAACTGTGTAGCAAGACAATTATGGAATGCCAGGAATGGAATTCAAGGAATGCCAGGAAAGTAAAACATGGAACAACTAAAAATATCACCTATATGGACACTTTATAAATATTGCATATTGTGTCCTTTGTTCTCTCTCTCTCTATATATACATATATATATATGTATTTCCCTTTTCTTGCTTAAAAGGTCAAAGCTATTAATCTTTTTGCAAACTCAGAAGATACTGCACAGAGCTTTAAAAAATTGCACAAATGGGACACTAGAGCTAAGACAAACTGCTGAGTTGGCTAAAAAGTCCATTACTTTTTTTTCCATGAAATAATAGGCACATTTCTCATTTTCACCAGTAACTTTATTGATTTGGATATTTGGAGTATGTTGGCTATCTCCCACTCTTGACTTCTAGTGGGTAGCGGCTGGGGGTGCTGCTGGATGTATTCCAGTGCATAGGACACCCCCACAACAAAGAATTATGGTCAAAATGTCAACAGTACCAAGAAAATTCACAAATCACTTTCAACATGTTCCGTCATAGCACCTTCTGCATACCCTGCACAAATCTTTTTTTTGCATTTCAATTGCATTTTTACTTTTCTTAAAATAATAAAGCATTATAAACCAAAAATGTGTTTTTTCCCATCTTTAATGTTAAAATGGCTGCACAAAAATTTACCGATTTTGATGAGATTTTTTAAACCCTCATCGATTGTGACAGCTATCACAATATAGTATAACAAAATTGCTCCAAATGAAGTTAAAGACTTCATTCCAGTAGTTAAAGCACTCCTAGAGATATTGTACAGAAAAAACAGACTTTTTGACCAACCCAATATTAGCAAGTACAAATGAGAAAAATTTGACAGGAAATCCCTTCACATTTGCTCAATTGGGAATGTGGCAATGAGTGAGAACAAGGATAAAATCAGAAACTCACAGAACGTTTGTATCAGGCTAAGGATATTTAACTTTATAGTAGACTAAGCAATTAAAAATATTTGAACAGGGGAAGGCAATAATTACTTCCACAGGAAGAAAGAAGTTAGAAGAGAGAGAGAGAGAACTTAAAAGACCACTGTGACATTACACAGAGGACACAGATAACACTGAATTCAACTAGCTTAGTCACAATAAAAAGGTGGGAGGAATGTGATCAATGTAATTAAGGTGCAATAGTTTTCATAACCGAAATAACCTCAGTATAAGAAACAAATTAACCAAAAAAAAAAAAACCCCCAGCAAGGTTAAGTTTTCAGAAGACAAATCATGCAATTAACTGAAATGATGAACACAAAAAGAAATAAAAGTTTAAGAGAAAGAGATGTATTTTGATCAATTATATTAATGAGATGGGTACATAAACATTCCAGCAAATAGTAAGAAATGAGTAACTAAACAAATGAGGTCTGTCCAGAAGGTATCCAGCCATGTAGTATGAAAAATAGAGACAATGATCGAAGAAGATACAAGAGATAAGAAACATTGTACACAAGATAATGATGCTCAGTCCCCTTCAAAGTAGGCACCTTGCATCCTCACACAGTTCTCCCAATTGCCATAAATTGTCCCACAGCACTTTCCTACAAAGGAAAGTTGAGATTCCTGAATCTCATCAATGGTCTGAAATCCCCCTTCAAAGGTGATTTTAGTATTGGGAAAAACCAGAAGTCATAGGGCGCCAAATCTGGGCTTCAAGGAGGCTGAGTAACCTGGATGATTTGATGCTTGTTAAAAAACTCTGCACAAAACATGATGAAGGAACATGCAATGTTCTAATGAAGCCTCCAATCACTACTTGCCCATATCTGTGGCCTTCATTTGAATCATCTGAATCATTTCCACAGAGGAATGTTCAAGCTTAACACAAAATCTGATGCAGATTTTTGGCTCTTCTTGCTCAGTCTTTTTTAATGCAATGGCCTCACAGTACACATGCTCACTCTACAATGCCTACCGTCCCCATTGACTAGTACAGTGAAGTCGTCCCTGTTCATGCATATGCATTCCAATCCACTCTCCTTGGCTGCCAAGGAGTGCATATTAATGTTGCACAAACTGTTCTCATTATATTAATAATAGCTGGGCATTTTCTGGACAGACCTCATTGACTTACAGTCAAGACCAGGGCAGGGGTAAAAAATTTCTGCTCCCAAACTCATCTTTGAAATTCCAAATGAATATCACACCATCTTTATTATTTCAAGTTTTGTGACATTTTTTAAAAAGTAACATATTTCAATTCTAAGATGTATATATTTTCACATAGTAAGATCCCTGAAATAAGGATGTGCTTTCAACTGATGACATGAATTAATTTAAGTGTTTTGTTATTTTTCATGATACAAAAAAATATTGGTAAATTTTACCATCAATGGCATCAAAAGTCAATACAATAATCCTGGACCAACCTGAAAACACACTATATTCTAATTCAAAAATACTCACGGTTTTCAGTTAATGCTACTTCACAAATCTCTTTTAGTCGAGTTATGAGAAGCTGATCAGCCACCACAAGAACACTACAAATAAAATCCACATTTTGAGATTCTAAAAAAAAAGAAAGAAAGAATAAGCATCACTCTTTATTACTTTATAAACATTAGGAAAACATACTCAAGTAATTAAGACAGTAAAAGAATTATAATGATTATTTTCTAAGTGTTAGAATGGCAAACATTATGAACACTAATATCAAAACGTGCCCTGGTTCACACTGGGACCATAAAATGAGCAAGCTGAGTTGATATTTTTAGTTAAGAGGGCCACTACAATGCCGGACTTATTTAAAATCTCCCATGTTGTTAAAGAAACATTTCTTCTCCTCTAGAAAAGCAATGAGAAGACAACAAGAAAAATTACCAAAATCAACTTTTTCAGAATTCAAATAATTAGCCAGACAATAATATGGGAAATGCTGACTCAAGAAATTTAGATAAATCTTGGTTAGAGTTTTGGAACACTGCAACTTTTCCTATTTAGACATATTCAGAGCATTCCACCTAACAGAAGCAAATATGTATTCTTTTCAAGTGTACACAAAACATTCTCTAGAAATGATCATATGTGAGTCCACCAAGCAAAAATTTTAAAAGATCTGAAATAATGCCTAGTATCTTCTGCCACTAAAAAGGCAAGAATCTAAGTAAGAGAAAAATTGGAAAATGTACCTATGTAGAAATTAACAACCTAACACAGTCCTAAACAACCAGTAAGTCAAAAAAAGAATCAAAGAGAAAGCAAAAAATACCTTTTGAGACATAGAAAATGGAAATACAACATACCAAAACTGATGGCATAAAGTAAAGAAAGTTCTAACACAAAAGTTTATACTGATAAATGTCTTAACTAAAAAGAATTTGAAAGAAAATCCTTAAGGCTTTTTATATAACAAAGACCTAGAAAAGAATAAATGAAGCCCAAAGTTAGAAGCAGAAAAGAAAGAAAAATTACAGCAGAAATCAGTAAACTACATCCAAAAAAAAAAGAGAGAGAGAGAGAATAAAAAGAAAAACAATAGAAAAAAAATCAACAAAATTAAGAGTCATTTGGACTTCTGGTCAAGATGGGTGTGTAGGTAAACACAGCATCCTTGTACAACCACATAAAAATCACAAGTAAACTACAGAACAACCATCATCACTCAAAACCATCAGAAAACAAGTTGAATGGAAGTATAATACCGAATTAAAGAAACCACATCCATCCATACTGGTAGAAGGAGTAGAGACACAGAACAGAATGGTCCCACATCCCTGCGTGGCCTATAAAAATTCAGGAGGGATGTCTAAGGAGTGAGGAGTCCCAGCCCCACACCGGGCCCACCAGCCCATGGTACCAATGCCAGGGAGGTAAGTCCCTGTAACTTCTGGCTGCAAACAACAGCAGGGATGCAGTCAGTGGAAGAAACTTCTGGAGCCCTAACAGGTTCCTCTTAAAGAACTCACACACTGACTCACCTACTCAGACTCACTCCCTCTGAACTCTGGCACCAGGGTAGCAGGTTGAAAGGCATCAGTGGCATACAGGGAGGAACTGAAGTGTCTGGCATCGAGGCAAGAACCGGGGGACAGCTTTCTCCAAGACAAAAAGGTGAGCACAGGCCATTGTTCCTTTCAAACTATGCCACACAAAGCCACAGAGCCAGCAGGCGGGAACTATATCTGAAACTCCATCAACCTGGGTAACACTGTTTACCCTGACCTGGAGATCCCCTGAGATTCTGTACCCCACAACTTATAGGCCAACCCAGGCTGTTAACAGTGGCTTTTCCATTTGAATGGCTGGTCTTGGCTCATGCTCCAAAACTTCCTAAATCCTCTCAAATTAACAACAGCCTGCCTTAGAGAGCTCCCTAGCACTGTATCTCTTGCTAAGTGGTCCCAGGCCTGGCACTAGCAGGAACCAGTCTAGCTTCACACCCTGACTTTGCCTAGGAATGTCCAAGCCCAACACAAGTAGCAGCCATCTCAGATTGTTTTACACATCAGGCAGGGTGGCCCCAGGCAAAACACAGGTGGAGGCTGACCTTGGCCTGCAACACCCAGGAAACTCCAGAACCTGTGCATCCAGTGGACAGCTACATACCACATAGCAGTACCACCACCCTGTCCCTGAACAGCAGATCCTCTACAGACGGTGGAGGTTTGTGATAAGTGGTCAGAGCCAGTCCTTGGAGCTGACTGGCCTGGTAAACCCCTCCCACTGATCTGCCAACAGCAATAAGGACTCAACTACTAGAGGAGAGTATACTCAGCACACATGGAGCACACACCTCAAGTACCCAGCTAGAGTGATAGGAGAAGCTGTGCCACTGGATCCTACATGACAACTACTACATTAGGCCACACTACCAAGACACAGAGCCAAAGCAGCTCCACCTAATGCACAGAAATAAATACAGGGAGGCTGCCAAAAACAATAAGACAAAAAAAAATTATGGCTCAAATAAAAGAACAGATCAAAACTCCAGAGAAAGGGCTATACAGAATGGAGACAAGTAATCTACCAGATGCAGAGTACAAAACACTGGTTATAAGGATGCCCAAAGAACTCAGTAGGACCTCAAAAGCATAAAAAAGATACAGTTAGAAATGAAGGAAACACTAATTGAAATAAAGAACAATTTACAGGGAAACAATGGTAGAGTGGATGAAGCTGAGAGTCAAATCAAGGATTTGGAACATAAGCAAGAAAACAACCAATCAGAACAGGAAGAAAAAAGAATCCAGAGAAATGAGACGGTGTAAGGAGCCCTGGGACAACTTCAAGCATATCAATATTTACATCATGGCGGTACTGGAAGAAGAAGAGAAAGAGCAAGAAATGGGAAATTTATTTCAAAAAACAATAATAATAAAAACTTCCCTCATTCGGTGAATGAAATAAACATGCAAGTCCAGGAAGCACAGAGAGTCCAAAACAAGATGGATGCAAAGAGGCGCACTCCAAGACACATCATAATTAAAATGCAAAGGTTAAAAATAAAGCAAGAATCTTAAAAGCAGCAAGAGTAAAGAAGTTACCATAAGTTACTTACAGGAGAGTTCCCATAAGACTATCAGCTGATTTCTCAAAAGAAACTTTGCAGGCAAGAAGGGACTGGCAGAAATATTCGAAGTCATGAAGAACAGGAACCTACACCCAAGATTGCTCTACCCAGCAAAGCTGTCATTTAGAATCAAAGGGCAGATAAAGAGCTTCCCAGACAAGAAAAAACTAAAAGGAGTTCATCATCACTAAACCATTAGTATATGAAATGTTAAAGGGACTTATTTAAGCAAAAGAAGATCAACTCTGAACAATACAATGGCAATAAATACACATCTATCAACAATGAATCTGAAACACAAACTAAGTAAACAGAGACGGACTCATGAATACAGAGAGGACTTTGCTGGTTGCCAGATGGGAGGGGGCTGTGAGCAAATGAATGAAGAGGTGAGGGGATTAAGAACACAAATAGGTAGTTACAGAATAGCCATGGGGATGTAAAGTACAGTATAGGAAATGATGTAGAAGAACTTATACCCATGGTCCATGGACATGAACAATGGTGTGGGGATTGCCTGAGGCAGTGGAGGTTGCTGGATAGAGGGGAGCAAAGGGGGAAAAATTGGGACTATTACAATATCATAATAAATAAAATGTAATTTTTAAAAAGTCAGTTGTTTGATAAGATAAACGAAATTAACAAACTCTTAGGTAGACCAAGAAAAGAGGACTCACATAAAATTATAAATGAAAGAGGATAAATTACAAGTAATACCACAGAAATACACAAAGTCATAAGAGACTATTATGAACAATTACATGCTCATGAACCTGACAATATAGAACAAATGAATAAATTCCTACAAATGTACGGCATACCATGACTAAATCATAAAGAAATAGAAAATCTAAACAGACCAGTAACAGAGTAAAAAGATTGAACAGTAATTAAAAATCTCCCCCAAAAGACTAGGTGGCTTTACAAGTGAATTCCACCAAACATTTAAAGAAAAATAAACACCAACCCTTTTCATCTAAAATCATCTAAAAAAAATTAAGAGGAAGGAACACTTTCAAACTCCTTTTATGAGACCAGCATTATCCTGATATCAAAAGCAGATGCGGACTCTACAAGAAACTTATAGAACAACATCCCTGATTTACATACAAGGAAAAAGTCCTCAATAAAATACTAGCAATCCAAATTCAACTAGCAATCCAAATTCAATCATGTATAATTCCAAATTATACATGATTCTTACGTATAAAAGAATCATACACCATGGCTAGGTAGAATTTATGTCTGGGATGCAATGATGGTTCAACATATCCAAATCAATAAATATGATACACAAGATTAACCAAATGAAGGATAAAAATTACATGATCTTGATAGATGCAGAAAGTGCATATAACAAAATTCAATACCCAGTCATGATCAAAACTCTCTACACAAACAACAACAAAAAACTCTCAACAAAATTAGGTATGATAAACTTCCGGCCAAGACGGAGGTACAGGCAGACACACTGTGCCTCCTCACACAACCAAAAGAAGGATAACAAATTTAAACACAAAAAAACAACCAGAACTGACAGAAGATCGAACTGTATGGAAGTCTGACAACCAAGGAGTTAAACAAGAAACATTCATCCAGACCGGTAGAAGGGGTGGAGTTGGACAGCTGGGTGGTGAGGACTAGCAAGTAAGGCAGCGGCTGGAGGACCTGGGCAGTCCCACATTTGTGTGCAGATAAACCGGGAGGAACTGGGGAGCAAGACAGACCACACAAACCAGGGGTCCAGTGCGGGGAAATAAAGCCTCAAAGCCACTGATTGAAAACACCTGTGGGGGCTGAGGCAGTGGGAGAAACTCCCAGCCTCACAGGAGAGTTCATTGGAGAGACACACAGGGTCCAAGTACACAAGCCCACCCACTCAGGAATCAGCACTAGAAGGGCCCAGTATGACTGTGGGTAGTGGCGAAGTGACTGAAAACTGGCAGAGAGCAGAGCAAGGAGCACTGTTCCCCCACATACAGTGCCACAAGGAAGTGACGGGGGTTGCCCTGCCCTGGTGAACAACTAAGGCTCCACCTCTTACTAAGTAACAGGACAGCTGAGAGAAAAAAATGGCCCAAATGAAAGAACAGATCAAATCTCCAGAAAAAATACAACTAAGTGATGAAGAGATAGCCAACCTAAGAGATATGCACAGTTCAAAACACTGGTGATCAGGATGCTCACAGAACTAACCCAATTGAGCTCGGTCGCAAAATGAAGGAACAAATGAAGGCTACCCAAAGTGAAATAAAGCTAAATATACAAGGAATCAACAGTGATGGGCAGGAAACCGGGACTCAAATCAACACTTTGGAGCAGAAGGAAGAAAGAAACATTCAACCAGAACAGAATGAAGAAATAAGAATTTGAAAAAATGAGGAGAGGCTTAGGAACCTCCAGGATATCTTTAAGCATTAGAACATGGGAATCATAGGGGTACCAGAAGGAGAAGAGGAAAAGCAGGAAATTGAAAACTTATTTGAAAAAAATAATGAAGGAGAACTTCTCCAATCTGACAAGGAAATAGACTTTTGGGAAGTCCAGGAAGCTCAGAGAGTCCCAGGGAGGAACACACCAAGGCACATCATAATTACATTAGCCAAGATTAAAGACAAGGAGAGAATCTTAAAAGCAGCAAGAGAAAAGGAGACAGTTACTTACAAAGAAGTTCCCGTAAGACTGTCAGCTTATTTCACAAAACAAACCTTGTAGACAAGAAGAGGCTAGAAAGAAGTATTTAAAGTCATGAAAGACAAGGGCCTACATCCAAGATTACTCTATCCAGCAAAGCTATCACTTAGAATGGAAGGGCAGATGAAGTGCTTCCCAGATAAGGTAAAATTAAAGGAGTTCATCATCTTCCGGCCCTTATTATATGAAATGTTAAAGGGACTTATCAAAGAAAAAGAAGAAGATCAAAACTATAAACAGAAACAATTCAACAGTTACTGTTGTAACTGACAACAAACAGTTATTAACAACAGAACCTAAAAAAGAAGCAAAAACAAAAACAAACTAAGCAAACAACTAGAACAGGTACAGAATCACAGAAATGGAGATCACATGGATGGCTATCAGTGGGGAGTGGAACAGGGAGAAAGGGGGAAAAGGTACAGAGAGTAAGTAGCATAAATGGTAGGTAGAAAATAGAGAGGGGGAGGTTAAGAATAGTATAGGAAATGTAGAAGCCAAAGAACTTATATGTATGACCCGTGGAAATGAACTAAAGGGGGGGAATGTGGGTGGGAGGGGGTAGGCAGGACAGAGGGGAGTAAAGGGAGGATGGGATAACTGTAATAGCATAATCAATAATATATATTTAAAAAAATTAGGTATGATAGAATGTACCTCAATACAATAAAGGTCATATATGATGATCCTGCAGCTAACATAATACTCTACAGTAAAAATATCAAAGCTGATCACCCTAAAATCAAGGAGATCCATACACCACAGTACTGGAAATCCTAGCCAGAGCAATTGTGCAAGAAAAATAAATAAATGGCATCCAATTTGGAAAGCAAAAAGTTGAACTGTCCTGTTTGCAGGTGACAAGATCTTATATACAGAAACCCTAAAGATTCCAACAAAAAGCTATTAGAATAAATTCAGTCAAGTCGAAGGACAGAGATCAAAACCAACAACAAAAAAAATCAGTTGCTTTTCTATAGCCCAATGAACTATTTCTAAAAGTTTCTAAGAAAAAACTCCCATTTACAATTACATCAATATAAAACACAGGGATATAATTAAACAAGGAGACAAGTAATCTGTATGCTTGAAACTATAAAATATCAAGGAAAAGTATAAAGAAAAGACACAAATAAATGGAAAAATAAACTATGTTCATGACTGGAAGAACTTAGTGCAATACATTGTTAAAAGACCCATTCTAACCAAAGCAATCTACGGTATTTTTCACAAAAATGAAAAAAGCAATCCTAAAATTCATATGAAACCACACACACACAAGAAAAACCCCTTGAAGAGCAAGCTTGAGAAAAAAGCACAAAACTGGAGGTGGGGCACTTCCCAATTTTAAACTCTATTACAATGCTACAGTAATATTTTAGTATAAACACAGACACACAGACCAGTGAAATAAAATAGAGCCCAGAAATAAACCTTCATATATACACAGTCAACTAACTTTTGACTAAAATGACAAGATTACAAAATGGGGAAAGGGCAGTCTCTTCAATAGAATATTCGGAAAATTGAGTGCCTATATGGGAAAGAGCAAAAGTGTACCCACATCTTAAACCATACACAAAAATCAACTTAAAATGGATTAAAGACTTAAACGTAAGACTGAAACCATAAAACTATTAGAAGGAAAAGCTCCTCAACATTGGCAATAATTTTTCAGATATGACACCAAAACCACAATCAAAAGCAAAAATAAACAGGCAGGATTACATGAAACTCAAAAGCTCTACACAGGAAAAGAAAAAAAGAAACCACAATCAACAACATGAAGAGACAACACCTTTGGAATGGGAGAAAATATCTTATAAGGTGTTAATATGCAAAATATATAAGAATTCCTACAACTCAATAGCAAAAAAATAATAACTCAATTGAAAAATGGGCAGAAGACCTCAATAGATACTTCTTTAAGGAAGACATACAAATGGCCAACAAGGTATATGAAAAAGTGCTCAGCATATATAATATATAATCACCAGGAAAATGCAAATCAAAACCACAATGAGATGTTACCTGACACCTCTTAGAATAGTTAGTATCAAAAACCAAAAATACTGAGGAAGATGTGGAGGGATCACTGGTGCACCATTGGGAATTAAACTGGTACAGCCACTATGAAAAACATATGAAGGTTCCTCCATAAATTAAAAATAGAAATACCATAAGATACAGCAACTCTCCTTTCGGGTATTTAGCCCAAGGAATTCAAATTGGGATCTTGAAGGCAAACCTGCACTTCTGACACATCACAAGGTAAAAGTCTCCACCACACTCACATCACTACAGTAGGTAAAACAAAACAAAACAAAACAAAAACCCTTTTATAGACTATTGACCAAAACTATACTCCCTATGGTCAATTCCTCACCTTAATCATAGAAGTAGTTGTATATGAAACTTTAAATCTAATCTCAACCATTAAATATAATTCTCACAGAGTTCATTTTCACATGAATAATGAAAACTTTCTTTTTCCACTTCTTTACTGTTAGTAATCATCCCTATTGCTAATTCTAGATTAAGTTTCTGTCAATGACTTACTTCTATGCAGAGTAGAAGATTCATGTTGACTTTACCATTATCAAATTATAGCTTAAAGACCTAAAATATCCTCTCTTATTAATACCTTTTATCACCACAGCTTCATCAGTATAGAGGTAGTCCAAAATAACTTTCAGTATGTCAGAATGTATTGGCATTTCCAGAGCTGCACAACTGGAAGCCTAAATAAAGTAAAATTTAAAAAGATAAAGTAAAACATACATTTATATCTTTTACAGATTTTATTTATTTATTTTTAGAGAGAGGGGAAAGGAGGGAGAAAGAGAGGAAGATAAACATCAATGTGAGAAAGAAACATAAACTGGTTGCCTCTTGTACATCCCCTGATCGTGCCCTAACCTGCAACCCAACCCAGGCAGGTACCCTGACTGGACTTGAACTGGTGACTTTTTACTTTGCAGGACATCACCCAACCAACTGAGTCGTACAGGTCAGGGCTAAAACATTTAATTTTAAACTACAAAATACTACTACATTCTGACTGAGACTGGTACAAAAAACTTTGAAGAGGAATCACATCAAATGAAAAAAAAATGTAACATTTATAAAACACAAAGCTAAAATGCTAAAATTACAACACATTTAATTTTAAATTGCCTTATAACATGAAAAAGGATCAATACAAACTGAGAAAAAAGAAATATACTGTATTCCAAATTTCTAAATATGGAGAAATATTGATTTTCAATATTGAAATATTGATTTTAAGTGGCTTTTTGCAGTATTTTCAGTTCTAAGGGTTGTTATTTTCCGATACGATTACACATAAACAAAGTTCAATACAAAAGAAAAACTGAGGTTCCCGTTTTGACTTTTTTTAGTATATAATCTGCCCCAAATTTACATAAGCATTGCTACAGGCCTATGTGGTTTCTACTCAAATCTTACCTCAATCCATGAGCTACTCAGCATACTATGAAAATATTCTGAAAGAAAAAAAATTCAGTTCAGTGAGAACAGTGAAATACTGAACAAATAAATCAGCGACTAAGAAAAAGTGTACCTACCAAGTCTAGCACAAAGAACACATTTATGACAAGGGAATTCCTTTCCATCCACCGATTTCATGGTCACGTCACACAGAAATGAGCTGCCAGAAAAATGTTTAATTAAAGCAAGAACAATTTCTTTACAAGTTAAGCAAATAAGAAAATTCATTATAAGATTTGGCTTAGTTTTTGACTTGCTCTTCATGAAAGGTTTATCGATGAGAATAACTTGAAGGTATACACACAAATAAAGTAGTTCATCTCCTTCCATTTTAAGGAAAATAAGGGCCTTACGATAATGATAATACTTGAAAAGGAAACTAGATTCAGATAAATATTCAAACAATTCATTCTTCTAATTTTATTTATTACAAGCCAAAGGATAATGATATAATGGTAAGTGACATCATAGTCAAAGAGCTTTAGTTCACTTATTTGTACAACCAATTCTGTGCTAAGCTTAATCCTGATTTCTCCAGTTTCTCCTTCTCTAAAATTTTCTCTAAAAACAAAGTATTTCATAACAAATATAGTTAGTATAGTATGTTTATTACTGAAGAAATTTACAAAGGAATCATCAAAATAATGAGAGGCATAATCTGTTTGGCTTTTCATTTCCTACTGATCAAAAAATACAAAATTCAGGCAAGAAAAAAAAAACCCTAAAAGTTCCTTTCTTAATTAGAAAGTAATCAGAAACACAAATTGTACCATGTCTATTAAATAGTTAATATTGTACCCATTTACCTCAACAACTCTCCGACATTTCCAAAAGTGAAGAATACTAGTGAAGGAGAAAATGTATCTACATAAACATTTTGTTCCATATGTAAGAAGAGCTCTATTTCTACACTTAGGTCCCAAAATCTAGAGGTTAAAAATTACCATCAATTTCTAACTTACCATTTTTCCTGATTTAGCTTTGGTTTGTTACCAGTTTTCTTGGCAATAACATTAATTTTTTCATTTTCAAATCTGACTCCATCTAACCTATCAACAAGAATAGATAAAAATTAACAGCTGGTGTACATATTCCTCTATCAAAAAAACAAACAAAAATCCAACGATTAGCTTACATCTGAACATGATTATATACCACCTAAAAAATATCTCAAAGAACTCCTACTCTGTGATAAAGAATCACACATTCTCCTTCAATTTTACTTAGATTTCAAAGTATATTCAATATAATTACTGGTAAAAAATCAAAGCTGTCGCACAAAGCTTTTTACTGTTTTTAAATAAAGAACATACACTGCTTGCCTGCTTCCACCCCACAACTAAGGTTACACTGCCATAGGCAACATAAATACCTTAAAGTAGAGAATTCTAAAGTCTGGTGTGTAATCTGACAAATACTATCTTAGCCACATTACATAAAACTACACCAACGATACGAGGTTATTGTTCTCCCTCCCATTTTGTATATTGAGAAGCTAAAATTCAAAGAAACTAAGAAATTTGCCCCAACTAGTTATAGTAAAGCTAAGAGACATATAGTCTTTCTAACTCCAAAGACAGTGCTCTTTACAGTAACCACACTGCCTGCCAGTCTGGATCTGTTATGCAAACACCACAGGGGGTTTGAACCCAGTACCAGCCTTCCCACACTTTCATGTTATAATTCTGAGTCCCACAGAGATAGCTTTAGCAGAAAATGAAGGCGAAAAATGTACCTCCCCACAAAAGGAGGCAGGGAGGGAGAAAGAGAAGATCAGCAAGGCAAAGGAAAAGATAATTTTTAAAAGAGGACATAAGATAGAAGAATAGATATTAAGCAGGAGTCATCCATACCTGCTACTCAAAGTACTGAAATCAAATTTCTTTGCAACATTTTGCAACATTCCTACAGGATCATCTTTCCCAATACTTTTTACTTTTTTGGAAGATTTGGGTTTGCTTTTCAGCTTTTCACTAATTGTATGAGCTTGATTACTTTTGTAAACTTCAAATGCTGACTTCTGATTATCTTCATGAGAATTCACTTTATTCAAATGAGAATTCGGAGTGCCCTGATATTCTTCTGGTTTTTTGTTTAAATTTATTCTTGGCTTGAAGCCATGAGTTAAAAAGTCACAGGTGTCTGTGTATATAAATTGCAAAAGGTATTCAAACAAGTCAGGATGAACCTTCTCTACCACAAAGAGAGGGCATCCCACTGCATCTTCGTCTTTCCGGTAAACATCTGTAAAGTCTAAAGAAGTACCATCTGAAAGGAACAACTTCTGAAAAAAGTCAGAACGCAATGCCAAAATATATTTATGAGCCGGGAAGATTCTGTTGCCAACTTGAAATGTCACATCATGAATGCTGTCCATTTCATCTGTTTCCTTCAATAGTTTGCCAAACTCTTCAAAAAAGGATGATGAAGACACAGCTGGAATTTCATAAAGGCTACAAATGAAACAAAAATCACTTTTACTTTCAAGAAAAAAATTTTTTAAAGCATCCCTAGCAGATTCTTATTTTAAAGTGCAATTTCTTTTTTATTTACTACTTGGAAAATTTTAAATTTGGCATTTCCTAAAATATAATAGTGCAGCCTTAGATGCTGTATCACCCTTTAAATTTTTTCTATTCCTTTTTCTCTTTGTTATTTTCTTCTAAACTGAAATGATTAGAATTAAGTTCTCCTCTAAAAGTATTGTTTTCTTTTTCTACAAAAAAAACCCACTAGAATATAAGTTTCAAGTGCCTATTTCATAGAAATTTTTAAATGATAAAAATTATTTTAAAAAAATTCACCAAGGAGCATAGCTCTCAAACTTTTCTTCTTTTATGTCTATTTATCTTACAAGTGAAGAAAAATAAATATACAAAGAACTGAGTAAATACTTCAGGTTCCAGTCCCAGAATAGGTCAGAAACTCAAGGAAGTAAAGATAAATATACACACAGACACACAATTGGTCTGTAATCCTGACTTTTTCAGTACCCTAAGATCACACCTGCCCAATCTACTTTTTACCGTTCCAGGCATGGGGGACCAACCCTCCCAGTGTGCCTGCGACAGAGGGGTTTCCCGGGAAATGAGACTTTCAGCGCTAAATACAGGAAAGACCTGGGCAAAACAGGACAAATGCTCACCCTATTTCCAGAACTTCTTTACTTTTCAGTAGTACCCTTGATATTTATCTTAACATGCCATCTCTCTACTAATGACTTGGAAGAGTTATATACAGATTCACACTGCCCTACAGATCATTGTAGTTCTTCTGTTATCAAGTCTCATCATATTCAAGGGACAAAATTATTATATTTCTCAGAATCTGAGAACTCAGAGTACATCATGAAGTACTAAAGATAGAAATCATGTGTCTATATATAATAAACATACACATATATATACACATCTTCAATATTTCCAATAAATATCAATTTACAAACTACAAGGAACACTTATCACTTCCCATATAATATATTCCACCTTTGACTTATCCTGGTAACATGATCACATGTCTCAAGTCTCTATAAGACATGGCAACAGCTCTTCTATTAAATTTGGTCCAGGAGCTATGGAAAACAAAAGAAAACCCAGTGACTGTTCCTTCTAAAAGAGGAAACGTAATATATACAAGCATACCTTGTTTTAGGGTCTGACTGCAGGATTGCAAAGTTGCATCCATTCTGATCTGTGCTGACACTAACAGCTCTATGGGCAAAAGTAAGTTTCTCAAGTCGAACTCTTTCATACATACTATTTATATCAGAGACACAAGACACATCTGATGAGGAATTATGAAGGTTTGATAAAATTTCTGCAAAAAAATAAATTCCCATTAGTCAAGACTTTATTAAAACTATTAAAATTATTTAGGAGTAAACAGAATAGAAAAACAGTTAAGAGAATATGGGAACATCTTTTATATGCATTAAGTCCTTTTGAAAAACTATATCCTCTTTCTCCTTAACACGATTGCATCCTATATGTTCATTGTATTGTACAGGAAATTTTGGAGCATCAATTCTCAATTGTCCACCAATTTATCTCTTTCAACAAAAATCCTCTATATGCAACCAAAGTTATTTTTCCAAAATGCAAATCTAGTGTTAAACTGGCTTTTAAAATTCCGCAGCATGCATTAAAAATATATAAACTTAGCATCTTCATAATTGATTCTTTATTTGTTCCCTCCCTTCCACTTCTCCCTCTTCCCATTTATTCAGCAAATATCTGAGTGACTACACTACGCTACTGTAATACAGTTCTCACAAGTTTATCTCTAGTGATATAGGAGTGTCCCTATAGAAGTGTCCCTATAAGATAGGCATGTCCCTACAGTTCTAGCAAAAAAGACAAACATTAAACAATGATAATCTCAAAACAAGTCATATCAAAGCTATGAAAGAAAAGTATAAAATTTGCATGCAAAAAAACTATTCTGCTTGCAGTGTGAAAATGTTTAAAGTAAATAAAACCAAAGAGATTATCTAGAAAACTCAGAGTGCAGAAAAAAATAAATGATCTAGATTGAAGTTATAGTAATAAAGCTACAGCAAATGAAAAGATTTCAGAAATATTTGAGACAAAAGTGACAAATTTTGGTGATTAATTGGATACAGAGAGTAAGGGAATATGGGGTGTCAAAGATAACCATTTACTTCGATTGAAACACTGAAAAGCAGATGTGGATGTATGAGTTCAGTGCTAGACCACTAAATATAACTAAGACACAATTCTAAGGATTTCCAACATTTATAACCTGCATTCTGTTTACCCTCAAATTCACTCTATTTCCATCTCAGGGAGTTTAATAATCTCCCCCCAATACTCAGTTATTCCAGTTTCGATACTCTCAAAAAAACCTCAGGCATGTGCATGAACTGCAAATAGTTATATATGCCCCTCCAAATTTATGAGTGTCTCAGAACAGGGGCCCATCTTACAAATTTTTGTATTATGAAAACCTAGCCCTACACCTGGCATACAGTAAATATACCTTAAATGTTTACAAACTTGACTAATTTATAAATAAATAAAAGAAATTAAACTAATTACACAAAAACATTCCTCTGCAGCTTTATGATTTTGATGAATGTTTATAATTATCCTGAATAATTATAAATACTCTTTATGCATACCATAACTGATTTGTTCCTTCAACAGATGACTACTACGTGCCAGGAATGCTAAGAATATAGCAGAACAGACATGGTCCTTGCCCTTTTACAGTTTGACAGGAGACAAACATTTAAAAAGTTAATCATAGCCCTGGCCAGTGTGGCCCAGTTGCTTGGACATCATCTGGCAAACCAAAAGGTTGTGGGTTCAGTCCCCAGATGGGGTACATACAAAGGGTAGCCAATTGATGTTTTTCTCTCACATGGGTATTTCTCTCCCTCTCTTTCTCCCTCCCATCATGTCTCTCTAAAATCAAGAAGCACGTTCTCAAGTGAGGATAAATACATAGATAGATAAAATAAAAAATTAATCACAAAGATAAATACATAAAAACAAGTAAAAACAAGTCTCATGATGAAAATAGAAAGGGAACATTAAAAGTGAAACAGGTTTTTATTCAGTTTAGATTGAGGAATCAGTAAAAAACATCACTGATCAAGTATATATTAAGATGTGAAAAATTAGAAAAGGCCCTGAGACTAATCACCATTGGACAAGACTGACCCTGAAGGTCAATGTGACTTGAGAGCAGCAAGGGAAAGAGAGAAAACTCCAGATGAGTCAGAGACATAAACAAGAGTCAGAGCAGGGACCTTATAGGCCATGTGTTAATAAAGAGAAAAACATTAAAGAGTTTTTAAACATAGTAATATCAGGATCAGATCTTAAAAGCCCACTCTGGTAATCACTTGAGAATAGATAAAAAGAAGAATGGAAATAAAAACAATTATGTTTTCAGTAGTTTATCTGACTTAGGCTAGGGTAGGAGCAATGAGCTATATAGAGGTAAATAAATTCTAGTTTTTCTGGGAGAAAAAAAATTGACTAATTATTAATGATGGATGAAAGAAAAAAGTCACTAACCTAAGTTAAAAAACAAAGTAATCCACAAGTTTATAAATTTATAATCAGATAATTAAGAATGAACTACATAATGTATAATTTCTATTTTCACTGGTGGTATCTTAAAGGTATCCTTTATATTCATCAAGGAATGAATAAAATTTGCCTTCAATGATTCAGCAATTGTTTAAAAAACTTGCACTTTTTAAAATTCTCAATGAACATAAAAGATTTATTGTTCCTGAAATTTTCATCTAAGTCACAAGATATAGCTTTAAAATTTTTTTATTTTATATATACAGATATATAAAAAACAAAACAAAAATATAGTTACTAAATTCTCAATTTGGGGCAAAAGATTAAAAAGGGGGCTTAGAAGATGGCTAACAGCCTGGGGAATTGTTTTTGTTTGTTTGTTTGATTTTTAACTTTACATTTCCCTACCCCTAAAGTAAAGGCTAGCAATTAGCAAGAGTAAGCCACTATTACTGATAAGAATGTACCATGAGCCCTGGCTGGTGTAGCTCAGTGGATTGAGTGCCGGCCTGAGAACCAGAGGATCCTTGGTTCGATTCCTAGTCAAGGCATGTGCATGGGTAGCAGGCCAGGTCCCCTATCCCTAGTAGGGGGCACAAGAGCCGCAACCACACGTTGATATTCTCCCTCTCTTTCTCCCTCCCTTCCCCTCTCTTTAAAATTAAATAAATAAAATCTTTAAAAAAAAGAATGTATCATGACTCCAGGGCATGTGCAGACAGATAAAAACAAAAAACTCCAGGTTTAAATAGATCAATAGATCAAATTCCCTGTTTAACTGTACATAAGCAAACCAAAATCAAAAGAGCCAAGAGATGTAAGGCAAAATCTACTAACACTTGTTAATTAAGCCTAACAATAAATACTCGTGAAGTTAAAGATTAACTGAAAGGAACTTTCATGTCCCATTCGCATACACAAACTGACCTTTCTTTTCAGAACTCTTTTTTTTTTCTTCAAACCATTTCCCTCTAAATCCTTCTCCATCCTGTGTGACAAGTAGAATTTCATTCCTATTTAAAGCAATATCAGAAACCAAGACTTGGCGTGGGTAAGCCCATCGACACTGCTTCAGAGAACTGCTGACTGATCTCCAGCAAAACACCTAAAATAAACCAAATTACATTGGAATGTAAAGCAAAATAGCATCTGATCAACCAAAAACTGAAATCAAGAGGTGTCAGTTCTAAAATAAAAGCTCTGATTTATGTTTCAGTGTTCATTCTTCTGCAGAACACAGATACTATAAAAGTTAACATGGTTTTAAACTGTCTTTCTGAAAAAGTACATTAAGCAAACTGGAAGCACTAAATATGCTTCAAAGGCACTCCTAAGAAGTAATTTTCAGTATTGCTTCTTTTGGATATATAGATCTGCTACAATGGTAAAGAAAAATAAAAAGCTTAAAGGTAAAACTTAGGTATCAAGTTTGCTATAGTACCATCTCATCTATTTACAAGAAGAATGAAAATCATCCTATGAAAATCCAAATTTGACTCTCAAGAAAAAAAAAGGATGTATATATAACTAAACTATATAACTAAAACAAAATTTTAGAAACCGAACACAACATCATAGAACTCAGTGGTTTCCTAGTGGTTCTGCAGACCAGTGTTTCTGAGAAACGGCTTAGGGGCTGCTGTTCAAGGATACTGAAAAATGGCGCCATGGAGTGCTGGGCTTCCCAACCCAGTTTTACCCATGGCAGCAACCCTTTTATCTGCTCCAGAGATCGGCATTCCATATAATATTTCATTTGAAAAACTAATGCTGCTGATTTTAAAAGTTCAACCCCCTCATAACTAAAAAGAGTAAAGCACAAAATGGTATCTGCAACAGTCAATCAAAAGTTACGCACAAAAAAGCCCCAAAACAACCTTATATTGACTGGAGGATTTCTTCACAGCTTGGTTTCTATAAGAAGACTAGTTTTACAGAAAGTAAATATCCAGAGATATAAGCTAGATCTGTATTAATATAAATGAAACACACCCCAAAGTCAAATGTAAGTTTTTAATACTCAAGTTTTTATGTAATCCCATGCCTCTGCTTCCATTAGTACAAATTAGAGCTTTAAATCTTAAATATATTTCCTTCTATTAAAATGATCAACTACAGTAGATTTATACCTGTAGTGTACTGGTAGGTGAAGCTTTATGATTCTAATTCTTCAATTTCTAAAATGTCAAAATTTGCAGTACTTTATAAACCTCAGAAAAATCATTCTTACTGTATGATATATTTTATAAGCAAAAAACAGAAAATCTGTTTTATTCTAGTCAAAGTGTAAAATTTTTTCAATGTATATTAATGTAAAATATGTATTTTTAAATTACCAGTTTTATTAAGAAATATACTGGTATGTTTGTATATGGAACTAAAATGAAAACTCTACAGTATTTACTTAAAAAGGTGAAATTCTTTATATAGTGATCTAGAACAATAGTTATAATCTCTGCTTATATATACTTCATGTACATTTGTTTAAAACTAAATCTGGGAAAAATTGTCCAATTACACATCAGATGTTTAATATTGTCTGATTAGTTTTTTTAAAGAGTAGTTATATAACGTAGCTCATGTCTATGCAATTCAGTATCATTTTTCAATACTGTATACATGTAAAACAATCTATCACTTATTTCCATTTTAAACACAGTAAATGATACTTTAAACTACAGTTTAACAAAGTAGGACTATGAAACTTTAGTTCAATGTCATCATAATTTCTTTGAAATACCAGTGCCACACAAATTAGTACTGGAGGTCAGAATAAGTTGAGAAACAAAGTCAGCAGGAGTCATCACGATCACAGAACTACATGGACACATCATCAGGTCCTCTACACCTATCAACTGACAGTAAGTCCGCTAAACTTTTGCATAAATATATACTCACCCTTCCAGCTTCATCCAATGCAAGAATACAAATTTTTTCACTCTCATTTTCTTTGAAATGTTCAGGATCAACCTTGTATTCCATACGCCCCCCAGATATAAGAACCTTTTTCAACTTTAGCTGTCTAGGTAAAAAAAAAAATCTTGATTAGTATGTTCTCTAAAATACACATGCTCAATATGAAAGAAATTACTCTTCAAACAATAACCTAGTGCGATTACTGTGGAAGGTGAAGTAACATGATTTAGCCTTTGGTGTCCTTGGTCCCTCCCTTTCTAATGCATGCATTCACTCCAGTTTAAATAACTGATAAGGCTAAAAGATCCTACATCCATTTACATTTTAACAGCACATAAAAGTTTTTAACCTCAAAACAAAAATAGAGAAATCTTTGGTTTTCCCCATTTGGCATTTCAGAACATAGCATAAAGCTGATACTGATATTTGCTGGAAGAGCTGAACTATGACTAAAGTTGAGCTTCTTTTACAGAAATACACCTACTTAGAAGCCATCTTCTTGCACTGATAGTCTGTAAGTAAGTAAATATCTCCACTCGTGGTAACACAGACTGTGGCCCCATCGCTTGCAGCAACCAAAGATAGAGTGATGGTGTCCTTATGATGAAGGGCAGAGACTTGACGAGGAGCAGTTACACACTTTTCTCCATTGGGATCTAGTAAATAACCTAAAAAGTTACACAAATAAATCATAAAATATCCATTTTAAGAATCCAATTTATTTTTCAGATAGTGTAGTCAAAGATTTCCTACCCAGTTGTCCACCATTTAGTCCCATGGTGTAAACAGCTTCTGTAGTCCACAGCACTGTATGAAACCTGCCTGCTGCTACTCCAATGATTGTTCTTCCTTTCAGGTATTTTGCCTGCATCTATTCCAAAAGACAAATAAGACTGCAGTTTAGCATTCTTGGTCTTATTAGAAAATACAGTGCTTCACATGTAACATATCCAGGGTCTCTCAAGAGTGGCACGGATAGCATTTTGGGCCAGATGACTCTTCGCTGTGGGGGACTGCCTTGTGGCAGGTTTACAACATCCCTAGACGCCCCCGGCCGGATGCCAGCAGCACCACTACCACCCCTGCCCCCAGTAGTGACAACCCCAGGTGTATCTAGACATGGCCAAATGGCTCCTGGTGAGCAAAACTGCTCCAGTTGAGAATACGAGATGTGTCCCTATCAACCCAGAGCTCTGAGGTAGCTACACAACAAGGATAAAAATGGGAGTAATAATCTACCATTCCTAAAGAAATCTACAAAATGACTAAATATCCACAAATTCCACAGTTGAAGAACAAAAGTACAATAGATTAGAGACTACCTCCAATTATTTGGGGTAATTTCTATTAATTCATTAGTCATCCCAAATGGAAAATCACTAGATTTAAAAGCTTATTAATATAAAAATATGAATCTAAATATAAAAATCTAATATAAAAATACAAATTAATTTTAAATCCAGAGGATTAAATACAGAGAAGAAATTTAACATCTAAAATACAAATTGTCTGAGCTGAAAACACATTTATTATGGGCAATGCTTCTCGAAACATGAATTTAGAGCACCGGTCCCAGCTGGGTGTACTAGGTTCCTGAAGCTGAGGAAAGGGTACCTTCTGGTGTGGGTGTACAAATGTGAGGGGCTTTGTGGCTATATTCCTTCACACCAACTTACCAGGTGTGATTTCTACACAGAGGCTGCTTCACTAGGAAGCCAATAAACTTAGGCTTCTAGGTGCCTCACTTGCATAGCCTGTTTTGTACTTACAAACTCGGTGTTTTTTTATTAAGGAGGACTTAAACCCCAAAAAGCTGAGTCCCCCCTCAGCTTATGAATACTTCAGAATTAATCTAAGGCAGTTTGGTGTCTAATATCCCAAATGCTTTCTTTCTTACTCCAAACAAATGCTAACTTGCATTGTATTTGATTTGTCCTATGAAATATATATAAGCAATGAATATAAAATAAGTTGCTCTGTCAATACCTTCCATCTTTTGGTCCATGTAGGTTTTATAGCAAATAATCACCTTACTGTTTAAAAAAGAGAAGTTTACCTGTCTAGGTACATTACAACTGGAAGGTGGAGGGACAATTCCTAACTGATGAAAAGTATTGACACCAAATGTATATACACATCCATCTTCAGTTAATACAACAGTATGATCCTCAGCAGCTGCCACTTGGGAACAGTTATGACCACTCAGTCCTTCCACAAGCCTAGGGACCTACAAAATAAAATAACCTTAGTATATTAACCACTTATATACAAGTATAAACAGAATCTGATGATACTATGTCTCAAATGACATGGCTGGTGTGTGGCCTATAATGGTTAAGTTCTACAATTCAGCAAGGAACAGATGAGTTTAACAAGACACTAGTGTATTTGTAAAACACAAAACGCCAGTAAGACATTTCAATAAAATAATTTGACTCAACAAATGATTTTTGAGTCCTTATTATACACCAAGTGCAAATTTGTTTGGTATGAATAGAGGGCGCTCTTCAGCCAAAGAATTCATTGTTGTATTAAAGAAATAAATGAAAACACAGGAAACAGAGCATCCCTTCAATGACACATTTACTAGTCACTAGACCTCAATCAGGTCTTTTAACCTCTCAGTAGTTCCATTTCTTCACCTGAATATAAAATAATATTATTTTAGGTGATAACTGCATTGGTGTCAGGAGTAATGAGTCGGTAAGTATAAAACCCAACAGTTTCTAGCGCACAGTAAGCATCCATACATGATTGTGGGTATCGTCACTGCGTATAAAGAGGATAATAACGTCTATAACCTCACGGGGCTGTTACAGCTGTATGAGCAATGCCTAGAATATAACAGACCCTCAAAAATGGAAGCTATGACAACAGCTCTCTCTCCTTTTTAAAGAACCCTTCATCATGAGTAAACATACCAGTACTCCCTTCTCAATATTTGCTATAAGAAAATTTTTCCTTGATACTCTAGAATATAGCATCATATCTAAATCTTTAATTTAAACATAATATACCAGAAAAATCATTAATTTTTAAAAAACCATGATCAATTGGTATATTATTTTCTTCTAGTTGGTCAAAAACATTTTTCTAGTGAACTAAAGCTTCCAGTTTATCAAAATTTTACTAAAGTTACCTAAACATTTCAATTACCAAGCATGTCTGTTCATCTGCATGGCCTAAACGTCCTCCAGGACCATGACCACAGGTATAGACCTGCCCTTTCTGAGACAGAAACACTGAGTGAAATTTACAAAGCACCACCTATAGGGAAAAAAGAGAATATTATTCAAATTATCTGAATAAAATATTTATCTTATAAAAGAGAAATAAATGATTGCTAATTGTTTAAGCTGGATGATAGGTACAAGGGGACTCATACTATTCTCCCTACTTTGTACACATTTAAAGTTTTCTGTAATAAAGATTAAAATATACTATTTTTAAACTATGTCTGAAAACAGACATATAGAAAAAAGTACAAAAAAAGGAATTAAGCACGTGTTACTACAGAAGAGACTTAACAAAGGAAAATACAAATCTTAAGTCCTCAGCTACAAAAAGCAGTAGCCAGTAGTTTTCCAATTTCATAAAATCCCCAATAGCAAGAGCTGAGCCGACTGCAAAATGATACATAAAGATTACCAAATAGTGATGTTATTGAAGAAAATAATGGAAATGTATTAAGGTTAAAAGTATTTTTTAAAAACACTACCTATACATGGGGAATGTGGGATAAACAATATGTCCTTTTTATACTTCTAATTTTTTCTAATATATCTTTAATACCACACTTACATATTTACATATTCTTACCAGAACACATGGTACTAAAATGGTTGAAGTGCATTAGCAGAAGGCAATAACTGGTTTCAAATATCCATGTACTTAACCACCAGGTTACACTGTGCTGTTTTTCAATGCATCTAATGTGCAGTGTATTTACTTTACGCTAATACCACTTAACAATGTTTTTTCTTATTTTGAAAAATTATTTGCATTTATATTTCTTATGACAGCTATAAATATTTCTAACTTAGGATATGAGAAAATGTTAAGAAATAATGAAATACTAGAATTATTTTTAAGAAAGTCAAGTTCCTTTAGAAAATAAGAAAATTATGAACTGAATTGCAAGCTCTATTTATGCATACCAGTTGGCAAGTTCTAGAAAGATATGTGCCTATTATAAATAATGCAAAAAGTCATTATCTTATTGAGCTGTACCACCATACCTGAAAAGTCTAAAAATAAAACTAAAAATTGAATTTATTTTTAAAATACAAAGTTAAAATCTGAAAGAAAATGATCATTTTCTAAAATCAGAAATAATACACTGTTGCCTGCGAACCAGATGATCGCGGTTCGATTCCCAGTCAGGGCACATTGCCTGGGTTGCAGGCAGGTTCCCTGCAGGCCAACTCCCAGCAGGGGACACACGAAAGGCAACCATACATTGATGTTTCTCTCTCTCTCCTTCCCCTCTAAAGGTAAATAAATAAATAAAATCTTTAAAAAAAAAGAAATAATACACTGTTCAACTTTATATTCGATATTAGAATGCCATCCTACAATTTCTGACTTCTACTATATCAACCACAACCAAAATTTAAGACCTTCAACCTTTTTAAAGAGATAACTGATCACAGCTTTTCATCCTTATCTACAAGAATGTATTATGCTAATATTAACAATCTCTGCCCCATGATAGCTAATTCATTTGGTACTAGGCCTTTTCAGTAACTAATAGGTCTCTCTATATACAGCAGTGAAAAAAAAGTAGGTTTACAGCTGTAATACAAATAAATAATAATACAAGAATAAACTGTTTCACATACTCACAACTGTAAACCTACTTTTGCCCATGCCTATAACTGATGCTCAGTAAATATTCCCATAAATTTGCTTCCTCTTTTCTGAGTGAAATTTAGACTGTTTTCCTTCCTTTCAAACCTGTCCATAATGTCTGTTTCAGCCATCATTCAGTGATAAATAAAACACTTTACATCCTTAATCTCTTCACAAAATACTCTCACTCCTTTGCCTTAACTGATATACAGCATTCTCTCTGGATGTACTGTTTCATCTATAACCCTTCCAAGTGGAATATACTCAATTTTTATATAGCACATATATCTTAGGGTCTGAAGGTACAATCAGCCTCTGCTTTCTTAATATTACCATTATTCCTTCACTCTTGTGTAAAAGTCCCTGCTCCTGAAAAAAATCTCAATTCATGAAAACTGAAAAGGAAAACAAGTTATCTTTCTAAAGTGCCCCAACTCTGCTCAATCATTAGTGGCTACTGATGGGTGGAATACCATTTTAAGGATTCTGAAGACATGTTCAAGCTCAGTTTAACACGCACATGCAAACACATACAAAGGGGTAAAGAGGAAGATGACTTATGTCAATATACTCATCCACAGAAGTGGAAGATAACATACAGCATAATGACAGAAGACCAAAGACCAAAATTTTACAATTATGTCAATTAATTTTACAAATTACTTATATTTAAGAACTCAGGTTGACTTACCTAAAACTGGTAAAACTGAGTTTCAACAATGAATTCACTTGAGAAAAACTTGAAAAACCTAATTTTTGTTGAACAGAAACATAAACTAGAAAATAACAGAAGCTCTACTTTTCAAAATGAAATCAATATCTGCATAATGCCTTCTAATTCCTAACAGTGCTTGACAAATATCTCCTAGTTTTGTGGTATTGTACACAGTATAAACAGGATTAAGGCAAACACAATCTAAAATAAATTAGTAAAGTACTTTAGTAATTTCTTCTTTCAAACATGTTGTCACACCTTCCACAAAGTTAACATAAGCTCAATAAAAAGATGAGCTACCAAATACAAAAGCTCTTTTTAATCTCTAAAAGTATTTTGATTGCACTTCAAAATACCTGCTTAACATAAATCCCGCTCCTGGAGAACAGATCCACCACCTCTGGATGATGTTTGCTGTTCTGGCTTCCATGACCCAGGGTGAAATTTGTGTTATCTCCCCAAGTGTAGACATCTGTAGGATCTAAAACGAAAATGAGCTTTTCATATTTTAAAGTAAACATTAGTATAGTTCAATTATAGTTATATCCCACTAATAATTTTACCTAATGTATGACCCTTTACAGGAACTAATTTAACTACCATATTTAGAAAGCTATTGCCAACACTCTCTTTTAAATAATTCATCTACTAATTCATTATATAATTCTAGGAATAGAAATCAGAAAATCCAAATCAACACAGACCAGCCTCAATGTAAGCAATCTAATGTGTGTTCTCTGTTTCCTTAGCAGCTAAAGCTTAGCTGCTGAATGAGTAAAAAATGCCTGCAATATCCACTTAGTGTCCATGAAGAATACAGTCATTTAACCATAAATGTTATTAAAACATATATATAAGGTTACAAAGGAAGCAAATGTGGTATTACTGTTCTGACAGAAACACTTTCAATAGCCTGCTCTTGACAGATGCAAAATAACACTCCTGATTAGGGCACCCATTAAACTGGGATAAAACTGAATCACAGCTGTTTCTGATATACATCTTCATTTTTATTTTGGAAGGCTGTGTAATTCCTTTATAATCGTAACCTGCAATACTGTATCCAAGATAGAAATAAAAAAAAGTGAGTCCTTATTTAGCTTGACCATCAGTTAAATTTCAATTATAGAATACCCCATTTAAATCTTTTTCTCTTCTAAAGCCAATTTCCATTTCCAGAGCTCAAGGGGCAAACAAACTGGAGGGATAAGAAGAACTAGAAGAATGTGTAGGTAGAAAAATCACTTCCTTGTTCCCTGTATCTTAAATATTACTTTCTGGATGCACATTAATGACTTTACAGTAATTACAATTCTAAATGCCTCCCCTCTTTAGGCTGTGTCTTTATTCTTATAGACATAACGTACATTAAATCTGAAAAATGTGAAATAAATAGAAATGTTCTGAATAGAATCAAAATTGCCAACTACCACATACCAAAGTAAAAGTTCTTTGCAGATAGATATACATACACAAATTTCCTCAGAAATTTTAACAAGAATTTAATTTCATTGAAAGTGTCTAAGCTGTACCTTAATGCAATATATGTACACATATATACATATATATGTATGTATACCCATTCCGTACATATATGCATATATTTTACACACACAAACACACACACAATTTTCTTACCAGTATTTTTGAACACTACATGAGTTGGTCTATCCTTCATTACAAGATCCAAAGCTGACAAGCCTTCCTTATCTTGAATATACAGACTAACACCATGCTAAAAATGAAAAAAAAATGTCTATATATATTTGTATGTATTATAATCATTTACCTATAATCAGTAATTTCTAATTCTTAATTAAAAATCCAGGTGATTAAGATCATTTTAAATATTTTTAAAATAAACATTTAATAACCATTATCTCCTATGACCACAAACATGAAAAAAATCACACAAAGAAGAGACCTAAAAATTACCAAATATTCAATTTTTGGTGAACTAAGGAAGGACTTGAAAACATGAATAAGTAACTTTTAAAATCAAAATGAACCTGATGTGAAAATTTTCCATGGTAAGGCAGTTTGAGTTGCATTGGGAATCCCTCATGGCTAAAGCTGAGTGAGAGACCTTGGGTCCCCAAGCCACTAAGGAGACAAAGCTTATCTCCCTTGCAGGGGTGCCACCTCTGCCCCCTTTATTTCACCCTGCTTGGCCCCAAGTCTGGCTGATTAGCCAATAACACGTAAGATTCCTCAAGAGAGGAACAACTTAAGACAGGTATGGTCATGGGAGGCCCTCAGGGAAGGACTAGCGGGGGGCTATAGAAAAAAGGAGTGATTTGGCATAGCCTGAGTCCTCATTCTGTCTGCAAGAAGTCTCCTAATCTCTTGGTTGCCTTACTTCCCCTGCCTGATTTAGGACTAAAACCATGCCGGAGGTGGGTGCAGCTCTGTGCTGGAAAGGGCAGGTTCCCCAGGGGCCTAAGAAAGAATGAATAAAATCCTGTAAAACCTGCTTTGCTAAGAATGTCCTCAGTTTTCTGATAAGAGGCCAAGCAGGAAATGAGTTTGTTTCCCTAAGTTTTGTAGCCCTTTAGCTAACCGACCCTGACTCAGAATAAGCCCTCAGAGTTCTTTGTATGTTATCTATTGTTTGATCCTTACTACCTGACAATGATTGATGATGAGCTTTACCTGTAATTCCAGTGCAGACTGAACCCAGTAAAGCCCATTGAGGAAAAGGCTCCTAGCCCTTCCTTCTCCCTTGAGAGATAGGCTACCTTTCCTCCCCAAGCAGATCATGTCTTGGCAGACTTCTTCTCATCTGTGGTGGACATGGGGGCCCTGAAGGCGGAGCCCTACCACAGGGTTGCCTAGAAGGCCCTAGCTCAGGGTCTGTGTCAATGCGCACACACACATATGCACACTGTTTGGTATATAAAAAGCAACATTCTGTGGCCAGGTAATGGCTGTAAAGATTTCAAGGCAAAGGCAGAAAACTACGTATGATGAGAATTTACTGTTCCTAAACACAATGTGATCAATTATGCTCCATTATCTTTTTGCCTTGGATTATACTGCATCAATTACTGACATCAAGACAATTCTATTCTTTTAATTCCTATTTGTATGATACATGTTTTCATGTGTTTCCTTAAAATTTTTATAGAATTGCTTAATTTTGGTCTCGTGTGTGTGTTTTAAGGATGAATTTAAAGTAATCTATAGTTTTATATCTCTACAATTAAAATTCAAACATGAAATAGAACATTCCGTCCCACATATTTAAGGCAGTTAGCACACCCTTTCCGAATCACATTTTCTGTCTTTTAAATTATAATGTGAGAAAGAAAAGCTATGTTCACTTCATATCATTGTTATTTCATTAGAGCTTTTTAAACATAAAATGTACTCCTTTTCAAGAATAACTTCTAATATTTCCTGGTAGTTTAATAAGACATTCAACAATTACCAAGACTCATCTCCATCTTAGCTGGTGAGAGTCCTCACTGTCTGTCTACACACAAAGACAGCCTGACAGCCTGGACAGTTATAGAGTGAGATGAACCATAAAGTTTTTAAACTCTTAACTGTGACATGTTGGTATACCCTGTTTTGGGTTACTCAGGAAAGAGAAATTCCCTCTTACCTAGTAACAATGGAGTCTAATAAGCTAAAACCGATTTTAAATTTTCTTTGTTCCAGATGGTTACAATACCTGATTCCACAAGAATTGTCAATGAACATTAAATACTTGAGTTGGTGAACAAATAAATAAAACAAAAATCAGACATGATCTAAGATTTTAATAAATTTAAAATTGTATGTTGACTACTGATTTTAAAAAGTTAGGCATAATAAATTCATATAGGATTGCTACAAAAAAATAAAATACCTACAAATTATCCTAACCAAGGATATAAAAGACCTGTACTTGAAAAATTGTAAGAAACTGAAGACATAAATAAGTGGAAGCACATACTGTGTTTGTGAATAGAAAGAATTAACATTAAAATGACCATACTACCCAAAGCAATCTATAGATTCAACGCAATTCCTACCAAGATTCCAATGACATATTCACAAAAGTAGAACAAATATTTCAAAAACTTATATGGAGCCAGAAAAGGACCCACAGAGCAACTGCAATCCTGGGAGAGACGAACAAAGTTGGAGGAATCACACTACCTAATATCGAAATATACTACAAGACCATAGTAATCAAAACAGCCTGGGATGGGCATAAACACAGGCACATAGATCAATGGAACAGAATAGAGAGCCCAGAAATAAACCCATACCTTTATCATCAATATTTGACAGAAGAAGCAAGCACATATAATAGTCTAAAGATAGTGTATTCAATACATGGTGATGGAAAAATTGGCTAGCTATGTACAGAAAAATGAAACTAGACCACCTTCTTATACCACACACAAGAATAAATTCAAAATGGACTGAAGACTTACACATTAGACCTAAAACCATAAAAATCATAGAATAAAACATAAGCAGCAGTTAAGATGGTTTTCAAGGGTACATTACACACTGTCTTCTTAGTTCCCCAGCCATATGAATAAAGTGCCCATAAAGATTCAATCTTTGACTATACTTATAGGGTCTGGTAGTGACAGGCAATATAAACACCGACCTTTCCAGTTTCAAAAACACCTATGTACAATGTCACTACAAGTACATTTTGGACATACACTGACACAGATATTATTTACAAAAGTAGCCACAAACATACCTCAGGAAATTTAAATTAAAAAAGAAAAAACACAAGCAGCAAAATTTGACATTGCTCATAGAAATATTTTATCAGATATCTCCCTAGGAAGGGAAACAAAAGAAAAAAGTAAATACATGGGACTAACTACATCAAACTAAAAAGTTTTTGCACAGGAAAGGAAATCATCAGCAAAATAAAAAAACACACAGAATGGAAGAACACATTTGCCGATACATCTACGAGGTTAATATTCAAAATGTATAAAGAACTCACAAAACTCAACAGCAAACAACCAACCTAACTAAAAAATGGGCAAAAACTTGAAGAATATACACTTCTCCAAAGAGGATATACATATGGCCAACAGACATATGAACAAATGCTCAATGCCACTAGTCATCAGAAAAATGCAAATTAAAACCACAATGAGCCCTGGCTGGTGTAGCTCAGTGGATTGAGTGTGAGCCTGTGAAGCAAAGGGTCACCGGTTCGATTCCCAGTCAGGGCACATGCCTGGGTTGCAGGACAGGTCCCCAGTGGGGGACACATGAGAGGCAACCACACATTGATGTTTCTCTCCCTCTCTTTCTCCTTCCTGTTCCCTCTCTAAAAATAAATAAATATTTTTTTAAAAAACCACAATGAGATACCCTCTCACACCTGTCAGAATTGCTATCATCCGTAAATCAATAAACAACAAGTGCTGGTGACCATGTGGAGAAACGAGCACCCTTTTGTTTTATTGGTGGAAATGCAGAATGGTACAGCCACTGTGGAAAGCAGTATGGAACTACCTCAAAAAATTAAAAATGGATCTGCTTTTTGACCCAGGAATCCCACTTGTGGGAACGTAGCTGAAGGAACCCAAAACACTAATTCAAAAAAACATAAGCATCCCTATGTTCACTGAAGCATTATTTACAATTGCCAAGAAATGGAAGCAGCCCAAGTATCTATAGTAGATGAGTGGATAAAACAACTACGGGACATTTACATAATGGAATACTACTTGGCCATAAAAAAGAAGAAATTTTACCCTTTGTAACAGTATGGATGGACCTGGAGAACATATGCTAAGTGAAATAAACCAGTCAGAGAAAGACAAACACTGTATGACTTCACTCATATGTGGAATCTCATGAACAAACTGAACTAACAAGGAACATGGAGACAAACTCATAGAGGGAGAGCAGAATGATCTCCTGCTCTTTGAGAGGGAGGGAGAGTTGAGGGTGTAAAGGGATTGAGAAAAAAGGAAAAAGGACTCATGGACATTGACAACAGTGTGGTGATTGCTGGGGAGAAGGGGGTACAAGGGAACCAAGTGTTGAAGGAAAAAAATTACAATAAAGATTAAAGCAAAATAAACAAACGAACAAATTCATGTGGGAAGACATGAGCTTGGCCTTTTTCAGGATATGAAGTTCAGGTTCCAGGGCAGAATGTTTCAAGCTATGAATGACAAATGGATCCCAAATACTTAGATCCCTGGAGAGTTTATTTTGTAAGTTCTGTCACTATATCCTAAACTTTATTTATATCAATTGGACACTAAACTTACTAAACTCTGTACATTTGCATTACCCTAAGTAGCTACAACCTGAATAAAGAACTAGGAATTTTTTTTTTTTTTTAGAGCTCCCTAGAAATGGTGGGCTCTAACACTTGAATGTGCACATCTTAAACTCTAAAGGTAGTAGGAGAACCCAGTTTGTAGTCTATCTTATTTCTTTAAAAATCAACTCTTCACATAGCCGCAAAATAATAGATAATTTTTTTAGCTTATTAAAAAGCATCTATGCACATACCAGATTTATAAGCCTGAGAATTTCACGTCAGTGCCCTACAACAAGGAGCACATAGACTTCAGACATATCTATTCCACTTAATACTATTGGAGATGTTTGACTGTAAATACAGAACACTGGTTTTGGTTGTTTTGATTGTATTCCAAAAAAGCAAAGCATAAGACAGACTGGCAGGTAATTTCCATGGGAAGACAGCCTAGAATGCAATGGTAAGAAACCAAAAGAATAAATCAAGGAGGCAGGAAAAACCAATATAAGGATGTATTATTGAGTAGGCCACTATTAAGGAGACTAGTGCATGATCTGACCAGGACATTCTGGGGACCTCATAAAATACATCAGAGAATAACTGTCCAATCAAGGGACAAAAGGAGGAAGTATTTACAAGTTCTCATTCTTCATTAATGGACAGTTGCTCTACAGGGGCTTTAATGCTCCTGAACTTTTGACTGGTCATTCATTTGCCAAGCTCTAAGGAATAAAAGAAGAGGCATGCATTACACACTAGGAAGAAAATGCAGATTAAACCTACAGAAACTGCTAGAAGCCTGTGAACAACTGGGCACCACAGCTATGTCTGGAATAAGAGATGAGGAGGCCAAGATGACATGAAATGGTTCAACAGAAGCTATCTGATGCACTGATCTTTCCAAACTGGTTATGAAGCTAAGTTGCATTAGTTTAATATGGCTCTCTGGCTACTGCCACCCATATATTACCAAAAACGTCAGGATCAAAATATCTTGAGGTAACATAATTTCTGGTGGGGTAAAATAGGGATCTAGTCTACTCTCCTTCTTTCAAAAAAACATAATAATTTAAAATAAACAAATTACACTTACCTTCAGTAGAGACCAGACACAATCAATATGCCCATAAAATATGCTTCTGTGCAAAGCTGTCCATCCTGACTCCTTGTCTTTCACCATCGGATCCACTCCTTTCTCAAGAAGCCATTCTAACACTCCTTTCTTCCCACAAGAGGAAACAAGGTGGAGGGCATTTCTGCCAAAGGCATCTGTGATAGTTGCAGCATTGTAACAGTGACTGGAGAGAAAGGCCTTAACCTGGCTTTCACTCCCCTTGGTTACCACAGAAAGGACATCCAACGCATGCTTCAGGGATCGACACTTTGATGTACAGTCAGGAATGGAAGAACTCATCCTAATTGTTTGTATACTGCTTACTTCTTCAGAATAGTCAGATGAGACTAATTTTAAAAAATGAAAAAACCAGGACACAAAGGTGCTTTTCAGAAAAATGTATAGAGAATAAATGACCTACTTAAGATTATAATTTAAACCCTCATAGCAAGAGTATAAAACTATAAATCTTTGTATAATTGATTTCGGCACTTAAATCAAAAAATTATAAATAGCACTATAAAGTTTCTATCAAATACAAGTTCTTTTTTAAAAAAGCTTTCCACAGTTTATAAATTATTCCTGGAGTCAAGCACCAAGGGGGAGTGAGGAGGGGAAGTCCCCCCTCCACACTGTCTGATCCTTTTAAATATCCATAATTGCAAGGGTGACCTGTAAGAGAAGGGAAAAGAAAGAGAAAGTAAAAATACAAAATCTCTCACTCTCTTTAAGTACTTCACAATGAAACGACCTCTATATTTAACTGCCTTTAATTCCTATTTCAAAAAAAAAGTCTAACAACTTTCACCTTCGCATCTAGTGTATTCTACTGATATATGTCAATATCAGTCATCCTCGCCTGCTTTTCTCCAGTCTCATGTTTAAGGCTAATCTCTAGTCTACACTCTAGAGTCCAACTCTCTTCTCTCAAAACTTTCACTTCTCTCTTCTGTATTTCCACTCTCTTCTGGCTATGTCCCCACAAGTTATAAACACACTTGACTCTACCATCTTTATAGGACTCTCATCTCAAAACTTTACCCCTTAAAACTAAAAACACCACCACCACAATAACCAACATTCTCATCATTTAGTTTTCACTAAGTCCCAGATACTGTGCTAACTGATTATCTCTCTACCTAGAAAGTCCTTCCTTATAGGAGATGATAATTAAAGAACAAGTATCAAAACAACTAGAGAGCTACATGGGAAAAAAATAGCTTTAAATACTATTTTATACCTTCAACCCATATAAATTCTAGATGGCTCAGAGACAAACATAAAAAAATGACATAAAAGCACTAGATGAAAATACAGACTTTTTTACAATTTCAAAGCAAAAAAGGACTTCCTTAGTATGACCTGAAATCCAAAAGTTACAAACAAAAATTAACAAATTCAATCACTTAAAAACCTACATGAAAAAAAAATTTAAAGACAAAAAAAGAAGAAGAAAAATCATCCTTTATATTCTCTATAAATCATTAGGAAGCCCAAAGAACAAAAATCAAAGAACCACATTTCTAAAAAAAAAAAAAAAGAAATTTAAATGGACTTTTAAAAAGAGGCTTTACTTCATACATAAGAAATGCAAATTAAAACTATGATAGGTGCACTTTTCACCTATCGCAATAGCAAAAATTAAAAAGGTTGATATTACTATGTATTGATAAAGCTGTGGAGACATGTGAACTCTACACCATGGTTGGTGAGAGTATAAACTGGAAACACCCCTATGGAGAGCAATTTAGTAGTACTGGGTTGGCCAAAAGTCCATTTAGTTTTTTCCATAAAATAAAAGACACAGTTTCATTTTCACTAATAACTTTATTGATTTGGGTATTTGGAGTATATCAGCTATCTCCTACGATTGGCTTCTAGTGGGTAAAGGCCAGGGCTACTGCTAAAACATTTTCCAATGCATAAAACAGCCCCACAGCAAAGAATTATTTGACCAAATGTCAACAGTACCAAGAAACTTCTTTGACATGTTCAATCTGTCAGAGCACCTTCTCCATATACTGCACAAATCTCTTTTTTGTATTCAGTTGCATCTTTACCTTTCTTGAAATAATAAAGCATAATGTGCCGCTAATGCTGTATACTGCCTTCCCTTTAATATTAAAATGGCTGCACAAAATCTCACCAATTTTGTAAGTTTTTTAAGTGTACATTGATATAACAGCTGTCACAATACAATCTAACAAAATTGTTTCAAATGAAGTTAAAGAAAACTAACCACTACTACAGCCACTGTAGAGACAAAAACAAACTTTTTGGTCAACTCATTATTTATCAAGATGTAAAATATACATTCCTTCTGACACAGACAATTTTACTCCTAGGAATTTATCCCATAAAAATATACCTGTGTGTAAAATGGCATAAGTATAAGGACATTCATTGTATCATTGTTTAGAACAGTAAAGTATGGAAAAAACAGCAAATAGTCCTGATCCAATGGGTTACCGCCAATGTGGCTTCTCCGACAGTGACTGTGGGGCTTTACGATATTGCAGCTGGTGGTGAACTACAGTGGTTTCCCCACTTTTTGTCTTCATGACAGTTTAACAAGTTAAAAAAACAAACTAAAGAAAAAGAAACAAAGAACAGTAAAGTATGGAAAAAACCTAAATAGTTAAAAGAAACTATGGTATGTCCATGCAATAGAATATTATTCATGTATCAAAAAGAATGAACCAATTTTATAATTTCTATCAAATAATCTAAAGGATATATTATAAAATGTCTTTTAAAATGAAATGCATTTGTAACATCATTTGTACATACCTATCAAAGATGTCTAGAAGAATACACAAGAAAATGGTTAATAGTGGTTGCTCAGAGGAAAGGCACCAATGGCTGGTGACAGAAATGGAAGGCAGACTTACTCTTTACTACGAACCCCTTGTCAATGTTTTACCATGTGCATATACACCTATTCAAAAACAAACGTCTAAAAGATAGAAATATATGCTAATATACTGATTAGAGAGGTTATAGGAAAGTACATAAAACTCAATCAACATATATGAGCCTCTAGCTCCCTTTTTTCCAATATGCCACCCTATCTGCTTTGCTTTATCAGCTATGGAGAAATACAATATCACTTGTCAAGTATTTGATAACCTACTGTTCTTCATTTTCTTCACTTCCTGTTAGAAATCTTACCACCAATATATTATTTTATGTCTATAGTGTACTACTTTATCCTAAGTATCTCTCATCATCTTTTTATTTAACATCTTCTAATTATTTGTCTTCTCCAATATTTTTGTCCTTTGGATTTTAAATGAGTGGTCAATTCATTCATACTGCCTAGATATTTTAAGCTTTTATAGTAGAAATTGTATGTTAATTCTCTTCTACAAGGTATCAAACTATTACAAATACTTACATTCTTCAAAATGCTTTATTCATTTTGTTTTTAAAATATATACTTTGGTCCCGGCTGGTGTGGCTCAGTGGACTGAGCGCCAGCCGGTGAACCAAAATGGTCACTGGTTTGATTCCCAGTCATGGTACATGACTGGATTGCGGGCCAGGTCCCCAGTTGAGGAGTGTGAAAGGCCACTGATCATTGATGTATCTCTCACACATTGATGCTTCCCTTTTTCTCCCTCCCTTCACCCCTCTCTGTAAGTAAATAAAATCTTAAAATACACACACACACACACACACACACACTTTGAATGACAAGGAAAAAGTTATTAAAAGACTATGTGGAGGGACATACATGAGTTTTCTATATGTATAGGGAAAATTTTTGTGTGCCAGGGAAATACGACCTTCCAAATCTGCGATGTCCACTCCTACCTTAAACTACACTGAGAGTCAGAACCCCTAAATCTAACTAGTTTTTAACTATTCTGATTCCCCACTGGGAAATGACAGCACAGAACTAGAAGACTCCTCATCTTTATAGCTCCAGTTCCATTTCAAGTCTGTAAGTTTTACAATTTAATACAGTACTTATAAAAAACATTCCCCCTTAGAATACTAATTTGAACCACAAAGTGACATAAAGAAAATGATACCACAGTCTTGAGTAGCTTAAAAATGTTAAAAATGGAACATATGGTATATGGCAAAATTCAATTTAGTTCATTTCATTCTGTTGAGGCTCCAAAACTGTGCCATCATTGTGTTTTCATTGTCTTCGAAATACCTGAAACAAACTATTCATTGGATAACCACTCAAACCCTGCATAAAAGAATTTAAGATACAGCAGAAAAGAATTCCCTAATTTATTACTATATGCAATTTAAACATTTAAAGGGAAAATAAAATATATTAAATATAATAGTATCATCTAAAGTATGTATCTACACGTAGAGAGAAGCACACAGAGAACAAATACTATGAACATTAATACATTAATATAGAAGTGACTAAGAACTAGCGTTTATTAGTCCTACATATTTCTATTCAAATATAGCAATGCCAGCTGTTACCAATTATGTAACTCTAAAAATTACATAATCTCTCCAAGCCCTCATGTCTTCATCTGAAAATAGAGACAATACCATCAACCTCAGAGTCACTGTAATGATAAATAAAACTGCTAAGCATGGTGCCTGGCACCAAATATGCATTCAAGAAAACAGTAGTTTTTATTACTATTGTTTCTTCAGCAATGAAAAGGTAACACATTTTTAATACCAGAGTTCACAGTTGAGCTTCACCACCTCCACTACCTAGTTTTCTTGCACACTTCTCCAATGAAACCATGAAACCAATGACCCCGAAACTGCGGAATACTTCTGGGTATTTTCAGTTCTTATCTCACTTGACTGTCCTGTTGACTCATCAACAGCACACTCTCCTAAGGAAATCTAAAGGTATAAAAGCACAGGGAACCAATGAAGCATTTAAGCAAGAGACCTTTCTCTCCTATCACTTCTTACAAAGGCATTATTAACCCTTCCCCTGATCTTTAACTGCTGGGATTCTCTCAGTGTTCCATCTGCAGTCTTCTTTTCCTATTTGACATTCCCCTGGATAATTTCAATCTCTCACGTTAACTTTAACCGACACGCTCATAATCCGCAAATCTGTTTCCTGCCCTCATGTCTGTCCTAAATTCCAGGCTCGTATATTTCCAATACCTAATGTAAATCTTATTTATGCATTCAACACATGGTTATCGAAGACAAAGAAAAGAAAGGAAACATATATAAAGCATATAATACATAGTGCATGTTTTGTTGGGAATTGCCCTGCTTGGTTTCAGAAGCTGTAACCCCCCATGGCTAAGGCTGAGTGAGAGACCTTAAGCCACTAAGGAGACAAAGCTTGTCCTCCTGGCAGGGGTGCCACCTCTGCCCACTTTTTTTCACCCTGCCTAGTCCCCAGTGCATGACCGGTTAGCCAATGACGGGTAAGATTCCTCAAGGAAGGAACAACTTAAAACAGGTATGGCCATGGGAGGCCCTCAGGGAAGGACTTGGGGGGGGCTACAGAAAAAAGGGGTGATAGATTCTCACTCTTCAGTTTTGACATAGCCTGAGTCCTCATTCTTTCTGCAAGAAGTCTCCTAATCTCTTGGCCACCTTACTTCCCCTGCCTGATTAAGGACTAAAACCATGCCGGAGGTGGGTGCAGCTCTGTGCTGGAAAGGGCAGGTTCCCCAGAGACCTAAGAAAGGATGCATAAAATCCTGTGAAACCTGCTTTGCTAAGAATGCTCTCAATTTTCTGAATAGAGTCCAGGCAGGAAATGAGTTTGCTTCCCAAAGTTTTATAGCCCTTTAGCTAACAGACCCTTACTCAGAATAAGCCCTCGTAGTTCTTTGTATGCTATCTATGTTACCCATTGTTTGATCCTTACTGCCTGACAATGATTGATGAGCTTTACCTGTAGTCTTGTGCAAACTGAACCCAATAAAAGCCCATTGAGGAAAGGGGTCTTGGCCCTTCTCCTTTGAGGATGGGCCACCTTTCCTCCCCAAGCAGATCATGTCTTGGTAGTTTTACATTCATCCGTGGTGGATGGGGTAGGGCAAGGGGGGCCCTGTGGGCAGAGCCTCCCCCACCATATTTTAGATCACAGAGAAGTTAAGTAAACCACCCAAACCATACCACCAGTAAAAGAGGAGTTAGAATTCGAACACAAGTCTCTTTAACAGTAAAGTCCAGCTATTTCTACAACATTACACTGTTTCACAGTGCATCCACACAGCAGGGCACTTTGTGTAAAGTACTGGGAATACAAAAGTAAGATAATAAATACAGGTTCATGAATACTACTTAGGTGAAAATATAGCTCATTTATTTTTATTTTTAAATATGACAAGTCTTTTTAAAATTGTATTTATTTCTAGGGAGGGGGAGGGAGAGAGAGGGGAAGAGGAACACTGATCAACTGCCTCTTGTAAACTCCCCAACCTCGCACAAAACCCTCAGGCCAGGTTTGTGCCCTGACCAGGAATCAAACCTTTCATTTTTCAGGATGATGGCCAACCAACTGAGCCACACCGGTCAGGGCAGACGTTTAGCTCATTTAACAACTGCATTGATTCAATACAATTTATTATCTATTACCCATTCTCTACCATGAAAAGGTAGCACTTTGGTGGAGGAGACTGATTTTATTTAAGCAAGTACTTAAAATATATCATGATTATAAACATATTATGTTTAAGATAAAGCAAGAATTGTAAGAATAGGGAGTGGACAAAAGGTGTCTGGGAAGGATTTGCCACAGGAGATGTTTAAACTAAGACTTAAAATGAGAACATCTGCTGGATAAATTCAGGGTGGGTGGGCATTTCAGGCAGAGAAAACAGTAAATATAAAAAGGTCTAGGATCACCCTGGTCCATTCTGAAGTAATTCAGAAGACAGAAATGAGTGAGGCCTAATATATACACAAAGATGGATGAGATTATGGACAGCCTTATCTGCCTTTTTTAGGGATAAAGAAAATAAGCAATTCTGAAACAAATTTAGGACCTTGAAAGATATGATAACTCCCAGGTTTCTGGCTGATTACAGATTAAGCAACCGGAAGGAAAGTAAGGAGTATATAGCCTGGAAATTAGAAAAACAAACTTAAACAAAAGAACAAATAAAAATTAAAGTTAAAAACGTGCTTTAGTCCTGGCTGGTGTGGCTCAGTGGATTGAGTGTTAGCCTATGAACTGAAAGGTCACCAGCTCAATATCCAGTCAGAACACATGCTTGGATTTTGGGCCAGGTCCCTGTCTGGTGTGTGCAAGAGGCAACTGATTTGAAGTATCTCTCACACATCATTGTTTCTCTCCCTCTCTTTCTCACTCCCTTCTCTCAAAATAAATAAATAAAATCTTTTTAAAAATGTGCTTTATATGTGATGAAGATGAAGTATTTCTGGGAAACTGAGTTGGAGGAGTATAGCTAACTATGGGCAATTATTCAACCTTGAAGGCTGGTCTACCACAAAGGTGTTAGCCAGTGGAGGTTGAGCCCTTAACAATGGCTCACAATTCTACTAATGCTTGGTTAAGGGTTCAGTTCTTCCTAAAGCACAAATCTGATCACGTTATTCTCCGGGACCACAATAAAATGAGTCATAATCTTTTTGTTAGTAAAAATCACAACATCTGTAAAGTGAAATAAAACAAAGTATGACTGTATTTCATATACTAAAAATAGTCTTATGACTTCAGGAAGAGGATGCCAATTAGGTCTGGTGACCACTGTAGCATACAAAATTCAGACTCTGAACACTTAACACCTAGGCTAGTAACCCAGGTACACCACTAACTAGCTAAATGACCCTAGGCAGGGCACAATTTCCTACACTTCAAATCCCTCACTTGTGAAAAGCTGGTAACAACTATTTATCTTCTGAGTTGTTCTGAAAAAAATAATGAGGCAATTCATTGATACATAAGCACCTAACAAATATTAAGAAAAAGAGGGAAACGGAGACATACTGGTATGCAGATTAGAAAACGGCAAAACTATATGACAAACTGTATGGAAAACTAAGCATTCTGCTTGGAATGTTTTTCACCCAAACCTTTACAGGGCTGCAAATCTGACCACAGCTTACAAACATCTATCACCTTTTAAACTTTGTGTGTACAAGCATATTGTTTTTACATAAATTAACTAGCTCAGTGCTCTTTTCAGCCTTGTTATTGCTCCTGTATATATGATTGGCTACATTTTACAACGAGGAAATTGGTGTAGAAGTTTAAGTAGCCCATCGAAAATCACAGGGAGAAAGGAGGACTCTAGATTACCTATTCTACTTTACCCAAAATACTCCCTTAAAATGAAGGTATAAAACCTTCAATAAGAAGTAGAATACTGTTGTTGAAAAAAATCACCATTATTTATAGTCACAGAATTGGGTTTCTACTATTTAAAACTTCTTTAGAGCCTAGCAACGTGATACAACAGTCCTCTATCCTCTGTTCCCTATCCTTCCCAAAAAGAACCAGTCCCTTTCCACACAAGTCAATTCACGCTAAATTTAAAAGTAGAATCCAGAGTGGACTAAAATTGTGCGACCCCACGCCAGGGAAAACGACTCGAGGAATGGCTTCACACTTAAGGCTCAGGGCTCTAAGGGAGGTGATTGAGGAAAACTCTCTGAAACTAGCAAAGCCACGGCGTTGGAGGGCGTGTCAGGCAGGATCACAACTAGCCCGTGGCCTGAAGACCATTCCTTAGCTAAGGGAGATGGTGGGATTAAGGCTGCAGATCGCGGACCCTGCACCTGCCCCGTGTCTGGCTCGAGGCCGGGTATCAGCGATGCTTGGTCCCCTTCCCACTGTCCACCTGCACCCTCTGGAAAGGGAATACTGTCTGGCTGCCCCCTAGGTGAAGGGGCACTTTCCCCTCAGCCCCTCCCACACCCTCGGGCAGTGCCAAGCCCTCCCTACCAGTCGCTAGATGAAAGTGCGCCGGCAATCTCCGTGGGTTGGGCACACGGCCACACAAGGACTCATTCTCAGTGAAGCGAATGGGAGCAACCGAAGGGCGCCAGCAGGAAACTGGACCCCAGACCCGGAGAGGCTCAGTTGCTGGCTGCAGCTACAACCAAGACTACAGGCACCGGGATGGGGCCCAGGGAGAAAAGGCCGGGGAGGGCTGTGCTCAGCAATAAGACGGGCGTTGATTGGCTGGGGCTCGTATATGCCTCATGAGGATTGGTTGCTGTCTGTCCAGAAGGCATCGCGTGGCAGCTGCTAAACTGTGGCTTCTGCCTAGGACTGGAAGGGCGTACGACCCCAAAGGTTTTGGGGCCCTGGGAGCCGCCAGGGGGCGGGAAAGGAAGTGGCTAGGGACGTAGGGCCAACAGCTGTGGTGGAAATGCCCTTTTGGAATCTGTTGTAGTAGAAGTAGGGGCGTTGCTGTCTCGACAGCTAGAGTCTAGGAATTCAGGATAAACTTGGGTAGAGAGACAGAGCTCTGGAGACCTGGCCAAAGGCATTCGGCAGCTGATCACCACACACAGCAGAAGCCAAAAGCTAGGGATCTGGCACAGAATTGTTTTCTCCTGTTGTCCTATTAGTGGGGTCAACGGAACGCCAAAGGGGCTGTCCAGAAGGGATACAGCCTCGCCCCTCCATGGCTTGCGCATACACGTAGATTATCTGGGAGGTACTCCCTTGGTCAGAATGCGTCACTGTCTCCTTAGGTCTGTGACCAGCAACAGACCTGGGTCAAACCACTCACCAGGTCACGCCACTCAGTGCTGACGCTAAGGCTTGCATTCTTCTTTAACTCTGCATCCAATGGAGCGTTTTAAAAGTGGTCATTAAAAAAAAAAAAAGCAGGGGGCTGAGGGAAAAATAGTAGTCAATAATCGATATTGCCAAATGGGAAACGTAATTGCTGAGGAATGCCTCATACCATAGGCATTCAGTGTTTGTTCAAAGAGGGCAGTGTGACCAAGAACAAAGAACACTACAAGTTAGGGGTTGGGCATACAGCTCTGCCACGCTGTCAATGACGCAAAACCTGTAGTTAAACGAGGACTTTACTCTCTATTTGTAGCCTTCCTTGTGGAATCCCAAAGCCATAGGGCTGGTTAGGGAGAGTAACTAAATCTCCTGTTACCCTTTCTATACAATATTCTGTCTCTTTGCCCCTTATTCTAAGTGCCTTACTTCCTACTTTAACGAATGATTTTTAGAATAAGCTATATATATGATGACTAGTATATTCATGAACAAAGAGGCCAGGAGTGTCAAGTAAAGCTAATAATGTAGATAAATGCATTGACCTAAGTTTACATCTTTTATCTGTGTCCTATTTGGATCTGGGCAGGGTAATTTCCTTTTGTGAAGCCTCAGTTTCCTCATTTGTAAAATAGGGGCAATAATGAATTTTAGGTCCATGAAAAGGCAATTATATGGACAGAGATGTATAGCATGTAGTAGAATGCCTACCACACAATGACACATCATAAATAGCAAATGTTACTTTTTATAAGTATAAAAGTATTTCCCTAGCAGTGGAATTATTCAAAACAGTCATTCATTCATTTTAACAATTGCCAAATGCCAGGCACCTGTGATAAACACCGGGGATGCAACAGTGAACAAAAATATATACAGACCCAGATAATCCTAAATGTAAAAATTGATTGTAACTTTTACAAGTACTGCAAAGAATATTATGATAAATTTAATCTGACTTCCCAAAGAAGTGACACTTGAACTAAGATCTGAAGAATGAGTAGGGGATATCTAGATGAAGCAAAAAAGAAAAGAGCTTAATGGACTAATGGGTGTGTAATTACTCTCTATTTCCCTGGAAAATTAGGTGCCTTCATTATTTTTTGGATAGAATATTGAAATGATTAGGAAATAGTACAAACAAAATACAATTAAATGAAAAATGCATTGTAGTTGTGATTAGGGAAGGAAGAGATCAAAATTAGTCATTTTCACTTGACTTTTAAAACTTTTTCTGAGTTTACACATAGAAGAAAAAGAAATTTACATTCACAATGTTTATCTCTGTGAAATTATCGATGATTCTTATTTTCCATCATTTTGAATTTTGTAATTTATTTTTATTTGCAATAATTAAATGTTCATTGATTTTAAAGAATCAGAATTTGGAAAATAGTTGACTGAAATTTCTTTTTACAATTTTTTTAGATTTTAATATTTATTTTTAGAGAGAGGGGAAGGGATCAAGAGAGGGAGAGAAACATCGATGTATGAGAGAAACATCCATCACTTGCCACGCACACACCACCCACTGCAGACCTGGCCTGCAACCCAGGCATGTTCCCTGACTGGGAATCGAACCAGCAGCCATCTGGTTCACAGACTGATACTCAATCCACTGAACCACACCAGCCAGGGAAGAAATTTCTTTTTTAAAAAAATGTTTAATTATTGACACTATTACAGATGTTCCCCATTTTCTCACCCTTTGCCCACCTCCACCCAGCTCCTACCCTCCCTTTTCCCCTGGCCTTCAGCACACTATAGTAGACTTGAAGAAAGAAAGAAATGTGGAGATGGCTTTAAAACACTGCAGTGATTTAGATAGGTAGAAGCAGAAAAAGAATAGTCCAGATAGCGGGAATGGAATTGGAGATGAGGCTAGAGTAGAGCACTGCAGAACTGTTTTTAAGCCACATAGCATTTGTAATAACCCCCCTAAACACATTTTTCCCAAAATAAATGAATAGGGCTGTCTATAATCAAAGTGCATTTTGCTGTCGCTTACGTTGTATAGAGGTAAGAAATGCCAGGGTAGCACCTGCCTCAGCTGGTGACAGAAGAAAGAATATTAGAATTTGTATGGTTTCAGTAAATCAAAACTCAAACCTGATTAAGTTCTGCAAGAATGGTTATTACTACAGGAAGGTCAGCAAAAGAGCTGGCCTGGAGATGACTAAAGCCTTATTGTTTGGCTTTATTCTCTTCTATTCCGGACTGTTTTCCATATAAAAATCCTTGGCTGGTTCGAGCTTGTAGACACACACCTTAACTTTTCCACTAGGGAAGAGAGCACTGAACCCTCTACCTCAAGCACAATTCCAGGGTCTCCTGATGAGCTCCTACTGGCTCAGATTAGGTGAGGAGTCGAGAATATCCTGATTGACAACCTCTATTAGAGTCATATGGTTGAAGCAGAGCAAAGAGTAGTTCCTCCACAGAAGGCAGGGTTTGGGCAGATGAAACAACAGGCAACTCTTGGGTTTATTATTAGATCTAAGAGATAGGGTCCCAGCCACATTCTTCCTATGTAATGGTTATCCTTCAAATCCCCATTTGTAGGAGACCGCCTCCTCACCCCCTGTAAAGCTTTCCCTGATGCCCTTTCCTAATAGTGGTCCCCTCCTCTCTACTTCTTCTACAACTTACCCATATTATAGCACACTATATTGTTTTTAGATTGATTAGCTTTTACATGTGGATGCAGGAAAAGTAAGGGCTGTGGATGCAGATTGCCTAGATATAAAGTTGACTTCTATTCTTGCTAGCTGCGAAACCTCATGTAATCAGGCAAGTTACATAACCCCTCTACGCCTTAGTTTCTTCATCTCTAACATGGGATTAATTGTACTTCCTTCATGAAGTTCTTATGAGATTTAAGTGAGATGATTAATTGTAAAGCTCTCTTAATAGGACACTTTGCACTTAATAAAAGCTGACACATCTGAACTCTTTGGGTGGGATGTATTTTCCTGAGAGCAACTGAGGGGTGGGACGCTTCCACAAGAAGTGGCCCACAAGATGGCAGCATTTGAACGTAGCTTTAGGACGGTATCAACTTAAAAGCCTCAACAAATCTAAAAACTCATGGCAAGTACTGGAGAAATTCAAGGCAAATTCAAAGCCTACATGAAACAAGTAAAACTTGCGAGAAATCAAACCAGTGACATCGGTAAGCTTAGTATTCTTTTATAATCAGGACAATATGAACATACCAAACTCTCCCCCTTCACTATGACTAGGAATTTACAATATTGCTTTCTCATCCCATCTTACCCAGAATTGCTTGTGTTCCTTCTTTATCTGTGTCGGGAGAGAGAAACGTTCCTCTCTCCTCAAGGTTCTTTCATCAAATAGACATGAGACAAAGTAGCAAAAGAAAATAACCACGTTTAATGTACACATATGTATGGGAACCCCAAATACATGACAGAGATCCCACCTGCAGGGAAGATTAAAAGGTTAAATGACAGAAAGGGAAAGTGGATATATAAGACATTCTGAGATAGGGATGAGGTCAGGTACCTTGGGGGTTTCAAAGGGTTAGTGTAGGACGATATGAAGAGCAGATGTTTAGTACATAGAAGATTGTCCTGCCCTACAGATAGGTCAAAGCAGATCACAGACGATAATCTCTTATTACGGGCAACGCCCCTAATTCAAGTTCTTCTAGGTAGTTAAGGAAAGGGAAGATATTTCTCTTGAGCCTGCAACTAAAGTTGCCTTTAGCTCAAAACAATCCACATACCACAGACACACATCTCGGGGTGACTAGTTCTGAACCCCTATACCTAACCGCACAGTTAAACAGGCTTTCACAAAAATATTACCACTGCTTGCTTAAAAAACAAAAAAGAAAAACAAGTTTAATTTAAAAATGGCAGACTAAACACCTACTGTAGCTTTTTCTTTGTGCCACAAATCCCTGGACCTGGCAGAAAAGACATATTAAAAATAAATTCACAAATGCATTGGAAAACAAGAAAGTTAGCCACTGACAGTCCAGAGCTTATGGGGATTCCCTGAGAGATGGCTAGAAGGCTTGACTGGACAGAAGAAAAGATTGACAGCTCTGAACAAAAAGCAAACAAGACTGCTATGAAATGTAGTAGCAGCACCAAAATAGTTTCACATCTACAGGCGGCTATCGGAAGCAAGAAGTCTACACTAAACCACAAAGAAGTTTAGTGAAGTATCATAGCAGAGGCAGGGGGCCAGCTGAAGCTCCCCCATCCCCCACTCCTCGACAGCAACAGAGATACCTGTAATCTATCTCTAGGTAGCATATAGGACAGTGCTCATGTGGCTGGTGACATCTGGAATAATCAGGAAACACAGGATAGTTAGAATCCTAGCCACTAGCTCTTCCAGTTCAGCAGCACAGCCCCCTCTTCTCCATACCTCTATTCATGACAGCTACTCAGATGGTGGCCATGGATCTTATTCCTCCTCTCGGGGAGAATATACAACAACCACAGCCTCCTCTATACGCACTTTTTAAAAATGAACCTCTAAAACACAGATAGTTGATCACGAAACCAAGAATCACCAAGTTTTTTAGAAAAGCCAACATCCTGAGAAACATAAAATTACAGATCCAAGAAGCTCAGCAAAACTTAGGCATGATAAATACAAAGATAACTGTGCGTAGAAACATTATAGTCAAATTGCTGATCTAATCTTTCTACATTTAGAAGCTAGAAAAAGAAAAGTAAGTCCAAAGTAGGTAGAAGAAAATAATATTCAGAAGAGCAGAAGTTGGACTTCCGGCCAAGATGGAGGTGTAGGTGGAAACACTATGCCTCCTTGCACAACCAAGTTTAAAGACAACAAAGTTTTAGTAACAAAAATGCAACCAAAACACAGAAAATTGAAGTATATGGAAGTTTGACAACAACGAACTGTTCAGCTAGACTGATAAACCCAAAGGAGCCAGCAGTGAGAAAGACCATGCAGGCCCCAGCAGCGGGAGGTGGCAGACGGGACCGGCATTGCTCCTCTTTGACCCCACCCCCACATACAGCTTCACAACCCAGTGACTGAGTTGCCCTGCCCTGGTCAACACCTAGGGCTCTGTCCCTCATATGTAATGGGTATGAACAGACCAAAACATTATGGCTCAAGGAGAACTCAAAGCCCCAGAGCCGATAACTCTAAGCAACCAAGAAATAGCCAACCTATCAGATGCACAGTTCAAAATACTGGTGATCAGGATGCTCACAGAACTGGTTGATTTTAGTCACAAATTAGAGGAACAAATAAAGGCTAAAATAAGTGGAATGAAGGAAAATGCACAGGAAACCAATAGTGATGGAAAGGAAACTGGGACTCAAATTAAGGGAGTGGACCAGAAGGAACAAAAAAATGACCAAACAGAAAAGTATGAAGAAATAAGAATTCAGAAAAGTGAGGAGAGGCTTAGGAATCTTCAGGACATCTTTAAATATTCCAACATTTGGAACATTTAGGGGTACCAGAAGGGGAAGAGGAACAGAAACAAGTGAAAAACTTATTTGGACAAATAATAATGGAGAACCTTCCCCAATCTGGCAAAGGAAATAGACTTCCAGGAAATCCAGGAAGTTCAGAGAGTCCCAAAGAAGTTGGACCCAAGAAGGAACACACCAGGGCACATCATAATTACATTAGCCAAGATTAAAATGAAGGAGAGAATCCTAGAAGCAGCAAGAGATAAGGGAACAGTCACCTACAAAGGAATTCCTATTAGACTGTCAGCAGATTTCTCAAAAGAGACCTTCCAGGCAAGAAGGGGCTGGAAAGAAGTATTCCAAGCCATGAAAGGCAAGGACCTACATCCAAGATTGCTCTATCCAGCAAAGCTTTCATTTACAATGGAAGGGCAGATTAAGTGCTTCTCAGATAAGATCAAATTCAAAGAATTCGTCATCACCAAGCCCTTATTATATGAAATGTTAAAGGGACTTATCTAAGAAAAAGAAGATAAAAAATATGAACAGTGAAAGGACAGCAAACTCACACTTATTAACAACCACACCTAAAACAAAAGCAAACCAAGAGGACAGCTAGATCAGGAGTGGAACCATAGAAATGAAGAACACATGGAGGGTTAGCAACAGGGGAGTGGGAGGAGGAGAAGGGGGGAGAAGGTACAGAGAATAAGCAGCATAGACAGCAGGCAGAAAATAGACAGGGGGGAGGGCAAGAATAGTAGGGGAAATATAGAATCTAAAGAACTTGAGACACCTGGACATAAACTAAAGGAGGGGGGAATGGTGGGGGAGGGGGTATGCAGGGTGGAGAGAAATGAAGGGGGGAAATAGGACAACTGTAATAGCATAATCAATAAAATATATTTAGAAAAAGAAGCCCTGGCTGGTGTAGCTCAGTGGATTGAGTGCGGGCCTGCGAACCAGAGGATTGCGGTTTGATTCCCAGTCAGGGCACATGCCTAGGTTGCAGGCGGGTTCCCTGCAGGCCAGCTCCCAGCAGGGGACACACAAAAGGCAACCATATATTGATGTTTCTCTCCCTCTCTCCTTCCCCTCTAAAGATAAATAAATAAATAAATAAAATCTTTAAAAAGAAAAAGAAAAAGAACAGCAGAAGTTAATTAAATTGAATATAGAAAACCAATAGAGAACTATAGCAAAGCCAAAGTTTGTTCTTTGAAAATATCAACATTGATAAACCCATTGCTATAATTAGTTATCAGGAAAAAAAATTGAGAGCTGTGAATCATATCCAGGGTTTGAGATTATACCATACTTGCAAAGCTAACAAATTAGCCTGCTTTTGTTTCACGGGTGCTGACATACTATAAAATGCATCAAGAAATATAATTTGAATAAAGAGATCGATAGATGATAGATATGTGATAAAGCATGTACATTAAAAATGATAATGGTATAATTGTACCAGTAAAATTCTTCCATGTTTGTGGTATGTTTAAAAATTTCAAAATGGAAAGTTGAAGGAAAAGAGATTTAGAAAGCATGCAAATTAACAATAATGCATGAATTTTATTTGGGTCACGATTAGGACACGTAATCTGTAAAAAAAGATTATTATATACTAGGCAGAATATACTAGGAGAAATTGGATCACTGACTAGTTAATTGTTAATCGTTTTCGGCGTGTGTGGGAGATGCTGTCAGTTCCCAGGGCCTATAGTCGCTGCCCTTCCCACTTCAGGGCATGTTACCAAGAACTCAGTTGGCAGCACCTACATCTCTCTGCTGAAGGGCTTCCTCTGCCTGCCAGAATCCTCTGCCCACTCATGTGGCTGCCTGCAAGTGCTGAGGAGTTAAGGCTTGCTACAGCAGTCTTCTGCCGGTGTCTGACTTAAGACCTTTCCTTTTCCATCTCAATTCCCCCATCCTTCTCTCAAATAGACTATTTGCATTCAAGTCTTTGTTTTCGGGGTCAGATTCTAGAGGAACCCCACGGGTGATGTTGGGATACTGGCATTTGAGTTATTTTTTTAAGAGTTCTTAATTTTCAGAGATACGCATTGAAATATCCACAGATAAAACTGTACTGTCTGAGACTCTGCTTCAAAATAATCAAGTGTTAGTGGGAGAGTAGGTGCAGGTATAAATGAAAAAAAATGACAGAATGATAATTGTTAAAGTGGAGTGATGGACACGGCTGTTCATTATACCCTTCTGTCTACTTTGCAGATGTTCAAAATGATACTGAAAATGACTTGTAGGAGCCAATGAAGATAACAGATAATCAGATAACAGATAATCTTTCTGTAGGCTTAAGCATAAACCCTGGCCTGGGCTCTGTTCCTCAGGCAAGCAAGCTTGCCTGAGGAAGACATGGGTTCAAAAGTTGACCAGAGAACCTGTACATGAATACTCATAGTAACCTTATTTGTAATAGCCCCAAACTAGAAACAACCAGAATGTCCTTCAATGGGTGAACAGTTAAGCCATTGTATATTCTTACTGTGCAATACTATTACACAATAAAAAAAGAACTAACTGTTGATACGCACGATTACCCAAATTGATCTGAAGGGCAATATGCTATATGCTGAGTGAAAAAAAAAACAATGTCAAAGATCACACATTATTCTATGTATATAACATTCTTGAAACGACAAAAGTAGGGAGGTGGAGACAGAGTAATACTTGCGAGGGTGCAGGGACAGGAGGAAGTAGGTGGGGCTCTAACAGGGTAGCGAAACAAAGACCTTTGTGGTGATGGACCATTTTTGTATCTGCATTAGAGTGGTGGTTATGTGAATCTATACATTTGCATAAACCTATACACAAATACACACGCATACACAAATGATTGCACATAGAAATGGTAAAATCTGAATCTGCAGTAGGGTCTGTGGATTGTACCAATGCCAATTTGTTTTGAATTTGAGTTATCGTGATGTGACATTTAACTATGAAGAGAAACTGGGTGGCGGGCGCGAGAGACCTAAGTTATTTTTCCTGGGAATCTATAATTATTGCAAAATAAAATGCTTTTCTAAAAAAGTAAAGACATGGAAATGCATTTTTGAAAAAGCAACCAGATTTCAACGGCGGTAGGACAGATGCCCAGCAGTTGAATCCCATACCCACTGTTGACAGCACAAAAGTGCAGGCTCCCACTCCCCGGTCAGGAGAGGAAAGGGCAGGCAGAGTCTTCACTGGAAAGCCCAGGAGCCTAGTATGCACAGGCATGAGGCCTGTAAACCTGATTATAAAGCCCTCCTGGAGACTTGGTAAGGAGCCCAATATCTTAATAGCATTCCTTTTCTGCTTCAACTAGACAATGTGGACTCTGTTGTTTGCAGCTTTGAATGCTGGCTGATTTTTATTCTGATGGTTTCAATTGCATAGCTTTAATTTCTGAGGTTTTTTGAGAAGTGATAAATAAGGCTAAAACATATCCCTACACACTGAAGCCACTAGGAAATTGATAGCGGGCTAAAAAGTAGTAAGTGGATATGCAGCACCCCTCGAGAATTTCTTTGTTATGAGCCTGATCATAGCTGCCTTGTTACCTCTGAAAACAGGGAGAATGGAAGCCTGGGCTACCTTGCAATTATTGATGGCCCTCACCTTCCGACTTTTTTGTCTCTCTGAAATCCCTAAGAAGCCAGAGCTCTTGTGTATACATTTGTGTCAGGGCATGGGTTTTTCTTCTCTGCCTCACTAATGACATATAGTACTGCTCTCTCTCCCACCCTCTACAAGTGGAGCACACTGTTTCTCACATGGTAGGAAGGCTGCTTGGGAACCCCTGTCTGCTGATAAATGTGCTTCAATAAGGACTCTGAAAAGGGAATGTTGAAATGAGCTTTACAATGACCTTATAGTGTAGGAAGATCAGGAACGAACAAGAGGACAAAGCAAAGGACCAGAGAAGAAAACAAGAGAAAAACATGAAACATCTAGTTCGGGGGTGGGGGGAGGGTGGCGCGGGGTGGGGGAAGACTTACAGAAATTATCTTAACCTAAGTAAAAGAATAATGAGGAAGAGAGCCAGGGCAGGATCTTTAAGGACCCCATAGTTAATATTTCCCCTACTACACTTGTTACTGCTTTGCATTAAATGTATATGGGGGTTGGAATCCTTGTTGGTATTGGGGTGTGTACCCAGTTCAGTCAGGTTACAATATGAAGAAATTAATTTGCAAGGCTTACAAAAGCAGACCTACACAAGCAACTTGATTCAAATAGAATTTTTCTTTGCTCCAGAAATGGCCAGCTTTATTACACATCTGTTTCTTGGTACTAGTTTTATATTTGTAAATAAAAGATAACTGAATAAGCACTTTCTAAAATTTTACAGAATTGTACAATGAGGCTTCCCCAAATGATCATGATAGAGAGGATCACAGAGGCACCCATGTTATGACTTGTATAACAATTATTCTTTCTTTGTCATTGTTCCTTCTATACCTTCTAAAATTTCCACCATTACATACTTAGAATTTTTAACAACAAAAACCACAAAGTAAAACAAAATAAAAAACAGGGAAGTTGGGGTAGCTCTCGGTGTGCCGAGGGCCACCATTAATTATCATCATCGTTAGGTGGGAGTTGCTCAAGAAACTGGATGGACTCAATGAGCTAAGGAGACCAGGTTTATGAGCAGGGAATAAGAGGAAAAGTGAGGCCAACCAAGGAAGGCTAGGACTCGTGGGGGAAAGTGGAGCCAGCCAAGGGAGGTCGGGACTCAGTTGTTTTTAGATCAGGGTTTTTAAACGCAAAAACCTGCAGTTGGGGTGTTAGAGTCTGATTGGCTAGAGCTGGTTGCTGGGTGAAAGCTGCATCCTGTTACACTGGGTAAGCTGACCCCAGACCCTTATCTTCCTGAGTAGGGTCTGCAGGCAGCTTCTCATGGTGCCATTTTCTTGCCTGGTGATTTTCATTCCTCCTAGGCCTGCCTAGGTCTAACAATCATCATTGCCTAATTTTTTTTGGTGCTTTCCAGTTTAGAAGTTACTTTAATATCCTTTGTTTCCTATTAATATTCTGATTTGTTATAATAACCCTGAGAAGGAAATGGGGGCACAAATTATTATCAAAAAATTTGAAATGAACCCTGGCTGGTGTGGCTCACTGGGTTGAATGCCGGCCTGTGAACTAGAAGGTTGCTGGTGCAATTCCTGCTCAGGGTGTTACAGAACAGACTGGGGGAGTGGGGGAGTGAACGATATACTATTACTGAATGGACCCACCCTTGTGCTCAGGGAAAGATGTTTCTCAGTGCCAGAGATTGGTGAAAAGAAAAGGGATTATTTATTTAAAGAGTTATAGAAACTTAAGAGTAATAACTTAATGTCTTCATCGAGATCCCAAAGTCCTTTAGAATAACCACAAACGCACAGTCCTTCCTTCCCCCTCTGCCCAGTCCAGGGTACCGTATCTCAGAAAAAGAAATAGAAGTCCGTGGTTCTTCTCTGCCCAAGCCACACGGTCTCAAAAGACCCCACATGGCTCCTATGCCTGTGTTCAAATCCCAGCGCCAGTCTTCTTCTGCTGCACCATTTCTGACTCCTCCCACAAATGGCCACAGCTGCCAGCATGCCTGTATTTTCCCAGCTTGACTGGGCTGCCATAGTAAGTCCAGGCAGCTGTGGCCTTGTGGTGTGGAGCCAATCATCTCCAAGCTCTTACGCAGGCTCTGCAACCAAGGGGAGTTGCCTCCCAGTTACACCGTGGGTTGAAGTCACTTCCCATCCCCCTGGCCCAAAGCATGGCCACAGCTGTTTAACATATCTATGAAACCAGTTAAAGGTTATAGATATGTTCAATGACTGTTCTAGAGGTTATCTGCAAAACTGTTGCTATTCAAAACAGCTCTCAGTGGCCCTGTCCCATGCATCCCATCCCCCAGCTCAGACTCATGGGGGTAAGGACATCCTATATGCACATATTTTTCTAATATTTCCTGGACACTGAGTTCTGGACCCCATTACAAATCCCTATTGCCACGCTCCCCCCGCCTCGCCTTGGCTGCACCCTGTTACCAGGGAACGTGCCTTGGTTACAGGCCAGGTCCCTAGTTGGGAATTGTGCAAGAGGCAACTCATTCATGTTTCTCAAGCACATCCATGTTTCTCACGCATGTCCACATTTCTCTCCCTCTCTTACTCCCTCCCTTCCTTCTCTCTAAAAAAATAAATACATAAAATCTCTTTTGAAAAAGTTCGAAATGAAAAAGATGATGCCCAAAGGGGTGGATTGATTTGCTCAAGGCCACAGAGCAAGTAAAAAAGATCCCTCATCTTTCACATCAGAAGCGCATCAGAAGTAAACCTGCTGCCCTCTCTAACGCTAACTACATTAAACGAGAAAAGAGAGCCCTGGGGAATTTCCTCTAATCACCCCACATTAGCTGCACAGCACAGATTGCCTTCCAGTTTCTTTCAAACCCCATTGCACTTGCCATCCGTAAAATTCACTTGAGCTCTTCCTCATATTTTGTCTTGTCTTGCTTTTAAGAGTTTAATATATGAGGGTGGTAAACACACAATACAATGTACAGATGATGTATTATAAATTGTATACCTGAAACCAATGCAATTTTATTAACGGATGCCATCCCAATAAGTTCCGTGAAAGAGAGGAAGGAAGAAACAGAAGGAGGAATTTAATAAATGAATGGGTGAATGGTGTGTGTGTGTGTGTGTGTGTGTGTGTGAGTGTGTGAACTCCCTAATGATATAGTATAAGTATTAGAAACCTAAGCTTTTATATTTTAACAAAATTTAGCACAGTACAATGCTTATAAACAATCCTTTATTTAAATTTAATTAGATTAGATAATAGCATGGAAAATGCACATGTGGCCCTAAGAAGATAAGATAGAAAAAAGGAGAATTTTACCAGGTACCTTCATGCCTATTGAGTCCAATACCATCATTTTAATCATTCTTCTGCCAAGCCATTTAATTCCCTTGACCTTCTTGTTGCACATGCCCAACTCAATCATAACCCCAGATCAACCTACAGTAAACTGGGGCTAATATGAACTACAACTACTTCTTTTATTTTAAATTTTTGAGGATTTTATTTATTTATTTTTTTAGAGAGGGGAAGGGAGGGGAAAAGAGAGGGAGAGAAACACCAATGTGTGGCTGCCCCTCACACACCCCCTACTGGAGACCTGGCCTGTAACCCAGGAATTGAACTGGTGACCTTTTGATTCGCAGGCTGGCACTCAACCCCTGAGCCACACCAGCCAGGGCTGGCAACCACATCTTTACCTGTCCTCCCTCTAATCTGCCCACCCTATAGATTAAAATTTACTGAGATACTCAATCATAGACTTACCTTTGCTTTTTGATAGTGAGTAAACACCCATTTTCTTAGACTCACCTCCAATTACCCAACTAAAGCTCAAACCTGTGTAATAGGGTCTTTGTAACACACTCTTACTGAAACACCTCTTTGTTCCTCCTGGTGTTTTCTCCCTTGCCACAAGTAATAAAACCAACTAGTTCGCCTAAAGATGTGTCTTAGTGGGCTCTGGCTGGAGGGTGTTAACCGTCCTTACTGCATCCATTTAAGTATTCACTGAAATTCATTGAAGTAAATTTGCTCACCTGAATTACTGTAACTCAGATCTGATTCTACTACTTCTGTGCTCCATAATCCTTAGAATAAAGTTTAAATATTTCAGCCTGGCCTGCAACACCCTGCTTACAATCACATACTTTGTCTTCTTAATCTCCGCTACCCCAACACCAATTCCATGCAGCCAGCCGGCATGAAATTCCTTGCAGCCTTTCCAAACCATTTTTTCTGAACTCTAACATGGCCTTCGGACCTCTTCTAATGCCTAGAAATCTTCATCTAGCTAATTTTTACGTATGCTTCAAGACTTAGCTTAAGCATGTCTTCCTCTGAGGAGGCTTGTTGAATATCTCCAGGAGTCATTAGTTTGTGTTTGTTTCTTCATAGCATGTATCACTACTGTACTTACTTATCTTCTTTCTCTGCAACACTACGAACGTCTTGAGGTCCACAGCCTTGTGTTATTCAGCTGATATCTTTCTGGCAGTGAATCATACCCAGGGTTCTTCCCCTGTGATGTTTGAAAATGGAAGTGGGGCATAGGGTTAGGTTGCTCTGGGATTGAGAACTGTTTTGTGGATTTATTAAAGATAATAGATGTTTTACAATACACTGGACAGCCCTGCACAAAGAATAATTTCCCCCAAATACCAATGGTATCTCCATTAGGTTCTCCATAGGTGTTGTTTATTGAAGAAATGCATAAATGAACATGAATGAATAAATAAAAATGTAAACATGAAAGAATTAGTTAATAAATAAATGATGAGGAAAAAAGGCAGTATGATCAGTGTATCTGGAGAAGAAAGTGTTCTCAAAGGGGAAGCCTCAGTTGGGAAGTTCACGCTCTGACAGGTTCAAATATTTTCTGCTGGTCACGTTCCCTGCCCCTTTCCCCTGGGTGCTGTGAGTGCAGGGTGCAACCTGAGTCGGAAAAATTAATTAAAATGAAAAGATTCAAATGAAGATATCTAGGGTGGGAGATAAAACCATTCTATGGACCTGTGAGAAGAGAGGCATTTGAAAGGCTTCTCAGACTGTTTGGCTTGTGACACTCATCTCACCTCTTCCGACTCAAGTCCTCTTCAGTTTTATTTGAACTTTATATTCAACCCTTCAACCTAAGGCCTATTACTTGCAGTTTATTGTTGCTGCAAATTAAAATCCACAGGGAGCAGACATGTACTGTGGTTTTACTTGTCAATGTAAATTCTGTGTGACTCATTTCCTCCCTTCAGGGGAAACTTAGCTAGGTAAAACTTTTCTGAAGCTCGACTTTTCCTGGAATAACTTTGTCATTAAAGACATAGGCACTGAATCAAAAGCTAATTGAATCAAAACCGTGGTAATTTGACCTGGAATTCTACACTCATTTAGTGCGTAAATAATCGGTACAAGTGACTTTTATGCCAGGATGCCAACTGTTTCTGGGTCCCAGTACAATCATTTCTAGTTTCAAAGCCAGTGTTTTAAACTTGATCTGTTCACATACCACGTTCACATAAAGAAAATTTCAGTGGAATATACCAACCCATAAATATTAGCTGGTGATCATTATTTATGCTTCAAAAATCAAGACTCACTCTTAAAATTAATATTTTAATTTAAAAAAGTTTTTATTCATACTTTTCACGGAAATATTTTTTTCTAAGCTTCTAATTTTACTGGAGGAAAAAGCAGTAAAGTCTTCTCATAAGGACGGCCATGAAGGACTTCTGTTCATCTTTAATAAGTACAGACCCAGCATATCCACAACTCCCAAGTGTTCTATTTCTTCATGTGCTGTTTAAAAGAAGGAAAGAAACCCTTTGTTTTCTTCTTAAGATTTTATTTATTTATTTTTAGAGAGGGGGAAGAGAGGAAGAAATAGGGGAAAGAAACATCAATGTGAGAGAGAAACAACAATCTGTTGCCTTTCCTACGTGTCCCATGCTCACCCCAACTGGGACCGAACCTGCAACCCAGGTATGTGCCCTGACTGGGAATTGAACTGGCGACCTTTTGCTTTGCAGGATGTCATCCAACCGATTGAGCCACACCAGTCAGAGCCACTTCCTTTTCTTTATTATCCTTTTGAGAACTATTAAATCAGTAAACTATTCCATGCTGGTCTATTAATGGGAGCTAATGGCTAGCAGAGTACTAAAATAGCCTTTTAGAGAAGATGTCTTAATTCACTAAATTCACTAGTAAATTCAATGGTGGAGATGATTTTAGGCACTCACAGTTGTTTGAGAGAGAGGAATTTGGGGATAGGCTGGATCTAAACAAGCAAGGCCTGGAGTTATTCAATTTATGTTAGTGCAGTAGAAAACAGTTCTATGCAAACATCAGCTCCTCAGATCTTACTTTGCAGGAAGCTGGCATCTCAACTTATAAACGAACCTAATTAGGTCTAGCCGAATCGATGTAAGTGCTACACTAAATTCCATGAAGCACATTACATGTCCAGGCACTCTGATAGCTACGGCAGGGGACTTGAAAAATGAGACCCAAAAGCCAGTAAGGGGAATGATACGTAACTATTACTGATGGTCAAATAAAATACTGCCATAAAAGAGACACAGTGGAATTGTGGGCTCACAAAAGAGAGACACCACAATTAGCTAAAGGGATCAGAAAAGACTCCTAAATAGTTATTTGTGGAGAAGTTTAGGGCTGAACAGGATCTTGTGCAGCATCCGAGAGTGATCTCTTAGCTCCACGATCATCCATGCAGGGAAAAATGGTGAGAGACTGAAGGGACCCAAACGATTACTGGGTGACTTCAGTGGGAAACTCGGGGGATTCGCTGATTCCACAGGGTCACTGGGCCTTTCACTGTCCTTGAGCTATTTCACAAATCTATAATGTGCGGGCTAACTGACAGCAATGCAGGGTATGTAACTCCTGTTCACAGACGTATAAGTCTGTCCTCTAGCACTCCAGTCCCACCCCGCCTATGCTCAGTCCGCACACCGCAGGTGTGCCACGCTCCCAGTGCCACAGCCCCAACACCCGAGTTATCAGCTTCACTTCCACGAACTTTCCCAGTCCTGAGGCTTCTCCTTGTAGAGCACGAGGTCCAAGCAGTCCCGATTGCTTTCCCACTGGAGCCTATAATATCAGTCCCTCCCAGTTTCTGCCCGTGCATCTTCCTCTCACGCCTACCCTTAACACATAGGAATCACCATCCCATTTTCTAACTACACAGTTACATTGCCTCTTTAGACAACATAACTGTAGACTGTGGACTCCAGACCATGAAGATGCAAATGTCTGTTTCTGTTCATCCCATCCAGTCAACTTCTCCTTAGTACCTGAAGCAGAAAAGTCCCTCTGAGGATCCTTAGAGCTCTGAGTTTGAGCTTATCTCAAAGGTGAAATGTCCCTTTCCCTCTTACTAATGTCCATAAAACCCATTAAGTTTTAATAAAAAGTCAATATATTCTAGAATTATTTTTGGACATCCCAGACCTGCTTTTCTTAGTATTGAGGAGTAGTATGAGGTCACACAGCCTGCCACCGAGCATAATGCCTATTCTATTTGCATGTCGTTGGCAAGAGTGGAGCGGAGATGAGTAGACAGGTTCTGAGATGGAGGTCCTCTCATGTACAATTGCTACTCTGTCTTACTATTGGGTACCATTATTACACTTTAAGAGCAGCACACAATCATGTTTTACAGGTTTTTAGAAAGCTCAAGAACTAAGAGAAACCAGAAAAACATATAAGGAAATCTTTTCTAACAATATCTAAAGGAAAACTCTGAATTGATGCCCACCTGGAAAGGAGAGAAAATGATGCCAACACAGATTACGTACTACTTCAAAGATTTTGTTTATTTGCTTTATAGAAAGGGGGAGGAGGGAGAAAGAGAGGTAGAGAAACACTGATGCACAAGACATACACAGATCCGTCGCCTCTTGCATGCACCCCAGTGGGGACCTGGCCCACCGCCCGGGCATGTGCCCTGACTGGCAATCCAACCGGCAGCCTTCAGTTCACAGGCTGGCACTCAATCCACTTAGCCACACCAGCCAGGGCAGGTTATGTATTACTTTAATTGAATCTCTGTATATGATTTGATTACAATTTTTCCATATTCAGGGTTGCAAGATAGCCCATCCCTTATGATCTTGCATCATACAATTTCAGGTTATATAATTATAAAATAATTAAACTGACTTCATAAAATTATATGAAAATTAAGTGATTACATTTTCGAAATGGGCTACTTGATCAGCTTCTAACCCATAATAAACTTGGCGCCACTAGAGGGCGTTGGAAACAAGACACCGAAGGAGCATTGCTTGGCATTCTTCCGCTAAAATTCCTGCTGTGGGAGATTGGCTCTTTCAAACAACACCATGTCCTAAACTGGTATTTAACTTACAAGTCTTTAATCAACAAAGATCTCAACAACCGCTTAAATTTTACTACATGTCAGTTCTAACTACCAATTATGAAATAGCTGCTCATGCCATCAATAAAATGGGGGTGTTTGAATTGGGGGTGGGGGTGGGGAGGAAACAGGCAGCGATCAAGAGATCACTCTTCTGTGGCCGAAAGGAGAACGTTATCAAGGCGTTTCTTGGAGAGACACCACGGGTTCAGTCCCAGGTGGCCGCAGGTCGTACTCTTTGTTGCTAGTGGTGTGTCTTGTCCTCAGTTTGTGAAAAATGCAACATCCATGACACGCAACAAAGCAAAGCACAATAGAGTGAGGTATGCTTGAAGTAGATTAGCTGAAATTCAAAACAGACGTTTAGGGTTCTTTTTAATTGAAATTCCTTACACAGGTATGTCTCATTCAGTCACTCTCCTTCTAATTAACATGGTAAAGGTATAGCATTCTAAAACATATCATCCAGAAAAGTTATGTTCACTTTCATAGTTATGAGTATATTTATTTATTCTTTTTAAAATTCAAAAACATTTTTAAAAATTTTTATGAAGGAAGCGGCCCATGAAGGCAAAAATGCCCAGGGCCCATGAAAGTCATAGTGTGGCCCTGACATTCTTTAGGTCCAGGTCTTTAATTTTTATTTATTGATTGATTGATTTTAGAGAGAGAGAGAGGATGGGAAAGAGAGAGAAACATTAATTTATTGTCCTGCTTATTTATGCATTAATTTGGTTGATTCTTGTATGTGCCCTGACTGGGAAACGAAACTTCAACTTTGGTGTATCAGGTGATGCTCTAATCAACTTGGCTACTGGCCAATCTGCTTATGAGTATCTTAGTGAAGAAGGTATTAAGACCAAGGGAGCCCTTTGGTAAGTGTCAGGGAACTATGGAGGAAGATCATATTTATGTAAGGACAAGTTTCCACATAAGATGAGGTCTGTCCGGAAAGTATTCAGCCATGTGCTATGAAAAATAGAGACATTTACTGAAGATACAAGATACAAGAAGCATTGTACAGAGGACAATGATGCCTCAGTACCCTTCAAAGTAGGAACCGTGGGTCCTCACACAGTTCTCCCAATTTCTATCAACTGCCCTATTGTATTTTCCTGGACCTCATCAATGGTCTGAAATTTCTTCCCTTTCAAGGGTGATTTTAGCTTTTTTTTTTTAGTCACCTGGGTGATTTGATGTTTCACCAAATAACTCTGCATGAGACATGATGAATGAGCAGAAGCGTTGTCCTGATGAAACTGCTAATGATCAGCTGCCCATAGCTGCGGCCTTCAGAGTCATCTGAATAGTTTCCTGGAGGAATGTTCAAGCTTAATGCATATTTGTCGCTCTACTCACTCAGTCATCTTGAATGTGACGGCCACACAGTACACACGCTCACTCAATGACATCTACAGTCTCCACTGACTAGTACAATGAAGTTGTCATTGTTCATGAACGTTCATTCCAGTCCACTCTTAGACAAGGAGAGCATTGTTACATTTTAATTGGTATGATCATTGCACTTCTCTTAGATTATTAACATTTTCCTACAGCAGAATCAGTGTTTTGTTTTAGTGAGATAGATGGAAGTGGAGCGGCAAGGAAAACTCTAAAAATTAAAATACCAAGATAGTGCTCTGGCTCGTGTGGCAAAGTTGGTTGCTGCACCGAAAGGTTGGGAGTTTGATTCCTGGTAAGGGCACCTCCCTGGGTTGAGGGTTTAATCCCTGGTTGAGGCACAGATGGGAGACAGCTGATAGATGTTTCTCTTTCGCATAGACATTTCTCTCTCTCTTTCTCTTCCCCTTCCTCTCTCTCTAAAATCAATAAGCATATAAAAATAATAAAATAATAAAATACCAAGGTAGTAATTCCTGAGTTTCTTTTTTTAATTTTTTTTTGGCTCTCCACAAAGCAGACTAATGCTTAAAACTCTCATTGACACAAAGTGAGCCCCCAGGATTGGATTATCGCCGTAGGAGGTTAAAAAAAGGAAGAGAGGGAGGGAGAGAGGGAGGGAAATCCTGGAGTTGCAAACCTCTCCCTTAGAGCAGGAACTACAGTATCCTGGCTCATTGAAAAGACCCCTAGATAAAACAGAACTTTTTAATATCTGCCACTAGATGGCACTATATAAACACATTTACTTCCACTTTCCCTTCTTCCCAAAGACTAGTCAGGAAGAAGACAAAATATTAGATAAGGTAAATTCATTTAGTCTTTTTGAAATTGTTGCAGTTTACTAATTTAACTAAATCCTTAAATTATAACCCTGAATGCTATGTAAGGATTTGACAGTACCTTAATTTTCTATCAGCAAGTACTGGGAAGAGATTAGCTCAAAGGCAGCTTCAGGTTTATTAGTTGGCACATAGGAAACTGAATAATAAGAAGGTGAGAAAATTAATAATATGTGAGAGATCAGACAGAAAAAAGAAATACATTTACAAGAAAATGTACAATCTTGAATTTTCCTTGGTTTTCATTAAAACTGCCGGTGCCTCGGAAGGCTGTTGGCTTAATGTTCTATCAGTAATACCATAATTTATTCTTTTGCTACATCAAAGGATTGAAGACAAAAAAGCCCATGCTAACAGAAGGCACAGGAAGAGATTATATATGCAAATAATTCTGTAGCTCTCACACCAGGGAGGGTTTGTCTTGTAATATTTCTTTTAAGTTGCACACAAAAATCTCTGGTTGATTGCCAAAAAAGCAAAATTGTCAGGTTAAAGAGAGAAAAAGGAAGAGAACATTTGAAAGGGGTATGCAAAGCTATGATGAAAAGTCAGAGATGTGTGATATCCGCAGTGTCTGTGATTTTTTTTTAAGAGCTAAGAATGGAGGAGCTGAGGGTGTAGGTAAGGAATATAAAACAGTTTGGAGAAGCAAGGTTAAGTGCATTCAGGCCTGGGGAATTGAGGACATCTGGTCACATCCAGACAGAATGTAATTTCTGTGGCTGGAGGTAGGTAGGAGTAACCTAGGTCATCTGACTTTGTAAAGCAAGTCGGCTGCTTCTTGATTCCTCATCCCAGGAACTGGGGTACATGATGCCGCGTCCTACAAGAGATAAAAGGACACAGAGGGTGAATTTTAAAGACATTAAGGAGCCTGAGTGGACGACCACATTCCTGTAGCTGGCAGTTCTAGGAGTCCAGGAAGGCCAGGGAGGAACGGAGACACACAGGAGTAGGAAAATTGGGGTGGGGTGGGGAGTGGGATGGAAGAGGGCTGATTTGAATGAGCCTTCTCCTTCCAGCACACATTCAATAAACACCTTTTTTCTTTTTTGTATTTTAGCTTACAAACACTGGCTTCTCTCAAAAGGTCATGGAGCTATTCACACACAACTTGTGACTTGGGAATACCTTGGAACCAAAGAAAACAATTAGGAGAAAAAAAAACAGAGTCATTGCTTAGCCAAAATATGGGTAAAGATTAACCTATGAATTCTTTTTTAATGACAATGAAAACACAGCATTTCTCTTTAATTCGTAACCTTAATAAATTCTACTTATCATTTCCAATAATTCTAAGGTGTTCTAAAGGCACTTGTATATTGGAAAAGAGTTTCATATTAGTTTGAATTACCTTAGGAAACAAATGCTCTATTCCATCACTGAAAGTTATGGGAAAAAAACACAGGGGAACGTTTTTTTACTTTCACTAATGAAGAAAGAATCTAATAAGGATTGCTGAATTTGGGGGATCACAGAGTTGTGTTTATACCCACAATAATATGTTAGGCTACTATATCAGAAAAGCCTTGGTTCATTTATTTTGGCACACATATTTGAAATAATTTAGCATCCTTGGTAAATGGTCTGTAGACACTTCAAAGTGTTGTGACTTAAACTATTATTAATGTGAATTCACTCAATGCATCTCATAATTTGGCTGAGAAATGAGATGTAAAGCCTGCATTTTATGGTAGAGAAGTTGGAGGAGGGCAGCTAGAGGGACAAGAATGAGCAGTGAGGGTGAAGTCATGGGAGTCGTGAGTAAGAAAGTGGGAGGCACCAGCAACCGGGCAAAAGAAGTCATGCATCTTGGATGTTCTTGTGAATTATCATTCTGATCAGCCTCAAAAATAAACTGTGTGGCTAATAAACCCAGGGAATCCTTTCTAGAGTCCACAGCTTGCTCAGTTAAACTCCTCTTAGCAGTGTGAAGAAGGCTTCCAGGTCTAAAATACTGGTATATTGACTCTAATTACAAAAAAAAGTATAACCATCATCCAACTGGCTTCAAGTGAGCACATTTTCAGAGTCCCTGGGAAATCGTTTACGGGAGGGAAACTCTGAGGAGGAGAGAGTCACGCTCGGAGAAGACTGTGGAACGAGTCTCTGCCCCACAACCCCCATGGCTGCGCCAGGGCCGAGGCGTCCTGGGTTTCTTGCTTTCAGGGGGTAGACGTTTCTGAGGTGGACAGTTACAGTGCCTACCACATCGAAGAAAGCACAAGTGTGGAAAACTGCCTCCAAGTACACATTAGAGATGGAGGGGCGAGTGAACAAGACATACGGAGAGGCTTTATATTATTATTAAAAGAGTTTGTGGAACCAACTAACTCCGAAGTGCCCTTTGGAATGTGATCTGTAGACATGACTTCCTCAAAGCTCTCACTTCCTCAAATACTCTAGATTTTGAGATTTGTATGGAGGATAAGCTATAATATACAGGCCCAAGGCTAATTTTATTTTTATATTTGTTAGTGAGATATGAGTAAATGCGATTATGTGATCTTTTGGGACTCAGAAGAAAAAAAACCCAGTCCCAGATTACATTCAAAACCCCCAAACCTGAGGAATTCCACCAACGAAAAGGAGAACCCTTAAAATAAAGAAACGTTTGCCCCTGGCTGGTGTGGCCTAGTGTGGCTCAGCATACTGAGCACTGGCCTTCAGACTGAGAGGTTGAAGGTTCGATTCCCAGACAGGGCACTAGCCTGGGTTGCAGTCTAGGTCTTGGGTTGGGGACATGTGAGAGGCTTCCATGTTTCTCTTGCACATTGATGTTTCTGTTCCTCTCTTTCCTCTGTCTAAAAACAAAACTAAATAAATAAATAATTGAAAAAGGTCCTAGGACTGAAAGCCTTATGAATTTAATAGAAAATATGTGTGTAGGTATGCATGTGTGGGACGTGTTCACGGTCACATTTTGTTAATAGTTGTATTATAATCAGATAAGTAAGTGAAATACAGCTTCTTTACGTCCTATAACTGGGGTGGGAAGTACATTTAATTTTTAATGTTTTAAAATAGTAAAATATGCCCTGGCTGGTGTGACTCAGTTCGTCCTGTGGACCAAAAGGTTGTGGGTTCAGCTGAACCGATTCCTGGTTCAATTCCCAAAAGGGCACCCAGGTTGAGGGTTGGACCACTGGTCAGGGCACATACGAAAAGGCAACCAGTGGATATTTCTCTTTCTTTCACTGCTTTGCTCTCTCTCATCCTTCCTCTCTCTCTCTCTCTCTCTCTCTCTCTCTCTGTGTGTGTAAAAGCAATGAGGAAAAAAATGTTAGATGAGAATAAAAAATTTGAATAAAGTTGATAGAGAATTTTAAATTGTAAAGTATACAAAATTATTAACCATTTTAGGTGTACAGTTTGTTGGCACAAGTAGAGATACTTTAATTTGCCAATTTAAAGTATCTTCTGGATTATACAGTTGTGTTCATGCTAAATATTTTTGTTAATTAAGAGGTCAGTTCCCTCTTGGGGATGTTCTTCCCTTTGTTATCCCAAAGATAGGATAATTTGGGAAAATACTCTTGGAAATGCAGTTACTTGGCATTTACTAATTATTTTCCATCGGTCTTTGCCATCTGATAGATAGTCTGAAGTAGTCTTTGGACGAGTGTCCACTAAATTATAACTGGAAAGTCTACTTTGTCCCTTTAGCTATTGCCACCTGCATCTTCCCTCAAAGCTCCACCCCAAGAGTTGCACATCCAACTTGTGACCATCTTCCCCTGGGAGGGGAAACCTCTTTTTTCCTCCATGGAAAGGGACTTACTCTACATCAGGGGTGTCAAACTCATTTTTACTGGGGGCCACATCAGCCTCGAGGTTGCTTTCAAAGGGCCAAAATAATTTTAAGACTGTATATATGTAACTACTCTTTGACTGTTAAAGAGTTGAAATTACATTTGGCCCTTTGAAGGCAACTGCAAGGCTGATGTAGCCCCTGGTGAAAATGAGTTTGACACCCTTGCCCTACATCATATTCTTCTTTTTCCTTGTAGCACTCAACACAGTGGCTCGGCCTTAATTTTGGATGAGTTGTCCTTTCCATACCTTGAAAGAAACTTTGATTTGAGCCTTCCAAGTCCAGCTTTTAATATGGGAGCCTTGTTCTAACTCGGGAACAAGAATTACTGAGGACCCTTTTCTGACTGGCTTATTTCACTTAACATAATGCTCTCTAGGTGCATCCACACTGTTGCAAAGGGTAAACTTTTCTTCTTTTTTATAGCCAAGTAGTATTCCATTGTGTAAATGTCCCATAGTTGTTTTATCCACTCATCTACTGAAGGGCACTTGGGCTGCTTCCATATCATGGCGATTGTAAATAACACTGCAATGAACACAGGGGTGCTTATGTTCTTGCAAATTAGGGTTTTGGGTTCCTTTGGCTATATTCCCAGAAGTGGCATGGCTGGGTCAAAATGCAGATCCATTTTTAATTTTTTGAGGTAACTCCATACTGCTTTCCCTAGTGGCTGCACCAGTCTGCATTCCCATCAATGGTGCACAAGAGCTCCCCCTTCTTTCCATCCTCACCAGCACTTGTTGTTTGTTGATCTATTGATGATAGCCATTCTGACAGGTGTGAGAGGATATCTCATTGTGGTTTTAATTTGCATTTCTCTGATGATTAGTGAGAGAAAGACAAATACCATATGATTTCACTCATGTGTAGAATCTAATGAACAAACTGAACTAACAAGTAAAACAGAGACAGACTCATAGATAGAGAGCAGGATAACAGCTAAGGTGGAGGTTTCAGTGTGGAGACATTGAGAAAAAAGACAAAAGACTCATGGATGTGGACAACAGTGTGGTGATTGTGAAAGGGGGAAGGTATAAGGTGACTAAATCATAATGAAAAAATACAATAAAAGTTTAAAAAATAAAAAAAGAATTATTCAGGACCAAACAGCACCAAAGTATCATCCTTATTATATATGTATATGCAGCTTTATAATCGATGACCTTTGGATCAATACTGTATGACATCTTTATTGGATCCATCTAAGTCCAATCTTAAAAAAAAAGTTGAAAAAAATTTTCAGAAAAAAACTGAAAGAAAGCAGGTCACTTATTCAAATATTTATGAGTCTCTTCTATGTACTTGCCATGAATCTTGCTAGCTGTAATACCCAAGGATTAGATTTAGCAAGTGAGAGGAAACTTTCAAAGTGAGTTATGGTTTCACACACATACAGATGCATGCATACACACACAAAATTTGATTTGAATAACGTGATTTTCCTACTTTTGACTTTATTTTAATCAGAGAAATAAGAGAAGCCTATAATTAAGTCTATAGATCTTGATTCAATACCATAGAATACAGGTTCTTTATTTCATTAAGAAAAGCTTTTCAAAGGTGAAGGAAACATCCTACCTTGCTAGTAATTAGAATATTTTGGAAGTATTGCCCATTCAGAATAATATTTAATTGTATTTAGAGTTTTTGCCTCTAAAAATTTCCATGGAAGTTTTCTCTGACAATGCAATCATTCTGTTCCAATGTTTTTAAAGAAGTATTAACCTTTTATTTGATAATTACATACTGACGTATCCTTTATTAAGAATAAAAGCTGTTTTAATGTTTAATATCCCCTTTTGACATTTTGTCTTTTCTGGGTTGAAATAATGTGAACTAAAGATAGCGATCAATTTAATTAAAACAGCAATATGGCTGCATTTTTTAATATTAAGATCAGTTGGACATTGATATCTCAAGCATAGCTGGATAATTTAAGTTAACATTTGGACAAGAACAATTTTAATAAACAACATTTACATTTCAGGTTTTTCAGAGGTGTTTTAGCATGGAAAGGGAAAGAGATCAAAAGACAATGGAAAAAACCACTGGTTCTAACAGAAAGAATTCATCTGAAAAGAACTGAAAGTACAGAGACACGGTTAACCCCAGCGGCACCGTACCACACCAGATGAAACAAATGTTAACACTCCCCTTTGCTTAGATTTATGAAATCTTCCTGGTTCTTCTGATTTACTCTGCTGCTAGAATGGCTAATACATTTTTTTTTTCATTTAAGTTGAATTTCTTCTATCTTTATGCAAGCAGCATTATGGGTCAGATAAAGTCCTGGGCGGTGCCGCTACCTCAGAATCAGGTAGATTTTTGTGGTGGCTGCCTGTCAAACTGAGCCCTACTGGAAGCTTCGGTTCTCCCTCACATGCTCCACCTGACCTCAGCCCTGCACAACAGACCACACAGAAAAAGGGGGTAAGTCTCTGATCCCTTTCAAATCTATTTTAGGTGAATGGATCAATACATGCTGAACACCAACTCTGAGGAACTACAGAGACCTTTACCTTCTTTTATATTTTCCAAATATTGATCATCCTTCATTTCCTACATTCAGGGAAAGTGTGCGATGGGTAGAGGCAGCAAGCGAAGTGGCTTTACGGGGCCACGATAAAATGAAAAGTAACCTCCCGGTGTGCGAGCGTCAATAAAGAAGACACAATAGGTGTGATTAGTGTTGGTGGCATCTGGAACTGAGGGTGTTGCTGTGATCTGAAAATCCTTAGAGCTATGATTCTGTTGGATATGTCCTAGTAGAATTGCAAACAGGGTCGATTTAGGCAATAATCAAAGCTAAGATTTACTGAGTACTTCCTATGTATCAGGCATTTTCTTTTCTTTTTTTTTTATTGTTGTTCAAGTACAATTGTCTCCATTTTCCCGCCACCACTTTCCCCTGCCATCACCACCTCCCACCCTCAATATTTCCCCCCTTTGGCTTTGTCCATTGGTCTTTTATACATGTTCCTTAACAAACTTTTCCTTTCTTCCCCCTGTTATCTCCCTCCCCACTCCCCTCTGGTTACTGTCAGTTTGTTCTTTATTTCAGTGTCTCTGGTTATATTACATTTGCTTGTTTGTTTTGTGGATCAGGTTTCACTTATAGGTGAGACCATACACTACTTTCACTGACTGGCTTGTTTCATAGCATAATGCTCTCCAGTTCCACACATGCTGTTGCAAACGGGAGAAGCTCCTTTCTTTTTGCTGTGTAGTATTCCATTGTGTAAATGTGCCACAGTGTTTTGATCCACTCATTTACTGATGGCCACTTAAGTTGCTTCTAGCACTTGGCTATTATAAATTGTGCTGCTATGAACATTGGGATGCATAGGTTCTTTTGAATTAGTGTTTCGGGATTCTTGGGGTATAATCCCAGCAGTGGAATTGCCAGGTCAAAAGGCAGTTCCAAGCCCTGGCTGGCATAGCTCAGTGGATTGAGCGCAGGCCTGCGAACCAGAATATCACGGTTCGATTCCCAGTCAGGGCACATGCCTGGGTTGCAGGCCAGTTCCCGGCGGGGGACTCATGAGAGACAACCATACACTGATACTTCTCTCCTTCCCTTCCCCTCTAAAGATGAATAAATAAAATCTTTTAAAAAAGTTTAATGAAAAAAAGGGCAGTTCCATTTTTAGGTTTCTGAGGAAATTCTATACTGTTTACCACAGTGGCTGCACCAGTCTGCAGCCCTACCAACAGTGGGTTCCCTTTTTTCCACATCCTCTCCATCAACACTTGTTTGTTGATTTGTTTATGATGGACATTCTGACTGGTGTGAGGTAGTATCTCACTGGGGTTTTAATTTGCATCTCTCTGATGGCTAGTGATACTGAGCACCTTTTCATGTGTCTCTGGACCCTTTGTATGTCCTCTTGGGAGAAGTGTCTGTCTAGGTCCTTTGTTCATTTTTTAATTGGGTTTTTGTCTTCCTGAAGTGGAGTAATGTGAGTTCTTTATATATTTTGGAGATCAAACACTTGTCTAATGTATCATTCATATGGCAAATATGTATTTCCCATACAATTGGTTCCCTTTTCATTTTGATGTTTTCTTTGGCTGTGCAGAAGCTTTTTTTAAAGGGAGTTTCACTTGTTTATTCTTTCCTTTGTGTCCCTTGCTCTAGGGGACATATCAGTGAAAATATTGCTGCATGGAATATCTGAGATTTTCCTGCCTATGTTCTCCTCTAGGACTTGTATGGTATCATGACTTATATTTAAGTCTTTTATTCATCTTGAGTTTATTTCTGTGTATGGCGTAAGTTGGTGTTCAAGTTTCATTTTACAAGGCCACTGTAATGAAAACAGTCTGGTACTGGCATAAGAACAGACACATAGATGAATGGAACAGAATAGAGAGCCCAGAAATAAACCCATGTCTCTATGGTCATTTAATATTCAACAAAAAGGACAGAAGCATAAAATGGAGTAAAAATAGCCTCTTCAACAAATGGCGTTGGGAGATTGGACAGCTACACGTATCAGGCGTTTTCTAACAAGGTTTATTTTATTTAATCTTCACAATTCCATTGTGAGGGATATACTATCATTATTTTTGTGTTACAGATCAGGAAAATGAGGCACAGAAAGGTAAGCTGTTGAAGATCATACAGTTAGAAAATGGTGGAGTACTTACATTCATGCAGACTGATACAAGAGGCCACAGATTTAATCTTTATACAGTGTCATTTAATCACAGTAGACTTGCATTCATTAAAAAAATACAGCCCTCGCCCTGGTTGATGTGGCTCAGTGGATTAAGTGCTGGTCTGCAAATTGAAAGGTCACCGGTTTGACTTTATTCAGGGCACATGCCTGGGTTGTGGGCCAGGTTCCCAGTTGGGGGCATGCAAGAAGCAAACTATTGATGTGTCTATTGCACATCAATGTTTCTCTCCCTCTCTGTCTCTCTCCCTTCCTCTTTCTAAATAAAAGAAAAGAAAAGAAAAGAAAAGAAAAGAAAAGAAAAGAAAAGAAAAGAAAAGAAAAGAAAACCCCGTTAAGGTGGCTCAGTTGATTAGAGCATTATCCCATATGCCAAAAGTTTGCAGGTTTGATTCCCAGGGCACATAACCAGGTTGCAGGTTTGAGCCCCCGTCAGTGCACATCGAGGAAGCAGCTGACCAATGTTTCTCTCTCTCTCTCTAAAATCAATAAACACATGTCCTCAGGCAAGGATTGAAAAGTTACACTGGAACACAGGCATAAAAGACGGTCTCTACAACAAACAGTACTGAGAAAACTGAATATCCTCATGTGAAAGAATAAAGCTGGACCCTTATCTTATACCATATATGAAAATTACGTCAAAATGAGTTAAAGACATAAATGCAACACCTCAAACCACACAACTGTTACAATATTATATGTAGGGAAAACTTCATGACAATGAATTTGGCGATAATTTCTTGGGTGTGATAACAAAGGCACAGGCATCAAGCACAGATATAGGCAAAGGAGGCCACGTTCAACTTCAAAAAGCATCAAAAAGCCAACTTCTGGGCATCAAAAAGCACAATCAACAGAGTAAAAAGCAACCTGCATAATGGGATAAAATATTTGCAAATCATATATCTGATAGGGGTTAATGTTCAGAATATGTAAGGAACTCCTGCAACTCAATAGCAACAAAGAAACAACAAATAACCCGAACTGAAATATATGCAAAGGACTTGTACAGACATTTCTATAGACATGACATACAGATGGCCAACAGCATATGAATTGATGCTCAACATCACTAATCATTAGAGAAATGCAAATGAAAGCCACAATGAAATATCACCTCAGATATGTTAGAGTGGCTATTATAAAAAAAAAAACACAAGAAATAACAAGTGTTGGTGAGAATGTAAGGGAAAAGAAACATTTGTGCACTAGTTGTAAGATTGTAAAATGGTGCAGCTGCTACAGAAAACAAAATTGAAATTCTTTAAAACAATAAAAATACAACTGTCATATGACCCAGCAATCCCACTTCTGGGCATAGATCTGATGGAATCGAAAGCAGGGTCTCAAAGAAGTATTTGCATGTCCATGTTTATAGCAGCACCATTCACAATAGCCAAGAGGTGAAAGCAACCGAAATGTCCATCAACAGATGAATGGATAAATAAAATGTGATCTATACATACAATGAATTATTATTTAGCCTTAAAAAGTAAAAAAATCTTCACATGTTACAGCATGTTACGTAGCATAATGTCCTTATTATGAGGACTTTATGCTAAGTAAAATAAGCCAGTTACTAAAGGACAAATACTCTATGATTTCACTTACATGAAGTATAAACAGCAGTCAAATTCATAGAAACAGAAGGTAGAACTATGCTAACAGGGGCCCAGGGGGTGGGAGGAATAGGAGTTGTTCAATAGATACACAGTTTCAGTTTTTCAGGATGAAAAAGTTCTGGAGCTCTGTGGCACAGCAATGTGGACAAAGTGAACATCACTGAACTTTAGAGTTAAAAATAGTCAAGATGATACCCTGGCTGGTGTAGCTCAGTGGGTTGGGCACGGGCCTGTGAACCAGAGGATTGAGGTTCGATTCCCAGTCAGGGCACATGCCTGGGTTGCAGGCAGGGTCCTAGTGGGGGGCCCACAAGAGGCAACCGTACATTGATATTCTCTCCATCTCTCCTTCCCTCCCCCTCTAAAGATACATAAATAAAATCTTTAAAAAATATTGAAGATGATAAATGTTACATTTTGTGCTTTTTACCACAATTAAAAATAATAAACAACTGAGTAAATAAAATGGAGATATTAGCAGTCTGAAAGGCACATATCAACACTTTTCTTCTATGATTTCTAAGATCTATTCCTGCTTTGATATTCTTTTGCAATATCCTAACTTGGGTACAACAATTCCTTACGGTTTTGCAGAACCTTCCTCTAAAGTCACTAGTAGCCACAGTCTGCAGAACAATGTAGGGCCTATCAGTCGTATCCCGTAGTGTTCAGTGTTTCAGTTCTTCTGATCCCACTATCTAAATAGTGGGACTTTCCAAATGGTAAGTAGTCTTGGCTTTATCAGAGAAACCAATTATTAACATATCGTCTTACTGAAATACTACCAATTCTTTTATCCAGGTATATATATATATATATATATAGCCACAAGGACACTCTCAAATAATAAAACTAAATCTAATGAAACAAATATCCTATTGAAAGAAATATTTGTTAGGAAGGGAGATAAGAAGATTGTTTTGCCCTCCCAAATCCTTGAATGGATTCTTGGTCAACAAAGGAGTATTAGGCCAGTGAGTCAAAGCAGTTCCTGAAAGGGGTAAGAACAACAACAATAGTGTTTGAAGATGGGTATCATTCAAGCAAGAAAGCAAAGACAGAAATCTTTCCAGGAGATCTGAGAATAGAGTTTGTCCATTGGTTCATTCATTTATCTCATTAATATTCAACATTGGCTGGATTGTATTCCTTTCTTCGCTGATGTCAGGTCGTTATTATTGGAGTTGGGTTTTCCCATCCCATTTGTGTGTACTCAGGACATTTCACAAAATGAGACTGTTGTTCAGGGATGCACAGTAAGGGAGCACTAGAAGAAGGAGAAAGGTAGTAAGACCGTTGGAAGAGCCATTAGAACAGAGACATTACTCCACCCACGGAAGTTATAGAGAAAAGCAAGAAGGCGAGCACTAGCAAAGAGTCTAAGTTCTCCTCCCCTTAGCGACAGCAGAGAGAGTTCTCACATCTCTGCAGGTTCAACAGCCCTCTGTTTTGCTTATTCCATGGTTTTCCAGACGGTGATGAGTGAATAGACGACAGCAAGAGAAATGGAGCAAGGGCTTTTAGAGAGGAGAGATGAGGAGAGGAAATTCTTGGCTCCTTTCAAGATGCACTAAATGAAGAGGTCTGGAAAGCCCGGGGAAGTTGCATAGAGAAGTGGTTGCAAACTAAAGTCTGTCACAGTGTCCCAGGAAGACAAACATTGTGTCAGAGATTGTGATTCGAGTGAATGGACAGAGGTTGCTCAGAAATCCCTGGGAACTCTTGCCAAATAATCACTTTGTATTTCATAGCTTGCTAAGCAGAATTTTCTGTTAATTGAATATTTTAATATAATTCTGTGACAAGAGTTCTCTATTGAATGTCAGATATTTCTGGGTTGGGGGAAGAGGAAGAACAGGGAGGGAGTTAGAATTTATGAAAGATTGATTACAAGGATTATTGTCTTCACCCATGATTTTTCTATTCTTTACTATTTGTATTTCTAGCTGTTGAATCAATGTGGCATTTTGGCAAAGGCTCTGATAGTATTTAAAGTTCTTGCTTTTGTGTTAAATGAAGATCAACCATTAATCTCTCTCCTGGTATTGTTTAGTATAATGCAAAGTCATATCATCAATGATTAAGAGACTTTTTTTCTGGTAAATGTTTTCTTTCTTTCTTTCTTTGTCTTATTTTTTTGACAGAATAGCAAGGTTGTATGTATTTGCATAATACATGTACATGCACACATATGGAAACCACTTCGTAGTTACAAACAAATGGGTTGAATTCCAAAAGTTTACATTTGGGTCAGTTGATTGGAACTTGGAATGATTATATGCATAAAAATATTATTAGAATGTAGTTCTTTTAAAATGATGGTCCATGGGATACTGGTATCTCACAAGAACTTTTTACAGAAAAATACAAGAGAGTAAAGGTCTTTTTCCAATTTTCAAGTTAATATATTTATTGAATATGATTTTCTTTGCTTTAAGGATTTTGCCTATAGGCTGTCTCTCAATTATAAAAGAACATTTCAGAGCTTACTGTGAACTAAGCATTTTGCATATATTATCTTAGTTAATCCTCACTAGGATCCTGTTTTGTAGATAAAAAAGCTCAAATGACTAATTCTCTCTAGAATATTCAAACACTAGGTGGTAGAGCTAGTCCACAAATTCTTTTACATTTCTTCCATTGACAGTCTATGGCCCCTTCCTTTGACTGGCTTTAGTAGTTCACTGGAACACGTAGAATCCAGTGGAAATGACAATGTATGAGTCCTGATACTAGGTCAGAAAAGGTGATGTCACTTCCACCTGGCTCTTTTGTGAGGCTCATTTTGGTAGAAGCTAACTGACATGTAAGAAATCTGACCATCCTGAGACCTCCATGCCAGACAGGCCATATATAGGTACTCTGGTCATCAGCCGGCCATCAACTGTCAGCCATGTTTCCAGAGCAGCCAAGCCTTTAGGTGTCTGCAGCCCCATGTCTGTCTGCAAATGCATGACAGTCTCTGAGGGAGAAATGCCTTGTTGTTTTGTTAGTGTTTGGGCAGTTCATTATGCAGTAATAACAACCAGAACAGCCAGTAATAGACCCCAGGTCTGCTGGACTCTAATGTTCATTTAAAGCTATAGATCTGACTGCTTTTCTTAACCCTTTAATAGTTACTATTTTTCCATAATAAAATCTAGTATGGGACTCAACTTAGTATATAATTATATATTTAGCTATTTAATTAAGTTGAGAATATCCATAGTTCTTTGAGTTCTGCAAAAATTTCTCTGAATTCTCTTCTACTTTCTAACAAAACAGACTCACAATTTTAGAAATAATGGCCAAGTTCTCATTCACTCAACGAAAATTTATTGAGTACCTACTATATGTGAGGCGGTATAAAAACTGCTGAAAATACAAAACTGATTAACATGAGTTTTACTGTCATGCCAATGATGGAGGGTTGAGAGACAATGGGGATAGATTCACATACAAACAAACAAGACAACAAAATAAGAGTTCTGTAACACAGGAAAGCACAAGAGAAATGCTGGTTGAGCAGGATCCAAAAGTTTAGCTTTTCATGTGGCTGGAGGAAGGAGAGGAGGAGAACGGAAAAAGGAAAGGACTCTGGGTTAGTTAATCTACAACACTACCCTCAAGTTCGTAGTTGAGAACCCTGAACACTGACCAATCAGAAGGAGGCTGGAGAGAAGAATTCAAAGGTCAAAAGCTGAGACGGTCTCCTGGAAAAGAAGCTCTGGAGGGATGCTGAAATTGAGAGAATCCAGAAGTAAGCATCAGATGCTATTCTGTCAGGAGAGTTTCAAAATTAAAGATTGTCTGTATTCAGTTTGCTAGGCATTAATTTTGGATAAGACATTTTTATTCTTTTATTCATATTCATGTACTCTTTCTCTTCCAGTTTTTTTTGTTTTTTGTTTTTTGTGGTTTTTTTTTTGAGGAGATTAATGCAAAGCACTCAGCTCAACCCTTACTGGATTTTAGGATCTAGTTAAGTAATTATTTGGTCAGTTATTTAATTACTTCTACAGGATATCCTAGATACCAAAAATATGAAGGAGGAGCTTCAGCAACATGTGTGTCCAAGGATATTCTCTCTTTTATTCCTTAAGTTATATCAGAGTTAACTTCACTGAAGATAGTTTCTCCACTTAGAAATTTCATGACACTCTGACACTACACTATACCCCAAGTGTCTGCAGGTCAGAAGCCACATCTCATGCTAGGATTACTCCTTGCCATTAAGCTAGTCATTGACACATCTAGGGAGTTGGGTTGAATGGGAATTCTCAGCCAGACATTCTTCCTTTACTCCCTTTGCAGTTTCGGACACAATCAGATGAAGGGCCAGGCAGCAGGCCAAGTTGGCTGGAAGTATTTAGGGGCTTATACTGAAGCATCCATCCTATGAAAAGAACAAAGACATTCCCTCAAATTAGTATTCAGCCCTGAGGAAAGAATCAACTCCATACCCTCTCTCCAGCTTTTGGTAATCTGTGTTTGCCTCACTGATTTCAAAGAGTAATGTAAACTCTTCTCATGGTTGGTTGAGAGCTTGAGCTTAGATGTAATAAAAAAAGAATTTTAAGTTCAAAAGTGTACAGCCTCAATTGTGTTTGACTTCTGAATCTTAATTTGACTTCTGGATTAGTTGTTGCAGGTTAGTTTGATGCTTCAAAAGTTGCTTTTCCATGTTGTATAATACCAAGTGTTTTGAGCTAACCTGTGGTGCAAAGGAGGTGGGGGTCTTGGTGATAAGACCAAGGTGAATACTGCTTGAAAACTTTCCTGGTATATAACTCAGGCCTTTCCCCAGAAACAGGGAAGGAGGTGAGGCCTAACCTCTGTCTCCCCAACAGCCTTACAGTATATTAAAGGGAAAATTTCTGTGTGAAGTCAAGTTTGACACTAGTTGCTTCTGCCTGCTAGGAAGTGCCCAGGAGTGGTTGAGCTCTCCTTGCTCTTCCTCAGTTTCTGCTTCGAAAGTTACCACAAATAAAATACAGTCCTTCCCAGTTATTCTCTGTCACCCAGGCCCGACCTCCATCTGTTCTGGCCATTGGTCGGAAACCCCTTCATTTTACTTCACCAGGGTTCCCTCTGGCTTCTGGTTAGATTTGGCCCATAGGGCGCACCTGCAGAAGCTTGGAGGGCATGAGGAATGAGGGATCAGGGTATTTTTTCCTGCGTTGGTGCCTGTAACCCCAAAGATAACTGTTCTTACTGGCTCTTTCACATCCAGCTGTCACCAGGCTCAAAGCCACTATTTCCTCCCCCTGTTCCCCTAGGCCTAGGGGAGTAATGGCTTCCCGCTCTCTCTGTGTGCCTCCATGTTCCTTCTGGGTTTCTCTCACCTGTCTATACTTCCTAAAACCGTCCCTTTATTAAATTCTGTTCAGTTCAACCCCATTCGAATGGAATACTGATTTCTGCCAGGTCTTCGGCTGATGTACAGTTAAGTTAAACATTGTTTGTTTGCTATGCAAACACAATTTCAAGATGAGTTGTCTCAATTCCCTTTCAATTAAACTAAACTTACAAAGCCCCCTCTACACGGAATTTCTGGAACTGTCATGAGGAATGTCATGATTCAATCCTCGGGTAGATGACTTTCTTTTTGGAAGGCATCCAAATGAGATGGTTATCTTGGTTAAGAAAGGCTGCCCTGTCATTGTCTGAGAAAGAAGTGAGGAAGAGGGAGAAAAAAAAGTAAGAACATATGAGGTCTGTCCAGAAGGTATCCAGCCATGTACTTTGAAAAATAGAGACATATACTGAAGAGGATAGAAGATAGGCTTCTGGTCGAGAGAGAGGCATAGGTAAACATGGCTTGACTCCTTGCACAAACACAGCAAAATTTATGTCCAGACTGCAAAATAACTATCATGCCAAATCATCAGAAAATCAAGCTGTATGGAAGTCCAACAACCAAGGAATTAAAGAAATCACATTCACTCAGACATATAGGAGGGGCAGAGACACAGAGACATGAAATGGAATGGGTGGTCCCATACCTATGTGTGGTGGATAAAAATCAGGAGGAATATCTCAGGAGCAGGAGATCTCAGCCCCACACCAGACCACGAAGCCCCGAGTTCCAGGAGCAGGAAGACAAATCCTCATAACTTCTGGCTTTAAAAATCAGTGGGGGTTGGGTAAGTGGAAGAAACTGCAATTCTCAGCTGTCTCCTCTCAAAGGGCCCACAAATGGACTTGAGACTTACACAGACTCACTCTCTCTGGCCTCCAGCACTTGGACAGCAGCTTGAGGAGCACCAAATTCATAGAGGGAGAAACTGAAGTGTCTGGCATCAGGGTTAGTGATGGGGGACAGCTTCCTCCCATCCAAAACTAAAGATGCCAGGCAGTGGCCTTTGTCCCTTTTATGAGCCATCCCCACACAGAGCCACAGAGTGGATGCACCATATGTGAGACTCCATAAACCTAGTTCACAAAGGTTGCCCCACTCTTGAGATTACCTAAGGCTCCACCCCATTCAACTTACAGGTGCACTTTTCTACATCAGGCCATGATAGTAAGACAAGGAATCACAGTAGCTCTACCTAATACATAGACACAAACAGAGGGAGGCTGCCAAAATGAGGAGACAAAGAAGCATGACTCAAATGAAAGAACAGAACAAAACTCAAAAAAAAAAAAAAACCCACCTAAACAAAGTGTATAAGCAATCTATCAGATGCAGAGTTCAAAAAACTGGTTATTAGGATGTTCAAGGGACTAATTGGGTACCTCATCAGCATAAAAGACACAGGCAGAAATAAGGCTTACAGTACGTGAGATACACAAAAATTTATAGGGAATCAACAGTGGAGTGAATGAAATTCTTTTGATTTCTCAGAAGAGAAATCAAATCAATGATTTGGAACACAAGGAAGAAAAGAACTCAATCAGAACAGCAAATGTCAGGAACGTGTAAAAAGAATACATGGACAGAGCCAAAGAGGGGTAGGATCAAGAGTCAGAAGTGGGGATGGCTGGGGTGCAAGGGAGTGGTGGAGGGAAAAATGAAGATAACTATACTTTAACAACAATTAAAAATGTAAAAAAAAATAAAACAAAGATAAAGAGCTTCTGGGACAAATTTAAATTCACCAACATCCAAATCATAGGGGTGCCAGAAATAAAACAGAAACAGTAAGAAATTGAAAACTTATTTTAAAAAGTAATGAAAGAAAACTTCCCTAATTTGGTGAAGGAAATAGACATGCAAGTCTAGGAAGCACAGGAAATTCTAAACAGGATGGACACAAAGAGGGCCACACCAAGACACATCATAATTAAAATGTCAAAGGTTAAAGATAGAGAATCTTAAAAGAAGCAAGAGAAAAGCAGAGAGTTACCTACGATAGGGTTCCCATAAGACTGTTAGCTGATTTCTCAAAAGAAACTTTGTAGGCAAGAAGGGACTGGCAAGAAGTATTCAAAGTGATGAAAAGCAAGAACCTACAACCAGATTACTTTATTTTGCAAAGCTATCATTTAGAATTGAAGGGCAGATAAAGTGCTTCCAGGCAAGATAAGGCTGAAGGAGTTCATCAACACCAAACCATTATTATGTGAAACTTTAAAGGGACTTATTTAAGAAAAAGAAGATCAAAACTATAAACATTAAAATTCCAATAAATTTACAACTATCAACAATTAAATCTAAAAACAAACTAAGCAAACTAGCAGAACAGAACCAGAATCATAGGCATGAAACTCATTTGGATGGTTACCATTTGGGAATAGGAAGGGGGATAATGGGGGAGATGGTGCAGGAAATTGGTAGGTACAGAATAGCCATGGGGATGTTAAGTACAGTATAGGAAATGGAGTTGCCAAAGAACTTACATGCATGACCCAAGGACATGAACTAAGCAGGGAGGGGGGAGGTGGAATTGCCAGAGGGAATGGGGGTTACAGGGTGGAGGGGGCAAAAGGAGCAACTATAACAGCATAATAAATAAAATATATATTTTAAAAAACAACGTACAAGAAACATTCTACATAGGAGAATTAGGATTCAGTCCCCTTCAAAGTAGGTGCCTTGGGGCCTCACACAATTCTCCCAATTGCCATCAGCTGCCCCATCATGTTTTCCTGGATCTCATCAATGGTCTGAAATCTCTTCCCTTACAAAGGTGATTTTCATCTTGCGGGGAAGTCAGAAGTCAGAGAGCTCCAAATCTGGGCTGTAGGGGGCCTGAATTATCTTGGTGAGTTGATGCTTCACCAAATAATTCTGCAGGAGATGTGATGCATGAGCAAGCACATTTTTGTGATGAAGTCTCGCCAGTCACCAATTGCCCCTAGATGTAGCCTCTGAATCATGTGATGGCTTTAAATGTTTAAACTTAAAGCAAAATTTGATGCAGATTTTTTTTCTCCACTCATTCAGTCATTTTGAATGTGACGGCCACACAGTACACATGCTCACTCAGTGGTGTCTACTGACCCCATTGACTAGTACAGTGAAGTCATCATTGTTCACACATGTGCATTCCAGTCCACTCTCCTTGGTTGCCAGGTTATATTGATGTCACACAAACTGTTCTCATTATATTAACCATGGCTGGACTTTTTCTGAACAGACCTCCTATTTGTGTTGCTTGGGGAAACTTTAAAGGGAGGAGTAACTGAGTGAAGGGACTGAGAAAGAGGGAGGAAGGAAACCATGGGGGGTCATGGAAGAGAGGAACCTTAAAATAAGGCAGAAGACAAACAGTGAGAAATTCTCAATAGTGGGAAATTCCCATAAATACCTAGGATAGTGATGTCTGAACATATTTCAGGGTATTTTGTGTTTTCTGTTGAAATTGCTATTGTTGTGTTCCTTTCACTGCATCTTCTCTCACCACACTATCCCACCCAGAAAACATCAAAATGAGCTACAAGTAACAGCTTTGTGAAAACAGTGCTCTAGGGGACGTGAAAGAAGAGAGTTAGAGGTCCCTGGTGAAGCCCTTGAAAGAGAATGGCAAGCTCTGCTCACTCTAAGAAGAAAGTTAGGAAGAAGGAAAAGAAGCAACCAGCGGCAACTCTGAGAACTGTGAGTCACTGAAAAATCCTCAAAGGTGTTTGGAGCAGAGACAGGACTTTTTCATTTTGAGGGATATAAAATGGCACATCCCCAGAAGTCTGGAGAGCTTAAGGATATCTCGGCTGGAGCAGTTGGGGTGCATTTGAATACTATTATTTAATTAGTACTGAAACCCATTCTGATGATCTAGAGTTGACTCTAGAAGGCAGGAGGATTATGTGAAACTTGTGTGAATCAGAACAAACAAGAACAAAAACACGAAGATTAACTCTCCACGAAAGTGTGTTTCTGAGTTTGAAATTTTAAAAAAGAATTTCTACAGTAGCAAGCGAACATATGAGTGTTTACACTGACAAATAGCAAATTTTCTCTAATGCTTAGAATGGTACCTGACATCACTGCTCTATGTGTTTCAAATGGAAAACAACCATGAATAAATAACTTCTTAATAGATAAGGCCATACAATTACAGTAGAATGGATAGATGGGAAGACAGATCAATCAATAGGCAGACTGGTAGGTAGATGGATGGGTAGTTAGAGGGGTGGATTGTTTTGAACAAAATATTAAACAAATTATAGTATAATTTTATTGTTGTTGTTGTTGTGATCTGGGCATCATTGTCCAGAAGTGGCTCTCCTTTATTTTCCTGTACTCAAATTGTACATTCTGATTCTCAAAAATCTCGTGTAGCTACATAGTCCAAGAAATTTGGATTTAGGTCAAGAACACAAATGTAACTGTGTGTTCATGATCTACTGAAGGAACCACTAATGGAAGAAATCTCATAATATTAATAGGAAAGCAACTACAATAAATGTCATTTCCATATATTATATGCAAGACCACATTTCAAATACTTCAGATATATTTCATATTCAGAGCTATCTTCCTACTACTATCCCATTTCACAGAGGAGAAAATCGAGGCACAGAGAAATTAATTAACTTGCTGAAGTTTTTTGCAGTTAGTAAGTAGCAGGGCCGGAATTCAAACCAAGATCGTTCAATTCCAGAGCAGAAGCTCTCAATGACTGCAGAAGTTCTCAGTAACTAAGTTGCTTAATCTTAAAGCCAGAAATAACTAGCAGGTAAATATTCAATCTTGGTCCATCTCCCTAAATATTTTGTTGCCACATCTGGGGACACAATTCTAAAATCATATAATTCTTTATTTATCAATGAATGTGGAAAGGCAACAATCTAAAAGGAATTTATTCATTCCTTCAACGATTATTTGGTGAGCACCTACTGAATGCCAGAAACTCTTCTAGGCACTGGAGCAATAGCTATGAACAATGTGGATGAAATTTATGCCTTCAGGGAGCATATATTCTGGTAAAATGAATATAAGCAATAAACAAAGTAACTATAAATATTATACAAAATAAAGTGGAAAAGAAGGATGAATAGACAGGCAAGTCTTCAAAAAGAAATTGTTCGTTTGTTTAGATATCCATGAAGAAAATGGAATCTTGTGTTCACCTTTCCCTCTTTTCCTCTATTCTCTTCTCTAAGTCTATGTTTCAGTGGGAGCCAGGTCACCACAGGAATCTATCTGCTCACTGTAACTTTAGAAATTCCTCTTTACCCTGACTGGTGTAGCTCAGTTGGCTGAGCATCGTTCCACGAAGAAAAAGGTTGCTGATTCGTTCCGGATCAGGGCACGTGCCTAGTTGGTCCTCAGTCAGGATGTGTATAAGAGGCCGCTGACTGATGTTGCTCTTTCATATGGGTGTTTCTCTACCTTTCTTTCTCCCACCCTTCCCCTCTCTCTAAAAATAAATAAATACGATCATTAAAACAGCTATAAGGAAAAAAAGAAATTCATTCTTCAGCCAATCCATAGCTAAAATTTTTGCTATTATGTTGTTGCTGCTTCTCATCAAAATCCATTTTAGGTTGCAAGGCCCTCCTATTCATTGCTACCCCGTGCTGGGGTGCGCTCACATGTCTGGAGCTCCTGAAAGATTCTTCTAAGCCAGAGCAGCTCCTCCACCTGCTTAGCTCTCCATTAATGCAATGAAGATGTGAACTTCACTAAATGCTTTGGGCCCTTCAATATCCTTGCACGTAGGTACATTTGACTTCTCAAGAGACGAGATGGGTTTCTTGAGGTTTGATCAGAAACTTGTCTGAAGTTAAGCCACTGAATAGTGAGATTTTCCCCCTTCTCTTTTGAATATATCTGTGTTTGTGCTAAAAAGGCAACATTGTCACAGAACCTACAGACAGTTATAGAGGAATAAAATCATAACATGAAATCATGTTTTTATATCGGTTCTCATAAATGATTTAGCAAAATTAGAATAACAGACAGTCTCCAAAACAGGATAAATAAAAGTTAAGCAAAATCCCCAACATGTAAAGAATATTGGTATATTTTAATTCACCAAAGACTTTATTTACACTCATTAAAAAAACTTTGGAAATCCTAAGTGGTCATAATTTATCTCAGTTTTCTCTCTGCTTCTTAAGGCAGGGCATTTCCTCACCTATAAAACATAACCATGACCTACTTACCTAGTTTTGAATACCACAGAAAACCTAAGCTAGAGACCCAGTGTATCATCGATGCTATGACTATGGGGCAGTTTTCACAACCAGTTCTCATAGTCAATGTCTGGTTTCAATCCATTCAAACAATGCGAGTAATGTTAGCAAAGAAATGCATTCTCCAGGAGTGCCCTCTCCATCCAAACTGCTCCTTCCTTCCTTTGCTCCTGTTTCTTCCTCATCAAAGTGAGGTAGCAATTATCCCTATCCCACTGTCAAATGTTCCTCTTCTCTTCTATGGCTTATTTCTGGATTCTCAGATGTTCTCAAATTTTAGAGGAAATAGAGATCACCACAGAGCTCATTAGATACAAATATTTTTAGTATATTTTATTGATTATGTTATTACAGTTGTCCCATTTTTTCTGTCCTTTGTCCCTCTTTGCCTGGTACCTCCATTCTCTCCAGCAATCCCCCCCTTAAGTTCATGTCCATGGGTCATGCATGTATGTTCTTTGGCTTCTCCATTTTCTATATCATTCTTAACCTCCCCCTGTCTATTTTGTGCCTTCCAATTATGCTTCTTATTCCCTGTACCTTTTCCCCCATTTTTCCCCTTCCCCCTCCCTGCTGATAACCCTCCATGTGATCTCCATTTTTGTGATTCTGTTTCTGTTCTAGTTGTTTGCTTAGTATTTTTTTTAGGTTCAGTTGTCGATAGTCATAAGTTTGTTGTCATTTTACTGTTCATATTTTTTATCTTCTTTTTCTTAGATAAGTTCCTTTAATATTTCATATAATAAGAACTTGGTGATGATGAACTCCTTTAACTTGACTTTGTCTGCCCTTCCATTCTAAATGATAGCTTTGTGGGACAGAATAAACTTGAATGTAGGTCCTTGCTTTTCATGACCTTGAATAATTCTTGCCAACCCTTCCTTGCCTGCAAGGTTTCTTTTGAGAAATCAGCTGACAGTCTGATGGGAACTGCTTTGTAGGTAACATTTTCCTTTTCTCTTGCTGCTTTTAAGATTCTCTCCTTATCTTTAACCTTTGGCATTCCAATTATGATGAGACACAAATATTTTTGAATCTCTCTTCCCATTATAAAGATTTTCATTTATTTTTAATTTAATCTTTATTGTATTTTCTCCATTACCATTTAGTCCCCTTATACTCCCTCCCCACCCAGCAATCACCACACTGTTGTCCATGTCCATGAGGCCTTTTTCCTTTTTCCTCTATCCCTCTCCTCCCTACCCGACCCCTACTAGCTGCCATCTGCTCTCCATCTATGAGTCTGCTTCTGTTTTGCTTGTTAACTTAGTTTGTTCACTACATTCCATGTGAATGGAATGTGTGAAATCATATGGTATTTGACTTTCTCTGACTGGCTTATTTCACTTAGCAGAGTGTTCTCCAGGTCTATCCATACTGTTGCAAAGGGTAAAATTTTCTTCTTTTTTACAGTCAAGTAGAATTCCAATGTGTAACTGTCTCATAGTTGGTTTTTTGGGAACATTTTTATTTTCCCCCCAGTTTTATTGAGATAATTTACATGTAATATTGTATAAGATTGTTATACAATGGGATGACTTGATATATGTACATATTGTGAACTGATTATTGCAACGAGGTAGTTAACATATCCATTACCTCATGGAATTATAATTGTGTGTGTGATGAGAACTTAGAAGATGTACTCTCATAGCAACTTTCAAGTACGCTATACAGTGTTGTTAGCTACAATCATCCTGATGTTCATTAGAGTCCATCCTAAAGATTTCAATTCAGTAGGCTTAGGTCAGAGCCCAAGAATCTGCATTTTAAATAAACATTCCAAATGATTGTTATAAGGAAGTTTAAGGACCACAGTTTGAAAAACAGTATTAGTGGAAGCAAAATAATTTCTCAAGAGACTATCTACATAAAACTATAGATTGTAGATATATTCAGGGCCAACTAAAGATTGAACTTAAGAATTGTAGAAACATAGTATTATTGTTACCGAACAAAGGGTCCGGGGTGGGGCGGGGCAATACTTGGCCCACCGAGGGATGCCAAAAACTGCTACAGAAAACAGGGACCCCTCCCAAGGACGATACACTAAAATCTTAAGGTCCTTCGGTCCGCCGCCAATTGGAAACACATCTCTCAATGCCAGAGATTTGTGAAAAGGAAACAAAATATTTATTTAATGCTATTCAGGCCTAATGCCTTCCTTAAAATATTAAAGTCTTTAAGGGTATACACCTACACACACACACACAGCGCTCCCTTCTCCCACTGTCCCAACTCCGGGTACCGTAAATCAGGAAAAGAGCACACGTCCGTTTTCAGGTCGCTGGCACGTGAGCTGTGTCGCCTGCCTGTCCAGGCAGGATCTCCAATTAATCCAAAGTCATGCGGCACCTTCCACTGGCAAGAGTTCTTTGTACCAAGTTCTAGTCAAAGTCTCTCCTGCTTTCCAGGCCACTCAGCCAAAGGGAGCACGCCAAAGCCGTGTGGGCCTCTTCTACCAAAGCCGCGTCTTTCTTCTTCACCTGGCCGCAGGGATCTCCATTCTGGCAAAGTTGCGTGGTTTTCTCTTCCACCTGGCCAAGAGGGGGTCTGCACTCTGCTGAAACTGCATGGCTCTCCCTCCTAATGGCTACAGGGGTCTACATCTTTCTAAATAGCGTGGCTCTCCCCCTCATCTGGCCAAGAGGGGGTCCTCACTCTGCTAAAGCCACATGGCTCTCTCGCAGGCACTCTCTCCGAGAAGCAGCCCCAGTTCCAGCCTGGTTAGCCCCCACTCTGCTAAAGCCACATGGCTCTCAAGCAGGCCCTCTCTGAGAAGCAGCTCCCAATTCTCGCCTGGGTAGTCACTCACTTCTCCCTCACCCAAAACTTGGCCACAGCTCTTTAACATATCTATCAAACCAGTTAGAGGTTATAGATATGTTAAATACCATTCCAGAGGATAGCTGCAAAACTGTTGCTATGCAAAACAGCTCTCAATGGCCCTGCTCCATTCGTCCCTTCCCCCAACTGACACCTGGTGGGGGGGGGGGGGGGGGACATCCTAATATTTCCTCCAATATTTCTGTACACTTTGAGTTCTGGACACCATTCCAAATCTTTTCTGGCCCCGCCTTGGCTGCACCCTGTATCAGTCCCTCCTTTCAGATTTACACCCACTTTATAATCATATAAAGGAACATGGACGAAGGTCTCATCTTCTTGTAACTGCTTCCGGCTGGACATGGACGCTGTCCTACCTAGCCCTGAGTCAGGGATGCCCTGAAAGGGAGGGTGGTGTAGCACAGAGGGAGTCCTTCCTCTGAGGGGAAGGACCTTACAGGATCCTGGTCAGGTGGCTGTCACCAGGAAGTTGCAGGATTGGTGTCCAAAGGCTGGCGTTACTGGACTGTTGGCCTTCTGGTCAGGTCATATTCTGGAGGGTACAGATTAGGCAAGAAATTGGAAGCACAATTAAATCATAACTATTAAATAACAAAGGCAGGGACTTTAGTAAAGAATGGCTTATCTACAGGAAGGTGTACAAGGCATGCTACACCTATCCAAGACTCTTGTGGCCCACTACACTTCACTTGGGCTGAGGGGAATACGTTAAGATTTCCCTCCTTTCAGATTTCTGGGCCCTTTCTGTCCAAGCCATCAAGACAGAAGAGGGAAAATCAGTTCTAAATTGAAGCCCACAGACTGCCCCAGCCCTTCACCAACCCAACTACTTAGTTTAGCCAAACCGTTGAGTCTTAGCGGGGGCGATGAGGAAGATGGGCTCCTTAAATGAGGCCTATATCGCAACCAATCACTCATAGGCATAGGCAGGTCATAGGCATACACCCTATGAAAACAGAAGAACACACAGGTTAATTCACACAACAATCCCCAAACCACTCTCTGCGCCTGTGAGACTGACTTTTGGGAAGACATTCCATTGCAAGGTCCTTCGAACCTGTAAATTGTACATCGTCAGTGACATTACAAACCTGGTTTCAACTCTTTAATTAAAAACTTTCAAGACATTTAGCTGTGCCATTCTGATGTCTAGTACTGAGCATTGTGATTTTCCTTGAACTATAATTTTTCTCCTTAAGATCACCCTCACTGTTATTACAGGGACTACTTTGGGTCCTGCTTTTGATTTTGCCTGTTCGTTTGCATAAACACACTAAGAGCAATCTGGATCACTTAGGATCCTTAAGTCCGCTTTGCTGGAACTCACACAGGGAACCCTTCGATTGACTTCTCAGTCCGCCCCTCAGGGCACAGAAGCAGAGCCACACATCTGCCATCTGGCTTCGCCTGTACTGGTCGTTTCACTCAAATCCTTGAGCCTCCATTGTGCCTACAGGTTCCTTTTAGCCATCTTTCAGGAAGACAACCTTCGTTTCTTCCCCGGAAAGACTGGCATGGACCGCACAACCAACCAAAGTACTAGGCTTTTCTTGTGGGCTTTCGCTAGCTTCGCAAGTCAATCCCAGTTCCTCAGGGCCTTCTGGTGACGACCAGAACCCATACATGCCTCCTACAGGCGTGACATTCCAGTCAAAGTCCTGGTTAACAAAACCACTGTTAATGACTGGTCTTACTGGTTTTATGCAAAGAAACATTACGTCATTATTCATTCCTTCAGAGTGCCAAATTCTGGAGGGATCAGGTAGGGAGAAAAATACAAAGCATAATGGAAAATCTTTTTCCTTATTCACTTCCTCACAGAGTATGAAGTTTCAACCTTTTCTGGAATCCTCAATTTCCTTTTCAGAGCAGATACAGAGCAAAATCTGGAACACAGAGTTTCGGAACAATACACAGGTAGAGGCATTCCCCTGCACCAATGCGTCCACTGGTGCCTCACAGAGACACACTCCTTCAGGCCCGCTCTCTTGGCAGAGACATGCTGCTTTGCCTCAGGCTGAAGCACCTATCAGTCCCAAATGACCCTTCCTGGGTCCCGGGTGGCAAAAGCATTCTCCCCAACTGGCTACAGGTGACCTTCACTAGGTCTTCAGGTGCGCAGGGTTTCTGATCAGAAGAAAAACCAATGGTAGAGACTTGCTCTCTTCCAATCCGGTCTCATGGCAGAGACATGCTGCTTTGCCTCAGGCTGAAGCACTTATCAGCCCCAAATGACCCTTCCTGGGTCCTGGCTGGCAAAGGCACTCTCCCCAACCGGCTACAGTGACCTTCACTAGGTCTTCAGGTATGGAGACACGCTCCCCCAGGCCGGGTCTCACTGCAGAGACATGCTGCTTTGCCTCAGGCTGAAGCACTTGTCAGCCCCAAATGACCCTCCCTGGGTCCCAGGTGGCAAAGGCACTCTCCCCAACCGGCTACAGGTGACCTTCACTAGGTCTTCAGGTACGGAGACATGCTCCTTCAGGCCCGGTCTCATGGCAGAGACATGCTGCTTTGCCTCAGGCTGAAGCACTTATCAGCCCCAAATGACCCTTCCTGGGTCCCGGGTGGCAAAAGCATTCTCCCCAACCGGCTACAGGTGACCTTCACTAGGTCTTCAGGTGCGGAGACATGCTCCTTCAGGCCCGGTCTCATGGCAGAGACATGCTGCTTTGCCTCAGGCTGAAGCACTTATCAGCCCCAAATGACCCTTCCTGGGTCCCAGGTGGCAAAGGCATTCTCCCCAACCGGCTACAGGTGACCTTCACTAGGTCTTCAGGTACGGAGACATGCTCCTTCAGGCCCGGTCTCATGGCAGAGACATGCTGCTTTGCCTCAGGCTGAAGCACTTGTCAGCCCCAAATGACCCTTCCTGGGTCCCAGGTGGCAAAGGCACTCTCCCCAACCGGCTACAGGTGACCTTCACTAGGTCTTCAGGTACGGAGACATGCTCCTTCAGGCCCGGTCTCATGGCAGAGACATGCTGCTTTGCCTCAGGCTGAAGCACTTGTCAGCCCCAAATGACCCTCCCTGGGTCCCAGGTGGCAAAGGCACTCTCCCCAACCGGCTACAGGTGACCTTCACTAGGTCTTCAGGTACGGAGACATGCTCCTTCAGGCCCGGTCTCATGGCAGAGACATGCTGCTTTGCCTCAGGCTGAAGCACTTGTCAGCCCCAAATGACCCTCCCTGGGTCCCAGGTGGCAAAGGCACTCTCCCCAACCGGCTACAGGTGACCTTCACTAGGTCTTCAGGTACGGAGACATGCTCCTTCAGGCCCGGTCTCATGGCAGAGACATGCTGCTTTGCCTCAGGCTGAAGCACTTGTCAGCCCCAAATGACCCTCCCTGGGTCCCAGGTGGCAAAGGCACTCTCCCCAACCGGCTACAGGTGACCTTCACTAGGTCTTCAGGTACGGAGACACGCTCCTTCAGGCCCGGTCTCATGGCAGAGACATGCTGCTTTGCCTCAGGCTGAAGCACTTGTCAGCCCCAAATGACCCTCCCTGGGTCCCAGGTGGCAAAGGCACTCTCCCCAACCGGCTACAGGTGACCTTCACTAGGTCTTCAGGTACGGAGACACGCTCCTTCGGGCCCGGTCTCATGGCAGAGACATGCCCTTTGCCTCAGGCTGAAACACTTATCAGCCCCAAATGACCCTCCCTGGGTCCCAGGTGGCAAAGGCATTCTCCCCAACCGGCTACAGGTGACCTTTACTAGGTCTTCAGGTACGGAGACATGCTCCTTCAGGCCCGGTCTCATGGCAGAGACATGCTGCTTTGCCTCAGGCTGAAGCACTTATCAGCCCCAAATGACCCTTCCTGGGTCCCAGGTGGCAAAGGCACTCTCCCCAACCGGCTACAGGTGACCTTCACTAGGTCTTCAGGTACGGAGACATGCTCCTTCAGGCCCGGTCTCATGGCAGAGACATGCTGCTTTGCCTCAGGCTGAAGCACTTGTCAGCCCCAAATGACCCTCCCTGGGTCCCAGGTGGCAAAGGCACTCTCCCCAACCGGCTACAGGTGACCTTCACTAGGTCTTCAGGTACGGAGACATGCTCCTTCAGGCCCGGTCTCATGGCAGAGACATGCTGCTTTGCCTCAGGCTGAAGCACTTGTCAGCCCCAAATGACCCTCCCTGGGTCCCAGGTGGCAAAGGCACTCTCCCCAACCGGCTACAGGTGACCTTCACTAGGTCTTCAGGTACGGAGACATGCTCCTTCAGGCCCGGTCTCATGGCAGAGACATGCTGCTTTGCCTCAGGCTGAAGCACTTGTCAGCCCCAAATGACCCTCCCTGGGTCCCAGGTGGCAAAGGCACTCTCCCCAACCGGCTACAGGTGACCTTCACTAGGTCTTCAGGTACGGAGACATGCTCCTTCAGGCCCGGTCTCATGGCAGAGACATGCTGCTTTGCCTCAGGCTGAAGCACTTGTCAGCCCCAAATGACCCTCCCTGGGTCCCAGGTGGCAAAGGCACTCTCCCCAACCGGCTACAGGTGACCTTCACTAGGTCTTCAGGTACGGAGACACGCTCCTTCGGGCCCGGTCTCATGGCAGAGACATGCTCTTTGCCTCAGGCTGAAACACTTATCAGCCCCAAATGACCCTCCCTGGGTCCCAGGTGGCAAAGGCATTCTCCCCAACCGGCTACAGGTGACCTTCACTAGGTCTTCAGGTACGGAGACATGCTCCTTCAGGCCCGGTCTCATGGCAGAGACATGCTGCTTTGCCTCAGGCTGAAGCACTTGTCAGCCCCAAATGACCCTCCCTGGGTCCCAGGTGGCAAAGGCACTCTCCCCAACCGGCTACAGGTGACCTTCACTAGGTCTTCAGGTACGGAGACACGCTCCTTCGGGCCCGGTCTCATGGCAGAGACATGCCCTTTGCCTCAGGCTGAAACACTTATCAGCCCCAAATGACCCTCCCTGGGTCCCAGGTGGCAAAGGCATTCTCCCCAACCGGATACAGGTGACCTTTCCTAGGCCTTACAATACAGGTTTCTGATCAGAAACAGAACACATGTGAGAAATTTGCTCTCTTCCCACCAAACCAGAAAACAAGTAGTTGAGGTTTCCTTTACTCCAGGTTTAGAACTTTCACATTCTTTATACATATTTCTACTCATCTAGATTTAACCATCATTCTCTTTTAATCTTGGTTCCTTCCCCACACGGGAAGAACTATACCTAAACTCAGTACTTAAACTCAGTATGTGGCAGCCAAAAGTCCCTAGCACTACAGGTACCTTCCACTAAAAGTCCCTAGATTCGCAGGGACATTTTTCACCTTTCTGAAACTTAGACCTTGCAAACACCCTATAAATCAGATGGTCACTCTCAGACCACAGTTCGTGACCTTCAAAACCAGAGCCATTACTATCAGAACCAGTTACACAGAAAACCTAACTGCTGCAGTGCCCACACAGCAACAGCATACAAGCCTATAATCTAAAGAGAAGCCTTAGCCAGTTCCAAGATGGCGGAGCCCATGCACGTGGGATCATCCAACATGGCGGCACCCACGCATGCGGGGTCGTCCAAGATGGCGACGCCCATGCATGCTCTGCCCTCCATGGTGGGGCACTCACGTGGCTCATCCATTTTACCCAAAATGGCAGCACCCGGACTCTGGTTCCACCCAACTGTGAAGGTCCTAGGACTCCGGCTTCAGGAGCCCCGAAAGCTCCCAAGGCCCCTTCCACCCATGGGTGTGGGGGCACCACAAAGCCGCCCTCCACCCATTGGGAGTGATGCACTGAAGCTGCCATCACCAATGCAGGTGGAAAGCAGGCTTCGCCCACCTGTGAAGGTGGGGGCTCTGCTGCTCCGTTTTCAGGAGCCAAGGCGGCCCCTGCCAACCCCTGGTGCGGTGGGTGTGCAGAGCCCACTTGCAGAGGCTGCGAATCCGTGGTGAAGACTTCTCCCACTTGCAGGGCAGGAGAAGCCGTAGTGGGCCTCACCTCCCCAGAAGGTAGCATCACCACAGGAGTTCCCACTCTCTGGGGTCCCTCATTTCCCAGGTTCAGAGCATTAATGAGGTTTCTTTCCTCATCATCTTTTTCCTCCTGTGATCTACTATCAGAGAGGGGTTCTGAGACCCCTTTCTCCTTCTGGACCACTACACACTCCTCTGTAGAACTACTCACACAATTCCAACAAAGCAAACAAAGATTCAGAGCAAAAAGAATACAGATGGCGTAAAGACCAGGTATTTCCCCTGCTATCGCCCACAATTCCAGCTCCATTATTGCAAAAGAGCAGTCAGAAACCAAGTTTTCAACCCAAACACTTTCACGTCTCTGCTCCCTGCCTGCTTTGTTTCCTTTTCACCTTTCCGGGTGTGATTAGGCGGCCGATGCCCTCAAGAGCGCAGAGAAATCCTCAGAGACTGGGAAAATTCTAAAGCCTCACTCTCTCGCACCTGAGGGGATTCGGTCTGCCACGGACAATTATCCTCCTGGCTGGCTCGCCAAAAACTGTTACCGAACAAAGGGTCCGAGGGGGGGCAATACTTGGCCCACTGAGGGATGCCAAAACCTGCTGCAGAAAATAGGGACCCCTCCCAAGGCCGATACACTAAAATCTTAAGGTCCTTCTGTCCGCCGCCAATTGGAAACACATCTCTCAATGCCAGAGATTTGCGAAAAGGAAACAAAATGTTTATTTAATGCTATTCAGGCCTAATGCCTTCCTTGAAATATTAAAGTCTTTAAGGGTATACACCTACACACACACACACAGCGCTCCCTTCTCCCACTGTCCCAACTCCGGGTACCGTAAATCAGGAAAAGAGCACACGTCCGTTTTCAGGCCGCTGGCACGTGAGCTGCGTCGTCTGCCTGTCCAGGCAGGATCTCCAATTAATCCAAAGTCATGCGGCACCTTCCACTGGCAAGAGTTCTTTGTACCAAGTTCTAGTCAAAGTCTCTCCTGCTTTCCAGGCTACTCAGCCAAAGGGAGCACGCCAAAGCCGTGTGGGCCTCTTCTACCAAAGCCGCGTCTTTCTTCTTCACCTGGCCGCAGGGATCTCCATTCTGGCAAAGTTGCGTGGTTTTCTCTTCCACCTGGCCAAGAGGGGGTCTGCACTCTGCTGAAACTGCATGGCTCTCCCTCCTAATGGCTACAGGGGTCTACATCTTTCTAAATAGCGTGGCTCTCCCCCTCATCTGGCCAAGAGGGGGTCCTCACTCTGCTAAAGCCACATGGCTCTCTCGCAGGCACTCTCTCCGAGAAGCAGCCCCAGTTCCAGCCTGGTTAGCCCCCACTCTGCTAAAGCCACATGGCTCTCAAGCAGGCCCTCTCTGAGAAGCAGCTCCCAATTCTCGCCTGGGTAGTCACTCACTTCTCCCTCACCCAAAACTTGGCCACAGCTCTTTAACATATCTATCAAACCAGTTAGAGGTTATAGATATGTTAAATACCATTCCAGAGGATAGCTGCAAAACTGTTGCTATGCAAAACAGCTCTCAATGGCCCTGCTCCATTCGTCCCTTCCCCCAACTGACACCTGGTGGGGGGGGGGGGGGGTGAGGACATCTCAATATTTCCTCCAATATTCCTGTACACCTTGAGTTCTGGACACCATTCCAAATCTTTTCTGGGGCCTCCCTTGGCTGCACCCTGTATCATTATGGAGTGTTTGGACTAGGCAGACGAGCATTCTAGGCTAATCCTTCCATTTCACAGGTGAGGAAATACAAGCTCAGTGAAGTGAGGTGACGTGTCCTAGGGTTTAGAGCAAGTTTGCCTCAGAATTAGGGCTCAAAATAAAGTCTCAATGTTCTGTTCAGGTTTTCGTTCCCCCACTTTAAATTCTAAAATGAAGTAAAATTAAGAGGATTAATTACCAAAGTTCTTTTTTTTTATTTTTTTAACCTTTAGTAAGGCTCTAGAGTTTCTAATTGTCTCTCAAAATATAGCTCTGGTCTATTTAAACATTTTGGAAGGGTAACAAAAGAGTTCATTTCCATAAAAGCAGAAAAGAGCACAGAAAAATGCAGCTGGTAGAGGACAAGCTTTTCTCTGTGAAGAGATTCTAAACAATGAGTTTATGTTTTAAATACCTGTAATTAGATCCCGGTATATAAGCGCTTCAGTCTCCTTTTGGCTTTTTCACATAAAATCTTTCTTTTTTGCTGCACAGCAAGGTCAAATCAGGTCTTGTGGATGCAATGATGAGCAAGATGAATGTTAGCCCAAGTGGTTGTTATTATGCCCAAGTACTGAGTATCAAGAACTTACTAGGCCCATATAGTAAAATATTCATCTGACACTCACATAACAAACTGTTCCCAGTTTTTATAGGATAAAATTCAATTTCACAGTTGTGCTGCTAGCTGTTTTGCAGGAAATGTATAGCTTTTAAACATGGCCAGTGATTTTTATGTTGAAAAAAGATAAATAGAAGTAACCTAAAATTAATATACAAATTGTATTGGATTGATGGAATGGAATATCCACACCCCAGACATTTTTTTCTTCAAAGAGACTCAGAAAGTATGTTGCACATTCAGAACTTGAAATCAGACATTCTTAAAAAAGTGTTTCCACTTTTTGCCACAAAAGAGACAGTAGAAAGAGCGTTGGTGTTGGAACCAGGTGACAGAAGACTTATCTTGGCTGCTATAAGAAATTTTAACTTCAGTTTACTCATGTGCTAAATGAGTGTATATCAACCTGACAATTGTCATGAAGTTTCTATGAGCTTATAATTGCGAAATGATTAAAGAAATGCTACTATTTAGTGACTAATAAGTTTATTGGTAGTGACAATACAGGGTTTGACAGAAGCAACCCCTGCTTGAGTGTGGTTGGTAGGGTAATAATATTGGTGTAATAATTTATAGTTTTAATTTGAACATTTCATCTAAAATGTCATATGGTATGCTTGAGTGTGATATTGCTATGTTATAGAATTACATGCTTAGGATTTTGTAATAAAGGATTTTGTAATAAAAAGGGGGTATTTTTGTGCTGAGCCCTGTAGTATTAAGAATGTTTTAGCATATGGTTTAAGAAGGAAATAGTGACAATATTTACCATTAAATAATACCTATTTCTGGTGAAAGAGCAATACTCTTTTACAATAGCATTACATAGACAATTTTAGAAATGTTTTTCAATTAGCTTCCCTAGGATCTTGGAACCAACTTGTAGGTGCTGATTGGCTCCAAATCTCAAGTCTCCATTTTAGGCAGGAATTGAGCCAAGTAAGAGAAGGAGAAAGAGAAGCTGCAGGGAATGGGAACATGAATTGAGAAAAATGATAGTTACACTCTTCCGCTAGTTCATCAATTCCTTGTACTCAAGTCCAAACTTAAGACTGTCCCTAAGTAAGACCATGTACTTGCTTCCGTAACTTGTCAAATCATTGCATGAGCAAAAGCAATGGCAGTGGCCCGAGTGCCACTTAGCTGTAATCACAGAATTTGAGGCTGGAAGGAATACATTTTTAGGAAGTTTCTTAGGTGATTCTCATATCTACCCAAGTTTGAGAATCAAAGATAAAGATCATGTAATTCAGCAGTGTTCAATCTCTGTTACAATCAACAAAGGATTTAAGACCTAATTACCCAGATATTGTATTGACTTGGGCATCAGAATTTTTGTAACCTGCCCTGGATATTTCTAATGTGCAACTGGGATTGAGAACAATTGATCTAGTTTAATTTCTTATTCAGAGAAGAAACTGACCTCCTCTCACCTTGAAGAGAGTAAATAATCAAATTTCCATAGGCACGTGCAAGTGTGAATGCTCAATTTAACTCAACGACTCTTTACTGAGTGTTTTCATGTATCTGGCATAAATCCTGGTGCAAATGGCCTTATCAACTCATAACAGGATGAAAACAATTCAAAATCACACAAGAAAAAATAAGGTCAAGGCTACCGGGCAGGAAAAAATGAGGTGATTTGCTAATTCAAACAGCTGAAAAATAACTTGAGGTCTTTATTAGCAACATGGCAGGTGATTTCTAAAATCAGAGGCTGTGAACTCCTGAAAGTTAGTGAGTTCTAAACCTGTGGGACTGCAGACAATAATATGATAGGAATACTGCAGTTCCACCTTGTGCTTTGAAAGTCACCCAATCCCATTGTATGCTTATATCTTGAAAGGGATATTGCTATAAATAAGGGTAATCTTTTGGGTTTTTTAAACTGTTTATTTTAAGTTGTTAATTACTGATTATGCTATACTGATTATGCTAACATCCTGAAAAACTAGTTGAGAATGACTACAAATGATGGCTATAGATATGTGGTTGTTCCTGGTTATCTTTTTTACATTTTTGTTAACTTTCAAAACATATTTTAACTACTCCAGTTTTAGGAGTATACACTTAGTTCAGGGTCTCATCACCTATCAACTCACTCATCTCAAAAGCTTTCTGATTTTCTTTCCTCTAATCTCCATTTGATTCTTTCCATATGTATTTGTGAAATTAGTGATTCTAAAACACTACTGGAAAATGTTCTAAATGTAAAATGAAGCTTCATTTTGCTATACAGAATTTAATAGTACCCACTTATATTTTTCTCCTTTCAGAGTTTGTTATTTATTTATCAAAGTAATATACGCAAATAATTTGAAAGTCAGTAATTACAAAGCTTATAATGGAACAAAGCTCTCTCCTGTTTTATCTCTTCACGTTCCCAGTTTCTACTCCCAGAGGAAATCACTCTCAACTACCTTAGTGTTTTCTACACACATAATTTAAAATGATATGCTTGTATTGTTATTTCTAGATTTTTCACTATTGGACATTGCCTGTTCATTGTCTACTGTAAAGGGCAGAAATTTTGCCCAGTTACTCACTGCCTGCTCTCTTCCTTCCTGCAAACAACTGGGGAGGTACCAGTAGGCAAAACAGAGTCCCCATACTTGAAAATTTACATTCAGGTGTGAAAAGGTGGCAAATAGACAAGTAACTAGCTTAAATAATTTTAGAAAGTGACTATGATAGCAAAAAAAAAGAAAGAAAGAAAGAACAAGAGAAAAAGAAACATGTCCTTCTCATCCATTCACCCAATTTTTAAAACATTTTTGATGATTTCATTGGTGTAACCAGATAATTATTACTTGACACTGATGTATAACTTGTCCTATAACTATCTTTCATTTATTGTACTTTACTTTCTCAAAGTCTGAAATTGCCTCATTTTCGCATTCGTTTAGTTTTCATGCACTGAGAACTAATTCATTCCTAAACATGCCACCAGAACCACAAAACTTCTGTTAATCTAGTCAAATACTACACTTAATCTCTCAGGTCTTCCTCCTCCTCCTCCTGTTACTCCTCTCTTGTCATCCCTTCGAGACCTCTGCTTCCTGCTCCAGTCTGGTCTGATGGCTTTCCAGGTCTCAGCACAGCTGTCACCTGGGGCCTCCGTTTGTCAGATTCCCAGGCGTTCCCACTGACTCTGTTCTTGGGGAATGCCTTTCCTTGACGAACTACTTCTTCCTCTTTGTTTAGTCCTCCAGTAGCTCCTTGAGAAAAGGTGCATATGGAGTAAAGTTTTGCAACCTTGCATGCATGATTAAAAATGATTTAATTCTATTCTCACCCTTGATGGAGAGAGCCTCCCTGCAGGATTCTCAGTTGAAAATCACTTTCCCTCAGAAATTTAAAGGCATTACTCAATTGCCTTCTGGTTTTCAGTAGTGCTATTGAGAATTCTCATGCATTCTTGTTCCCAGTTCTTGGTATGTGACCTAATTTTTCTCCCTGGAAGACTTAGGGTTCTAAAATTTCAAAATAATTCAGCTTTCACAGGATCTTTTATTTCTGGAGAGGCAAGGATGTGTGGCAACTAGGAACATGGATTCTAGAATCAGACTGCTGGATCTTCTATTTAACTAGTATTTCCTCAATTTCTCTGCAACTCTGCAACTCTGGTGCCTGTAAAAAGGAGGTAGCATAGCACTAGTGTAATACCCACATCAGGGGGCCTTGGGAGGATAGCAGTAGTACTTAAACATAAGTAGTACTCATGTTTAGAACATAACTGTAAACACTGGCTATTACTATTACTTATTTATTGTTCTGGACATTTAGTAGACTCAATGTAAATATCAATTTAAACCTCAATTAGGTTTTCAGAGCTCAGACATCTGCTGGTGCTATTTATTTGTTCTTTTTCTCTCCTTCATTTTTTCATACTTTATTTCTGGAATCTGTTATGAGTAAAATTTCCTCATTGGTATATTGTAATTCAACTGCTCTCATACTTTAAATATCCAATATTTTTGTCTTATTTTTTAAGGTACATATATATGTGCATATATATGTATATGTACACATATACATGCATATGCATGTGTATAGTTACACATACACAAATACATACATACATAAACTCTTTTAATAGATGCAATGTTTTCTCCTTTCTGAGAATATTTGTTACCAGGTTTGTTTTTATCGTAAACTTTTCCTGTGCTTTTTTCCCCCTATTACATTAGAGGCTTGTCTCTGGTGATTCTTGGTGGTCTACTCATACCCCAAAGTGAGGCCTTTATGCCCCAGGACTTAAAAACTGGTGAGCTCTGCTGTAGGGAGATTGGGCCATGGTAAGAATCCCTGACAGTGACAGATGGGTCCCCGTAAATGTTAGTTTCCATAGATCTTTGATTTGGAGATGGTCCGTTATTTCTGCCTCTTGCCTGGCCTGGCCACCAGTGTTTGGAGAACTGAGCCATGGCAGGGGTTTTCATGCAGCCTCCCACATAGGCCCCCCTTTTTTAGTATGGTGTCCCTGACCCAACCTCTCTACCCTGTCTAGGGTAGCTGATACAATTTGAGGGGCCTTCTCTGAGACAAAGAAATAAAATTATGAAGCAGAATTAAATGCAAGTCCTCGAAAGGGACCTGTGCAGGTGGGGAGCCTAAGGCCTAGGCTTCATGAGCTTCATGGTGAACCTGGCCCTCCATCCTATATACCTTCCACGAGGTGCTGGAGGGGTGTGCCTGACTTCACTGGCTGAACAGGGCCTTGGGGAGATCTAACTGCTGCTTATAGTCTTTCAATTAATTCTCTTCTTTTTAGCGCCATCCCACACTCTGGTTCCTGTGGGATAACCAGCATCTTCAGATCCTGAACCTTTGTAGCATTTACAGTTCAACTGGTGCATTTCTTGTTTGGGGCATCTCTTGCTGCAGCCAATAAGGCTCCATCTTTCTCACTGAGCTTCTTTTACCACTCATTTATCTACTTTATATTTCCTAAAGTCCTCTGCGTGTCAGTTAGCTGCTGTTATGGCACACTGAGTTCTCCTCGTCATAGTGGTGTTGTGCCTTTTTTATTGCTCTGCAGCCTTTTATGTAAGATTTTAAGATATTATAAAAATAACCAACCAGGCTCAATTTGCCATATGTAATTGGAAGCCTCATTCTATGTTTAGATAGTTTCTTTGTTGTTTTCTTTGCGGGGGTGGTCATGAAGAGTTTATTAAGCAAGACACAATTGACAGGATTGACAGATCGGACCAACAAAAACAAAATAAAGACTCAAAACACATTTAATTAATGAAAGACACCACAAACAAAGCTAAATCACAAGCCAAAGATCAGGAGAAAATATTTGCCATGACTGTTACAGAATATTATGGTAACAATATTGAAAGAATTAACATAAATCAATGAGAAAAAAGCAACTAACAGAAGGAGGGGCAAAATCAAGTCCCAGAAAAAAACTTATGACTAATAAATACTGAAAAGGTGATAAGTCTCCTTAATAATTATGGAAATGTAAATGAAAGCATTCCATTTTTCACTGATTTGATTGGCAAAAGCCAAAACACAGATTATTCCTGGAGTTAGTGACACAGGGGATCCTCAGATGGTTTTATGTCTGCCATTAACTCTGCTATTTTATTGTCATTCAAAAGAATTCCTTATAAAACTAAACACTTTTTGAAAAATAAATACTTCAGTGTTCCCATAGCTTGTTGTTTTCCTTTCGGCTAATAATTTGGTCCAAACTGTCTTCCCCAGGATCTAAATGATTCAGGATGAAATAAAATCTGTGTCAGAAAACTTTTTGTATTGGAGTTACTGGGAAAAGCAGAAATAAATAAAGGATGACAGAGGGAAGGTGTGGCGCCAGATAGACCATCCAAGTAGTCCTGAACTGAATGTCTTATTTATGGGTTAGGACTGAGCTTAATTTTAAGCGGATCAGGAAGAGAAAGAGAGAACACCAAAGGTAGTCAATAAGTGTTCTCTTCATTCTCTCTGATCTTTAATGTTTTACAAACTTCCTGCGTGTATTAAACACTCACATTTGATAGCCAGAGCCTCAAAATGACTGAACCAGACTCTCCAGGGAAGGGTCCTAGGAATCTGAACACAGAAAAGATAATATATAAGTTTAAGAAATACTGCATTTTGAGCCACAACTATAGAGCTTGGTACGCCACTCCTGGCCATGACCTCCACTTCACTATCATATCCATAATAATTCTGTTGGAGAATCTGAACTGATTTTTCTGCTGTATATATCTGTTTTGCTTCAGATTCTCATTGTGTAATTTCCAAGCCCATTGTTTCATCCTGATTTCTGACTTTTCCCTACTTAATATTTTGGACTGGCGTTAAACTGAGTGAATTTTCTCCAGAATTAATCTTGCCAAAGTATCTCCGAAGAAAAATCTGAATACATCTGAAAAGATAAAAGCCCCTCTTTCAGACCCTCTCTGTCAGAGTTAGCTTGACCCCATAAAGCATGAATGGCTCTTGTTTTATGAGTCTCTATCCTCAGGACTAGAAAATTGCCGAAAGCACGCTGAAAGTGAAGAGGTTCCTAGAACTTACAAAATAGGACATGCCAGACTGCAAGGCCCATACCCTATACCCAAAGATAACATTGAAACAGTCTGCAGCCTATGCAAGACCAACTGAAACACTATGTTCTACAGCAGCCCTGGTCAGCTAGCTGCAACCTTCTCGCCCTGTACAATCCAAGCAAAGTTCAAAGCGCTAAGCCCTCGGGGCAAGTGCATTTCTCTGCACCTAGCCCCTTTCCTCCCTTGGAAAGTGAATAAACCTTTGCTTTCTGTGTTTCCCTCTCATTGTGAATTCTTTCATAGCCTACATTACTGGCCACCCTAATACCTTCTCCTTAATATTAATATTAATATTTGAGGGAATTAAATGTTAAATAGATTCAAGGTAACTAAAGAATAATTGTGAAAAGAGAGTTAAAAATTAATTAACACAGAATTCAAAAAGTACGAAAAAGCAGTAACTTAAAAATATGATTTTTCTATACTGTTTCTACCAGCTATGAGGTTCTCCTGCTTGTGGCCACTAGTATTTTACGAATCTATGAATGCTTCTGAAATGCTCAAATAAACATTTATGTAACATCTGTGTGCACATTTATTTTACATAAATGTATCATGCTATATATTCTGCACTGGTCCTTGATTTTTTTCACATATTTACCTAGGAGATTGTTATAGACTGAATTGTGCACCCTCCCGCCAAAAAAAAATATGCTGAAGTCCAAACTTCCAGTATCTCAAAAAATGGCCTTGTTTAGAATTAAGGTCATTGTAGATATAATTAGTTAAGATGAAGTCATACTAGAGTAGGCTGGGTCCTTAATCCAATGTGACTTGTGTCCTTATAGAAAGAGAACACAGAGTTGCAGAGTGAGGATTACATGTGATGACAACAACAGAGGCAGATATTGAAGTGATGTGGCCATTAGCCAAGGAATGCCAAGGCTTGCTAGAAAATCACCAGGGGCTAGGAGGAGGTAAGGAAAGATTCTCTCCATAAGTTTAAGAGGGAACATGGCCATTCCAGCACATTGATGTTTGACTTCTAATCTCCCGAACTGCGATACAATAAGTTTCTATTCATTTATATCACACAGGGTGTGGGACTTTCCCCAGCAGTCCTAGGAAACTAATACAGAGACCATTCTATATCAACAGAGAGCTGATTCGTTCTATTGGTCAGCTGCATGGTACGGCTGGACCAGAAGTTTTATTTATTTAGTCTTCTATTGACAGAAATTTAGTTGCTTTCAAACATTTGTCATGAAAAATAATGCAAAATGAGTGACTTCATATATATGTCATTTTACACATGTGTGAAATTATCCTGGGGTAAATAGATAGGAGTGATGAATTCTTAAATTGAAATAAGATGTTTTGTACATTTTATTGTGGTTTGAGTAATGTGGTTTTCCCCCACAAATAGAGGTTATAATAACATTAAGCTTGAGCCAATAATAATGCTAAATGGGAGTACTTTGTCCAGACTCCTCTCCTATTCTTCCGCTTAACTATCCACACTATCTACCTGCTGAGAGACCTCCCGTCTTTTCTCTAAATGTCTTCTGTATTTGAGTTTTTAGTGTTATACTCAAGTTGTTAGGGCCATTGTAAGGATCAAATAAAAACATTTATGTGAAAGCAATTGCCCTACACAAATAGAGCTTGCTGTTGTCTCTCCCTTAAAGCAATATTTGATCATTTATTATGCCCCTCCTCCACATTCTATCCTAACACACACATACACACAAGTTGCAGTTGCATATATACCTATTTCTCATGTTTGTTTCCATTTATTTAGTACTTTCTTACTTTATCTTTTATATTTGCTCACAACAGTCAGTATACCTGACTAATAAATATCTATTCAGTGCTTTTGTATACTAAATATTTTCAACAATAAAACCTCCTTTTCTTTGGACATAGAGTTTTCTTCAAATATCTTTTAGGTGGAAAAGACCACGTTTCTACTCAGTTAGGAGAAACATTTTTATCAGTACAGAGCTCTTCCACTTTTTTGCCCTTACCATGCCATAAACTTACAGGGAATGGGTTGTGGCAGCTCAGGCCCCTCTCCGCTGGTTCTCACACAGCGCGTTTTCTCCTCTGGGTGGAGCTTTAGTTGAACTCCGGTAGCTTCCTCTTTGGCTTCTTTCATTTTTGATCATTTTTCTTCACATGCTTCAGGAAGTTAACTTGGCTCATAGAGTGTTTAATAAGCTCAATATGTACATTAATTCTTTTGGCAAGAATCTTTGCCCTTTATTTGTTTACATCCATGCCCATTACACGCTGGGTGACATTGTAGACTCTTTCAGTTTTGCCATGGTAACATTTGTGAGGCATTTCTTTTTTGAACACTTCCCATTTCCTTGATGTCTATAATATCACCTTTCTTGTAGATTAGCACATATGTGGCCAAAGGAATAATTCCATTTTCTAAAAGGCCTAGAGAACATATAGCAGATGCCTCTCATCTTTTCCTTTGTTTTGGCAATTTTCGTAATTTTGGAAGATGGCGGTTCTGGATGAAAAGAAGCCATAACTAAAAATCGTTTATTTCCTGAAGATGGCCTGAGGACTTACTTCTAGATAATTCAATTTTTATTAACTATGGTCTTGTTCTTCCTCTTTCTTCTTTTCTCAGATTAGAATAACTGTTAGTGATATATTTTTAACCAACAGCTTGGGGAGAAAATCAGTACAAGATACACTTAATTGTCATAGCTTATTCATAATGAGGTGATTTCACCTTGCTTTCCCAGGTCATGAAGACTTTTCTTTCTAAATAGTGCTTAGAATTAAATTTCTGGTCCCATGATTATTCTTCGTAGTATCCTCAGCCTTGAAGCCTGCCAAGAACTGTCAGAGGTAAGAGTATGCATGCTGTTTACATGATGTAATTGGTAAAGTGCTAGAGTCCTGTCTTCACACATCTCCCCAAGAGCTTTCCAAACTACTTAAAATTCCTACTTTCATAGTCAATACTTTCTCTTGCTCAAACGTAAATAGTCTGAAAGGATATCATAATAAACCATTATCAGTCATCAGTAACTCAGCACGAATAGGTGTATGAGTTCTTTTCTCAGATGACCAACCAGTGAGAATTCAACAAAGACGCTTTCACTGAAGTGACTTGTGTGCTGCTGCCGCTGCCACTGCGAGAGGAAAAAATCTGATGAAGTCCTGCGGTCCTGAGGTTCTCACTCTATTTTCACTGACCAGGACCCCAGAACTCCTTTGAAGAGAATTCCTGGGATTAGAGCCTTTTAGATAATTGAGCTAAAATGATCTTCACTTGTCTGCAGGATTAACTCCAGGCAAAAGAGTGAAGAGGTAACTGTTAAGTTTTTCTAAATTTTCATTATAACTAGTGTAAAGGTATCTGGCAGTCAAAGTGGTTCATCATCACACTTCTTTAACACCGAATGTTGGAAGTGCCTGTTTTTTGAACGGGTTTACTTACTGAGATGAAAGTATTCTTGTACTCTTCTCTGTTTCCTCTTCCTCCCATTTCTCTCATGGGATGGTGGGGCCACTGATTTCTATCTATTTTGCAAGAGGCTATTGATCTCCATCTCTTTCTCTCTCTTTTTGGCTTTTTGGTGAATATTTATGGCTAATGATGTATTCTACCTATTGCTTGGGGGAGAGACTGCCTACTTTGTTGAGGTTTCTCTCTCTCTCTCTCTTTCTGTCTCCCCCTCCACCCCCTTTCTCCCTCTCTTTCTCCCTCCCTTCTTTTCTCACCTTTTCAATTATTACACGGTTAGGAAAATGGTTGGAAAAAGGGGAAAGAGGTGGTATCCTGTCTAAATAAACCTGCCCAGACTCACCCCTGTCTCTTCAGAACTCACATTAATTTCAGTAGCAGTAAGGTATTGTAAATTAAAGGTATTCCATGCAGGAAACAATTCGTGTGCTTGAGAACAGCCAACAAATTATAGGTGGTTTCATAAATTAGATTCACCCACAGATGTTTCAATGCAAATATTGCTTTCTGTTACTGATTTATTGAACTTGTCATATTATCTCTCTGTGAAACATATCCATTACGAGAAAATTTTCTCTAAATAAAAAAGCTTCCACTTCTTACGACAGTATTTTTTATTCAACTACTGGCTCTTTTGCCCCTACCTGAAAGCATGCCCAGTTTTCTTTCTAGCCTACAATTTTAAAAAGTCCTTCTTGGCTTTTTATCCACTCATTTACTGATGGGCACTTGGCTATTGTAAATTGTGTTGCTATGAACACATGGGTGAATAGGTTCTTCTGAACTGGTGTTTCAGGATTCTTAGGGTATAATCCCAACAGCAGAATTGCTGGATCAAAAGGCAGTCCCATTTTTAGTTTTTTGAAGAAATTCCATACTGTTTGCCACAGTAGCTGCACCCCACCTACACTGCACCAGTCTGCATTCCCACCAACACTGCACTAGGGTTCCACTTCTTCGCATTCTAGTTTTCTACTCAAGTGAATGCTCCATGTCTCTCCTCTTTCTTATGAACTTCTTTAGAAGGTTCCATGTCCTAACCTCCCATTTGCTCCCTAACCAGTTGCAATAGCATTGTACATAATAATAGTTACTACTTACTGAGTACATTAATACATGCAAGCCTGGCACATATAATATAAACCTGTGAAATGTAGGTATATTGTCTCATAAAAATTCCAATGATGCCAAAGAGGTAGGCATCATTAGTAGCCCTATTTATAGAGTTGAGAACACTGAGGCTTAGAGAGTGTATGTTGCTCAGCAAATCAGACATTGAGTGACAGGACAGAAACTCCAGTATCATCCTGTAGATTCTGATTAAATCATTGCTGTTATCCAAAATGCGCACTGTTTCCACCAACTCACTGTAATCAGTTATTGCCCAATTGCCATATCCAAGGATGTGTTTTCAATTTTTAGCCTACTCAGTTTTCCCACAGCAGTTGCCGCAGTCGGACCTTTGGACCTTTCTCCATCCTCTACTTCCATGATAATATACTCTGTTGGTGCTTCCACATTTCTGACTGTTCTTTCTGATTTTGCTGATTTACCCCGTTCTTGTTTCCCTCCAAATGTTGAGCTAAGATGAATTTTCTTTCTCCTTTAAATGTCTTCCCTGGGTAATCCAGTAACTTTTATATTCTCAACAATTATCACAATTGGAATTCCAGTCCTTTTCTATCCTGAGCTCCAGGTTCATCTCTACTTGTAGGTGCCACAAACTACAAATATTCAAATCAACTTCATTATCTTTCATTCAAGGCCTGTTCCTTCCTTATTCTAAAACATAGTTTATGTAATATACAAGCTGAAGGATGGGATAGGGACAGCTTTTTTTAGGTATCTTTTTTTAATTTCATTCTCACAGTTTTTATCTGAAAGAATAATTATCTCTTATGTATTCTAATTTTTTACCTGAAAAATTGTCCATGTAACTCCATTACTACTTTTGCTGCTTTAACTCAGAACCTCATATTATCTTATCCCTTTTAAGGTCCAGTATGACATATTATACTATATTATATTCCCTATAATACTTAGCCTAACTTTATATAGAGAAATAGATCACCATCATGTACTTCATGAAAATTACCCTGTTGTCTAATACTTATATAGCACTTGCTATTTACCAGACATTATTGTAAAAACTATAGCTACATTATCTTATTTAATCTTCACAAATTTCTTCTAAAGAAGGTACAATTATACTATTTTAGAGATGGGAAGACATACATAGACAAGTGAACTAACTTGCCCAAGTTTATGTAACTGATATATAACAGAGCTAGAATTATATCACAGTTTGACTTTATTTTATTTATTTATTCATTCATTCATTTTTATTGTTGTCCTATTACAGTTGTCCCAATTTTCCCCCATTGCTCTCCCTTGCCCTGCCTCCATCCCAGCTCCCACAGTCAATCCCCACCCTGTTGTCCATGTCCATGAGTCATTTATACTTGTTCTTTAACTAGGTCCTTCTCCTTCTATTCCCCATTAGCCCCCTCCCTTCTGGTTGCTGTCGGTCCATCCTTGTTTCCTTGCCTCTGGTTCTACTTTGCTCATTTGTTTGTTTTGTTCATTAGGTCCCACTTATGGGTCAGTTCATATGGTATTTATCTTTCACTGCCTGGCTTACTTCACTTAGCATAAGACTCCCCAGTTCCACCCATATTGCTGTGAAGGGTAGGAGCTCCTTCTTTCTTTCTGCTGTGTAGTATTACACTGTGTAAATGTACCATAGTTTTTTTATCCACTCATTTACTGATGGGCACTTGGGCTGTTTCTAGCACTTGGCTATTGTAAATTGTGTTGCTATGAACACATGGGTGAGTAGGTTCTTCTGAAATGGCATTTCAGGATTCTCAGGGTATAATCCCAGCAGCAGAATTGCTGGATCAAAAGGCAGTCCCATTTTTAGTTTTTTGAAGAAATTCCATACTGTTTACCACAGTAGCTGCACCCCACCAACACTGCACCAGTCTGCATTCCCACCAACACTGCACTAGGGTTCTACTTCTTCGCATCCTCACCAGCACTTATTGTCTGTTGATTTGTTCATGATGGAAAAGTGGTATCTTGTTATGGTTTTAATTTGCATCTCTCTGATAGCCAGTGATGTTGAGCATCCTTTCATGTGCCTTCTGCATGTCCTCTTTAGAGTAGTGTCTGTTAGGTCCTTTGCTCATTTTTATTTTTATTTTTTAAAATTTATTTAATTATTTTTCAAGTACAGTTTTCTGTCTATTACTCCCATCCCATCCCATCCCCCATTCTCCCCCCTCCCTCCCATTTCCACCCTTCTCAGTTGTTGTCCATGTATCCTCTATATATGTTCCTCTAAATCAATCCCTCGCCTATTTCCCCTGAAATTCCCTCCCTTCTTCCCTCTGGTCACTGTCAGCCTGTTCTCTATTTCAGTGTCTTTGGTTATATTTTGCTTGCTTGTTTGTTTTGTTGTTTAGCTTCCTGTTAAAGGTGAGATCATATGGTATTTGTCCTTCAACACCTGGCTTATTTCACTCAGCATAATGCTTTCTAGTTCCATCCATGTTGTTGCAAAAGGTAGGAGCTCCATTTCTAAATTGGATTGTTTGTCTTCCTGGTATTGAGTTGTGTGAGTTCTTCACAGTTTGACTTTAAATCCATGCTCTTACCATCACACTTCCTTATGTTCCCTTTTGCTGTGCTTCTTTGTCTTCTATGAACAATTACACTGAGGTCCTAATTATTTTTTCACAATAGCTATGAAAATATAACAGTTACTAAATTTGCAAACTTATATATATATCTGAAACTTAATTCATATTTTCATGTTCCTCCAACCCTTATCTAAACCTAGAGCAATTCAGAATCAAAATCAGTTCAGAGTTTAAAGGGACACTGGAGACTGCATGAGAGTCCACTGGTCCAACAACATGTGAGAGGTGAAAAGCCAGCATGGTTCCTATAATTCAAGGCAAAATTAGACCATGGGAGCAGGAGCTGGACCTCTTGGTGAGTATTAGCCCTGTCGGGTAGAACCATGAATTGCATTAGGTTAAAAAGACAAGTTTATAGGGCAGAGCAAAACAGATTATGAACTGCCATTTAGGAGGCCCAGTGAGTGAAAGTAAAAGAGAAATCTGCATGGAGGAATGGATTAATGCCAATAAATAAGGAGTTCAAGAATACAAAGAAATGGAGAGACAAGGTAGATCATGGGTGAGAGAGAGAGACAGAGAACAGACGGAACAGAATGTGTGCCAGAGACAAGTATGCCTTCCAAACCAAGGGAAAGTCACTTTAGATGCCTTACACTCTGTGGTAGACTATCTGAAACTTTCTCATCTATAAAATTAAACTTCAACATGATGACCTCTGATAGTTTTATATTTACAAAATCTAGTATCCTTTACACAATAGTCTTTAAGTTTTTTTGATCATGGACTCTTATTAGTAAAAGGAAATTCTGAGACAATATTACCATTTAGTGCCAGGAGGGCATGCCAGGTGTTGCAGATCGTGGCAACTTTTATGCCTCCAATGCAAAGTTGTGAATTCCTGTCAGCAGGGAACCTACAGGCTCTCCAAGGACAAGTGTCAGAATATGCTAGAGGTGTCTGGAGGGTGCTGAAGCATCAAGGAGTGCTCCCATAGAAAATACACCAGTGAGCTACTGCCTACTCAAGAAAATGAACAAGAGGGAGAAGGAGAACAGCGTTTGCATATAAGTTGATCTGCAGATCAAGTTTAATTATTGTATCATTGATGTTTATAATCATGGCAAAGCTAAAATTGTCTCTAAACACAGCTTTGGCCTATTTCTATACTTGACATTAGACAATTTAGTTGAACAATATGACATGCAAATGACATTAATTAGGTAACTCCTATATCCTAAATCTCTGTAGAAACTAGTACAGGTTATACAAAAGCTCAGTAAAACTCAGTCTCTTAATTACAGGACAGTAGGGAAAATGAACATTGCATGTAAGTAACCACAAAGCAAAGTGGAAAGAGAGAAGATTAATAAGAAAAATACCAATGGCTGTGAAAAGACTAAGATAAAAAATTATTTCTGCCTAAGCAATTTATTATTTCTCATGATAATACCTAAGCCTTGGCCAAATTCCATCCCTGGACATTTTTTTAAACATCCATTTGCGAGCCCACCACTTCAACTTCAGAAATAAGCAGCAGACTCGGGCTTAGAAAAGACAGAGGTGTGAGTGAGTCTGGGCACCAAAAATGCCAAGGAACAGAGCAGAATACTTCTCTAATCTAAATTATTGATAAATCAAATGTCTCCTGGTCTGTTTCTAAGCCACAAACTTTTAGGAATACAAAACAAACATTGGAAACACAGATTGTAAAATATCTGTACTGACAACACATTGTTACAGTTTTCTTGAGCATGAAAATATTTCCTCAATAAATATTTTATTATAAAATGGAAACTTATGTGTCAGGCCTCTTTTTTTTCTTTGCCAGAAAACAATTTATAATAAAATTGTACACCTGAAAGAATTTATAACAGATACTTTAATAGAAAATCAAATTCAACAAAGCTATTGAGAATTATAGTGAATAATATTTCATGTTCAAATAACTGGGAACTCTGTATTTTCCATATCACAAACAACCTGTGATGTAATAAACTCACTTTTTTTATTCTTTCCAAAGACTAAAAAAAAAGTTATAATAGATCCTTCACGATAAAATTTGTCACATTGGTCTTACAGAACATATATTAGACAACTCGGTAAAAACATATTTCAGTCACAACTTCCAACTTAGAATTCATATATATTTTCTTTATGTGGTTTCTGATAAACTTTGTTTCAATTTCAGAACTTCTCATAACACCAAGCTGATGATGTACCAAGCTAAATTTCATTGTTTGATGCAGTGAATATACCACTATTAAATCTATATTATGAAAAATATATTATTTTTTAACTCCTGTGTCACACCAAGTAATTCTTCTTTTTTAAAAAATTTGCTTATTTTGGAAAAAGAGTAAGAGAAAAGTCAGTTTCCATGAAAAATGCCATAATACAATTTCTAAACTTTTTTCTGAAAAGTTAAAAATTATTCCAAAATTCTACTAGCTAGAAAGGCATCAGCTTGATTATTTATGTGTTTCAAATTGCACTAAGATTAAAGTAGATGATAGAGACTTTGTAATTAGTTTGTAATTGATTCATCCTCCTTTCCTTCCTCCCTCCCTCCCATCAGGTAGGCGCTTCCCTTGGCAGTGTTGATGCAAAAAAGAAAGAACTACAGTCTGACTCATAGAAGACAAACATGTAAACAACAGTAATCACACATGAGGTATCGTGACTACATGGGCAGTACAGAGGATGGAGCGGTGCATGCTGTCAGAGGCCAGAATGTTTCAAGAAGATGATGTTAGGCTGAGTATTAGAAAATGAATTTGGGTTTACCAGGCAGGTGAAGAAACTATGTGTGAAAATTCCTCTAAAAAAGAGTGGAGAATGTTCAGAAAACAGAAAGGAAGAAAAGATATGACATGGTTAAGGAACCATAGGCTGGTTGATGTTATGGGAGAATGGGATACAGGGGGTAGCCCACGGGGCTGTGAAGGCTACATTGAAGGGCTTGGACCTCACTGGAGACCTCACTGGAGACCTGTTCAGAGTCCCATTAGGGCTCTGAACAGAAAGTGAACTGCTCGGAATTTTGCCTTTAGAAAAATCTGTCTAATGACAGTATGGAGGATGAATTAGAAAAAGCAGGGACTGTCTCGGTCAGTGGCTCAAGTTGGCCTGTTCACCAAAAGGTTGTTGGTTTGATTACTGGTTGGGGTGCATATAATAAGCAACCGGTCAATGTTTTCCTTGTCTCTCTCTCTTTCACTTTCTTTTCTCTCCCTCTCTCTCTCCCCCTCTTCTTCTCTCTTTAAAATCAATAAACATAATCTTGAGTGAGGAGTTAAAAAAAGAGGGACTGAGGGTACTAATTTTCCATATAGGATACTCTGTCCTTCTGTATAAACCCATCTTCATATCAAGTTCTTTAATCTGTGAGATAAAATTTAACACTTCCTTTCGTAGCTCTTCCAGAACTCTATTAATTATGGCCATTATTATGTTTAAAGATTTTATTTAGTTAGTTATAGAAAGATGGGAAGGGAAGGAGAAAGCGAAGGAAAGAAATATCAGTGTGCAAGAAAGACATTGATCAGTCGTCTCTCGCATGTCTTCAACTGGGGACCTGGCCAGCAACCTGGGCATGTGCTGTGACTGGGCACTGAACCAGTGACCTTTTTTGGTTCACAGGCTGGCACTCAGTCCACTGAGCCACACCAGCTAGGGTGGCATTATTATGTTTACAACTTACTTGCCCAATGGAGGTTTTTTTTTTTTATTAAAAAATCTCAATGGTATTTGCACAGAACCAGGACAAATAATTCTAAAATGTGTATGAAACTTTTTATAAAAGATCCTAAGTAGCCAAAACAAGAAAGAACAAGTCTGGGGAGATCATGCTCCCTGGTTTCAACCATACTACAAATTTATAGTAATTAAAACAGTATTGTAGTGGCATAAAAACAAGACACACAGGCTAATGCAATAGAATTGAGAGCCCAGAAATAAACCTGCACACATATGAACAAGGGAGCCAAGAACACAAAATGGAGAAAGGTTGGTCTCTCTAACAAACAGCTGTAGAAACATGGGACTGCCACATGCAAAGGAATGAAACTAGACCACCATCCTGTACACAAAAATTAACTCAGAGTAGAGTAAAAACTTGACTGTAAGGCCACAAACCATAAAATTTCTAGAAGAAAACATAGGTAATAGGTTTTTTAACACTAGTCTTAATGACGTTTTTGTAGTTCTGACTCCTCCAAGCACAAAGGAAACAGAAGCAAAAATAAACATATGTAGTTACATCCAGCTCAAATGTTCTTCACACTGTAAAAAACTGTTACCAAAATGAAAAGGCAAATTACTAAACGGGAGAACATATTTACTAATCTCAAAAAGGGTTAATATAAAAATATGTAAAGCACTCAACAATAACAAAAAACCACAACCTGATTAAAAAATGGGCATAGGATCTGAATAGACATTTTTCAAAGAAAACATTCAGGTGTCCAACACATACATGAAAAGATGTTCAACATCACTGTCCATTTAAAAGATGCAAATCAAAACCATAATAAACTATTACCTCACACCTATTAGAATGGCTATTTTCAAAAAGACAAGACACAACAAGTATTGGAGGAGTTGGAGAGGTGGAGAAAAGGGAACCCTAGTGCACTGTTGGTGGGAATGTAGACTTGTACAACCACTGTGGAAAACAGTGTGGAATTTCCTCAAAACACTAAAAATGGAACTGCCCTTAGACCCAGCAATTTCACTTCTAGGTCTATGCCCTTAGAAACCTGAAACACTGATTCAAAAGCACCTATGCACCCCAGTGTTCATAGCAGCACAATTTACAACAGCCAGCTGCTGGAAGCAACCTAAGTGCCCATCAGTAAATGAGTGGATAAAAAACTATGTACATTTACACAATGGAATTCCACAGAGCAGAAAGAAAGAAGGAGCTCCTACCCTTTGCAATAGCATGGATGGAACCAGAGAGCATTATGCTGAGTGAAATAAGCCAGGCAATGAAAGACACGTACCATATGATCTCACCTATAAGTGGAACCTAATCAACAAAACAAACAAGGAAGCAAAATATAATCAGAGACACTGAAATAAAGAACAAACTGACTGTAACCAGAGGGGGGTGGGGAGGAGGATAACAGGGGGAGGATAAAAGGTAAGAGTCTTCAAGGAACATGTATAAAGGACCCACAGACAAAGCCAAAGTAGGGAAGGATTGAGGGTAGGAGAAAGTTGTGGTGGGAAAATGGAGACAACTGTATTTGAACAACAATAAAAAAAATAGAATCTTCACACTTCATACAGAAAGTGGACCTTGCTAGAGTTAATTTATTATCTCTTCAACATTATAATGAACCAATAATGGACAAAACTATGTTATTCAAAGATTGTATGTTTATTCATTTATCAATTGATAAATGAATATATGTTGGGAACAATGTTCAAACAATGTCCAAAGTGTGGAAACACTTTTTAGCTGCATGAATATTTATTTACAAGTTTTGATGTGGCATATGTATTCATTTCTTTTGGATATTACCTAGGCCTGCAATTGCTGAGTCACATGGTGACATTTTATTAATGGGTTGACTCCTTTATCATTATGTAATGACATTCTTTATCTCTTATTAGAGCTTTTAAATTAAAGTCTGTTTTCTTTTTTACTTAGGTATAGCTCTCCCTGCTCTCTTTTGGTTTTTATTTGTATGGAATGTCTTTGTTCATCCGTTTGCTTTCAGCCAATGTATGTCCTTACAACTGAAGTCTCTTGTAGGCATCATATAGTTAAATCTTGTTTTTATTTTATCCATTCAGCAATGCTATGTCTTTTGATTGGAAAATTAAATCCATCTGCATTTAAAGTAATTATTATTTTTAATTTTTTATTTATTGATTTTTAGAGAGAAAGGGGAATGGAAAGAGAGAGAAACATCAACTTGTTATTCCACTAATTTATGCATTCATTGGTTGATCCTTTTATGTGCCCTGACAGAGGATAGAACCTACAACCTTGGCACATCAGGGCAACACTCTAACTGAGCTACCCAGCCAGAGCACATTTAAAGTGATTATTGATAGCTAAGGGCTTAGTATTGCCCTCCTGTTAATGATTTTTTGAATAGATTATAGCTCCTTTGGGAAATAATTAGGTTTAGATAGGGTCACAAAGGTGAAGCCCTCACGATAAGATTAGTGACCTTAAAAGAGGAACAGCCTCCCCTTTCTGCTTGCACACAAAGCAGAGGTCATTTGAATACACAGAGATGGCAGCTAGAAACATGTGCCAACAATAGGCCACAGAACATAACCTACCTTGGCGACACCTTGACTGCAGATTTAACCAGGCTCTGGAACTGTGAAAAATAAATTTATATTGTTTAAGTTACCCAGTCTATGGTATTTTGTTATGACAGCCTGAGCTGACTAAAACATTAACTTACATTTAAATTTAAGCAGGGGTGGTTTTTGAGGCCCGTCTCTGAGATTGGTCCTGGCCTCAAGGGGGCCCATTTTAGCTCTTTCAGTGATTCTCTCTAGTGAACTGACTGGCCTGTGGTTCTGCTTGTTGGTAATGAAGAGGAGCTATTGTTTTTTAGAGTGTCCTTAACTTAATACAGTGTTAATTTCTTTAGTATACACAATCAATTAAGAAGATTAAAAACCCCATTGAAACAAAATAGGCAATAAAATGAAACTATAGATTAGAAATAGTTCTTAAATATATAACGGATTGTCAACTTAACTTAGAATTTAAAAAATACGAATTAGAGCCATACAAATGTTGCATTTTCATGTACACAATTAGCAAAGATAAAAAAAATCATAACATAGTCCCAAGATTGCTGGTAGAAACATAAATTGTTATAATAATCTCTAAGTAGTACTTTGTCAATACCTATCAAAATTGCAAAAGCCCATATTCTAAAACCACTCCAAAGGATTCATCCTAAAGATATATTGGCATATGTGGATGATGATGGATGTACTCATTAGTAATTATAGCCCTTTTGAAATAGCAAAAAGATGAAAACCTTCAAATAGGGTGTTGTTGTATATTACAGTATATCAGTTTGTGGCAGGTTACGTTAATAGCCCCATTTCTTCAGGCTTTCTTCATTTTTTAGAATTAATATTTTATTGATTGCACTAGTACAGTTGTTCCTATTTTTCCCCCTTTACCCCCATCTACCCAGGAACCCCCACTCCTGCAGGATATCCCCACACCTTGTTATGTCCATTGGCCATGTGTATAAATTCTAAGACACGCCATTACCTATACTGCACTTTAATGGCTATTCTGTAACTGTGTGTTTGTACCTCTTAATCCCACCACTTCTTCACCCTCCCATTTGGCAAACATCAAAACAGTCTCCACATCCATGATTCTGTCTCCGTTCTTCTTGTTTGCTCTGTTTGTTTTTTTAGATTCAATTGTTGATAGATATGCATTTTTGCCATTTTGATCTTCTTTTTCTTAAATAAGTCTCTTTAATATTTCATATAATAATGGTTTGGCGATGATGAACTGCTTTAGTATTTTCTTGTCTGGAAAGCGCTTTATCTGCCCTTCTATTCTAAATCATAACTTTGCTGAGTAGAGCAATATTGGCTGTAGGTTCCTGCTTTGAATATTTCTGCCAGTCCCTTCTAGCCTGCAAAGTTTCTTTAGAGAAATTAGTTGATAGTCTTATGGGAACTCCCCTGTAGGTAACTAATTTCTTTTCTTTTGAAGCTTTTGAGATCCTTTTTTATCTTTAACCTTTGATATTTTAATTAAGATGTGTCTTAGAGGGGTCCTCTTTGTATTAATCTTTTGGGGGACTTTCTATGCTTTCTGGACTTGCACATCTATTTTCTTCATCAAACTGGGGAAGTTTTCTTTCACTATTTTTTAAAATATACTTCCAATTTCCTGTCCTTTCTCTTTTCTTTCTGGCATTCCTATGATGTGAATGTTGGATGTCTTGACGTTGTCCCAGGGGCTATTTATATTATCCTCATTGTTTTGGATTCTTTTTTTTTCTTCCTGTTGTTCTGATTGGTTGTTTTTTGCTTCCTTCAGTTCCAAATCTTTGATTTGATTCTCAGCTTCATCCACTTTCCTGTTGTTTCCCTGTAAATTGTTCTTTATTTCAATTAGCATATCCTTCATTTCTGACTGGATCTTTTTTATGCTGCTGAGGCCCTCACTCAATTCCTTGGGCATCCTTATAACCAGTATTTTGAACTCTGCTTCTGGTAGATTGCTTATCTCCATTTTGTTTAGCTCTTTTTCTGGAGTTTTGATCAGTTCTTTCATTTGAGCCATGTTTTTTTGTCTCCTCATTTTGGCAGCCTTCCTGTGTTTGTTTCTATGTATTAGGTAGAGCTGCTTTGACTCCGTGTCTGGGTAGTGTGGCCTAATGTAGTAGGTGTCCTGTAAGGTCAAATGGCATAACCTCCCCTATCACTCAAGCTGGGCACTGGAGGTGCATTCTTCATGTGAGCTGAGTACATCCTCCTCTTGTAGTTGAGCTTTGGTTGCTGTTGGCAGACCAATGGGAGGGATTCCCCCAGGCTAGTGAGCTGTGAGGATTGGCTATGACCACTGACCACCAACCTGTACCCTCCTTGGAGGGTCACCTGTGCAGGGGCAGGGTGGTAGTGCTCTGACATGGTCTGTAGCTTTCCACTTGGTACACTGGCTCTAGGTTTTCTGGGGTGGTGAAGGCCAAGGTCAGCTCCTACCTGTGTTTTGCCCAGGGCCACCCTGTCTGAGCTATAAAGCATTCAGAGATGGCTGCAATTTGTACTGGGCTTGGAGATTCCCAGGCAAATCCAAGTTTTGACTCTAGGCTGGCTGCTGCTGGTGCTGGGCCTGGGGTTCACTGAGGGCAGCTGTTGCTTACTTGAGAGGATTTAGGAAGTGGTGCAGTATGAGCCAAGACCATCCATTCATGTGGCAAAGTAGCTTGGGTTGGCCCATAATTTGGGTAAGGCAGAATCTCCGGGCATCTGTAAGTCAGATCAAACAGTGTTAGCCAGGCTGAGGAAGTCTCAGGTATGGCACCAGCTTCCTAGCTCTGTGGCTCTGTTGGGGGAGTGTTTAGAAAAGAGACAATGGCCTCTGCTCACCTTGATTCCAGGCAATTCAGTTTCTCCCAGGATGCCACTGGTGCTTTTCAAGCTGCTACCCTGGATCTCAGAGGTAATAAGTCTAAGTAGGTGAGTCTCTGTGTGGGTTCTTTAGGAAGAACTACTTAGAGATCTAGCAGTTTCTTCCACTACCTCAATTCCTGCTGGTTTTTTGTAGCCAGAAGTTGTGAGGACTTATCTTCCTGGCACTGGGACCCTTGTCTGGTGGTCTTGCTGTGGGACTGAGACTCCTCACTTGAGATATCCCTTCTGAACTTTAGTGCACCACACACGGGTTGTGGGACCAGCCCATTCTGTGTCTGCTCCCCTCCTACCAGTCTGGATGGATGTGGTTTCTTTCATTCTATAGTTATCAGACTTCCATCCAACTTGATTTCTGATGGTTCTGAGTGCTGGTTGTTTTATATTTTAGTTGTAGTTCTAATGTTGTTGTGAGAAGAGGTGAGCCATGTCTGCCTATGCTGCCATCTTGAACAGAAGTCCTAGGATTTCTTCCATACAAGCCCTTTGTCATGTCGTATTGCAGTGCTCTTCCATTGTGAATGGGGTGTAATTCTTTGCTCCTCAGTTTTATCATGTGATTTGCTTTGGCTAACAACATGTTGACAGATGTGCTACAAGCAGTATTCCAAAGGGTACTTACATGGATTCAGCTTGTTTGCTCTTGTGCTTCTACTGTTGTCATGAGAATAACATGCTAAGGCTATTCCACTGGTTTTTGGAGGAATAGCCATTTGGAACAGAACTGTTCTCAGTTAATTCCAACCTAGAGTAGAACCAACCAGTCAATTTGCAGAAGCATAAGCAAGTCATAATTAGATTTTGCTAACTGAGTCCAACCCAGATCATCCAATTTTCAACCAACCTACAGGTGCATAAGCTATACTTGTAAAGAATTATTTTGAGTCACTGAGTTTTTAGGTGGTTTATTCCACAGCAATAGATAGCTAATACACTAATGCAATGTATACTGTCTACTTATAAAACAGTTCTTTATTATACTAATAAGGAATAATCTCTGAGACTTATACTTCTGTTAAATAATGTGAAGAAAAATATGTTTAATTTTGTATGAAAATAAATTTGCATACATGTGCATGAGATATAACTGGAAGAATACATATAAAAACCTGATAAAAGTTGGTTGCCTATGGAGAGATTAACTGGATAATTGAGGGGCAAAAGTAGAAAGAGACTTTTCCCTCGTATACTTTTGTCACTTTTGAATTTTCAACTGTTTAAATGCCTTGTATATTTAAAAAATATATTAAATTATTTTTTAAAATATTTTATTTTTATTTATTTTTTAGAGAGTGGGGATGGGAAGGAGAAAGAATGGCAGAGAAACATCAATGTGTGGTTGCCACTCATGTGTCCCCTGCTGGGAACTGGCCTGCAACCCAGGCATGTGCCCTGACTGGGAATCAAATGGGCGACCCTTTGCTTCACAGGCCCATGCTCAATCCGCTTAGCTACCCCAGCCAGGGCTACATTAAATTATTTTTTAAAACCTAGGCTATTCACAGTGTTCCAGATTCCTCTACCAACTAATAGAAAAAAAATTCTAAAATCAATTAGATATTTCTTCCTTTATAAGTGGATTCCTCTACCAACTAATAGAAAAAAAATTCTAAAATCAATTAGATATTTCTTCCTTTATAAGTGCTATTTTTTTGCTTGGATAATTGTAAACTTTTTTACAGTCCCCTTAAATCAGGAGTTTCAACAATATTTATCTAAGTGTAAAAGTATAATTTGTTATTTCTTGGTAGATTATTTCATGTGTAAAGAATTCTTAAAACTCAATCAAAAGAAAACAGCCCAATAAAAAATGGGAAAATGAACTGATCAGACATTTCNCAGTGTTCCAGATTCCTCTACCAACTAATAGAAAAAAAATTCTAAAATCAATTAGATATTTCTTCCTTTATAAGTGCTATTTTTTTGCTTGGATAATTGTAAACTTTTTTATAGTCCCCTTAAGTCAGGAGTTTCAAAAATATTTATCTAAGTATAAAAGTATAATTTTTTATTTCTTGGTAGATTATTTCATGTGTAAAGAATTCTTAAAACTCAATCAAAAGAAAACAGCCCAATAAAAAATGGGAAAATGAACTGATCAGACATTTCATGAAAATAGATAGATAGCAAGTAACATAAAGAAAGAGGTGCTCAACATCACTTATCAATTAAAAGCACAATAAGATATTACTACATACCTTTTAGATACCTAAAATGAATAAGCTTAACCAAATCAAGTGTTTGAAGGAGGTGAAGCACATAAAACTCTTCCTCACTGCTGGAGGCAATGTAAAGTGGGGTAACCACTTTGGAAACCAGTTTGGCAATTCCTGAAAAAGTTAAAAATGAATCTACCACATGACTGAACCATTCCTCCTCTTGATATTTACCTAAGAGACATGAAAGCATATGTCCCCACAAAGACTTGAGCGTAAATGTTTATCACATCTCTGTATGTGATGTCCTCAAACAAAATAATACTGCCCAAAACAGTATCCAATGTCCTTCAACAGGAAAAGGAATAAACAAAATGTTCTATATTAATACTATGGAATACTACTCAGAAAATAAATGGGAATAAATTGCTGGCACTCATTACAACATAAAAAAAAAAACTGTACTGAGTAAAGGAAGCCAGATGAAAACAAAAGTATATACTGCTTAATTCCATTTATATAAAATTCTAGAAAAGTCAAACTAATCGATAGTGACAGAAATAAAATTAATGTGGCCTGGGGGTAGGTTGGAGTGGAGGGTTACATGGAGGGAAGAATTATAAAAGGTCTTGAGGAAAGTTTTAAGGGTGATGAATATGTTCATTTTCTTGATTGGAATGATGATTTCAAGAGTATATACATAAGTTAAAACTTGCCAAGTCGTACACTTTAATTACATGAAAAGAAAACTGAAAATGAGCCTTGGCTGATATGGATCTGTGGACTGAGCGCAGACCTATGAACCAGAAGGTCACCAGTTCCATTTCTAGTCAGGTGCTTGCATTGTGCTTGTGTTATGGGCCAGGTCTTCAGTTGGGGATGCATGAGAGGCAACATTTCTTTTCCTTTCTTCCCCCCTTCCCCTCTCTCTAAAAATAAATAAAGTCTTTAAAAAAATAAAATAGAAACCAAGTGTTAGAACTTGCAAATGTGAGTAGTAGGAGCACAAGCTTTTGTTACACTATTTTTTGTTGTTGTGTATGTGTTTTCTGTATTTAATAATGAAACATTTAAATTAAACAAAAAAGAAAACTAGATTTCCCACAGTTGAACTAAATAAACTAGTGAGAACAATATATTTTCCTGAAAACAGGGCTTTTGTCTTCAGTTTTCAGTTCAGTGCCTAGAAACACTCATTATACACTCCAAAATTATTTATCTAATAAGGAAAGTCAGTTTATTAATAACTACTAGCTATTTTCTTATTTTAAAGAAGCTTCCAACTCTTTATGTTAAAGCTCAAAAGTTATGGAACAATTTTAGAGTGATTGCTCATACCGTGGAGGGTGGTTGCTGAGATTATCAGAAACCTCTATAACATAAAGTAGTTCCCACCTTATTCTCCAGGGATATCTCCCACCCCTCAGTAAATGCCTGAAACTGCAGATAGCACCAAACTCTATATATGCCGATTATTCCTATACATACCTATGATAAAATTTAATTGATAAATTAGGCAATTTCATGGATTTGCTCTTACCATATACCCTAGCAACCTCAGAATATAATTCTTTTTTAAAAAGATTGTATATCTTTAGAGAGAGGGGAAGGGAGGGAGAAGGAGAGAAACATCGATGTGTGGTTGCCTCTTGCACGTCCCCTACTGGGGACCTGGCCCGCAACCAAGGTATGTGTCCAGACCAGGAATCGAAATGGTGACCCTCTGGTTCGCAGCCTGTGCTCAGTCCACTGAGCTACTCTAGCCAGGGCTTAGCATGTAATTTTTTCTTTTGTGAAGTCAAGAACTTGCACTTTCTCACTTAAAGGAGCACTTTGCAGATTCTTTGTGGCTATAAGAATTACTTGAACACAAGTACTTCAGTACCTCAACAATTGATCTGATAATAGAGATGACTACTAAGTAACTAACTGGCAGGGAGCATACACAGTGTGAAGATGCTGGGAAAGGGGGTGATTCACATCCCCAGCAGGTTGGAACGGGACAATGCAAGATATCAACATGTTACTCAGAACAGGGTGTATTTTAAAACTTATGAATTATTTATCTCTGCAATTTTTATTTAATATTTTTGGACCAGGAATCAAACTCTACCAACTAATAGAAAAAAAAATTCTAAAATCAATTAAATTTTTCTTCTTTTATAAGTGCTAATTTTTTTGCTTGGATAATTGTAAAATTTTTTACAGTCCCCTTAAATCAGGAGTTTCAACAATATTTATCTAAGTGTAAAAGTATAATTTGTTATTTCTTGGTAGATTTCTTCAGAGTTGACCACAGGTAACTGAAACTGCTGAAAGTAAAACCATGGATTGGGGGGACTTTGATTTCAGGAAGCTTCCCTCAACAAAGCCCTAGTGTTTGTTTGTAGGTGGTGCCTTGTCTGTTTATTGAACAATTATTGGTCAGTGTCTGTGCCACACTAGTTGTAAATGATTTTGAATATCGCTCCTTTGCAAATGTCCTCCTGTCAAGATTTCTTGGGTTCAAGTACCTGCTGATGTCACACATTCCTTCAGCAGGCTTTTGTTCAAGTACAGTTTAGGCATCCTTCGACATGTACTCTGCACCCAGCTCTTTTATTCTAACAACACTTGCATTGTTCAGGCCACACGATTTGACACTGGTTTTATTTTATCTCCCTAGGAAAACTCTTTTACTTTCTTTTTTTTCACCCCCAAGGTAACGTGATAAATTTATATTCCAAAATACACATTATTGTCATCCTCTCTTCTTGGTCTTTTATATGGGGATCCGAACTAAACTGGACTAATCTTGCCTTGAAAATTTCAAACAGTGCTAACAGGAAACTTACTGACCTACATACTTCAGCTCTAATATACCATATAGATTAGAGAAGCCTGGGTTATGTATCCAAGCTTCGGCCCAAGTCTATCTGCTAAACACCTGCCATGGAAATGCAATAGATTGATTGACAATGTGCCAGAATTAGAAATCTTTTCCTAGAGCTCCACTCTTATTTTCAGCTTCAGATAACAGGTTTAATGTCTTTACATATCTTTAAATCATTTTTTATTTTTCAATTACAGTTAACATGCAATATTATATTAATTTCAGGTGTATAACTCAGTGATTTGACATTATGTAACTTACTATGTAATCATCGCAATAAGTCTTATAGGCATTTGACACCACACATAGTTATGAGAGTATCATTGACTACATTCCCTATCTTGTATTTATCCTCCTCATGACTATTTTGTAACCACCAGTTTGTAAATTTGTACTCCTTAATCCCTTCATCATTTTTACCCAACTCGTCTCCCATCCAGCAACCATCAAAATGTGCTCTTTATCTGTGAGTCTGCTTTTGTTCTGCTTGTTCATTTATTTTTGCCGTTTTTCTTTTTCTTCTTAAAGAAGACCCTTAAACATTTCATGTAATACTAGTTTGGTAATGATGAACTTCTTTAGCTTTTTCTGGTCTGGGAAGATCTTTGTCTGCCCTTTGATTTTAAATGATAGCTTTGCTGGGTAGAGTCATCTTGGTCATAGGCCCTTGTTTTTCATTACTTTGAATATATCTTGACAATCCTTTTCCCCCTGAACAGTTTCTGTTGAGAAATCAGCTCACAGTCTTATGAGAGCACCCTTGTCAGTAACTGTTTTTCTCTTGTTCCTTTTAAGATTCTGTCTTTAATCTTTTGCAGTTAAAAAAATTCTTATTTAATCTTTTGCGTATTTTTTCCACTACCATTTAGTCCCCTTATACCTCCCCTCCACCCAGCAATCACCACACTGTTTTCCATATCCATGAGTCCTTTAACCTTTTACATTTTAATTACAATATGCCTTGGTTTGGGCCTCTGGGTTCATCTTGTTTAGGTCTCTCTGTGCTTCCTGAACTTGTATGTCTATTTCTTTCACCACTTTAGAGAAGTTTTCTGTCATTATTTTTTAAAAATAGGTTTTTAACTTCTTGCTTTCTCTCTTCTTCTGGTACTGCCATGATCTGGATATTAGTACTTGAAGTTGTCCCAGAGACGTCTTACCCTATTTTTCTTTTTCTTGAATTATTTTTTTCTTTCTGATTGGGTATTTTTTGCTTTCTTATATTCCAAATTGCTGTTTTGATTCTTGGCTTCATCTACTCTACTTCTGATTTCCTGTAAGTTATTCTTCATTTCAGTAAGTATATCTTTAATTTCTGACTAATTCCTTTTTATGGTTTCCATGCCCTTTTTTATGCTGCTGAAGTTCTAAGTTCTTTGAGCATCCTTATAACAAGTATTTTGAACTATGTATCTAGTTGATTGCTTGTCTCCATTCTGTTTAGTTCTTTTCTGGTGTTTTGTTATTCCATTTGGGTCATATTTCTTTGTCTCCTTGCTTTGGCAGCCTCCCTGTGTTTGTTTCTATGTATTAAGTAGAAATATCTAGATGTAGCATAGGTAGAAATGCTACACCTCCCATTCTTGTTGGAGTGGCCTAATGTAGTAGCTGTCCTGTAATGTCCAGTAGCACAGCTTCTCCATTCACTCAAGCTGGGCAATCCAGGTGTGACCCCTGTGTAGGCTGTGTACACCTTCCCATTGTAGTTGAGCTTTGATTGCTGTTGGTGCGTCAGTGAGAGAGATTTATTCCTAGGTCAACTGGATGCAAGGACTGGCTACAACCACCTACCACTGTGGAGGATCAGCTGTGCAGGGGCCCACCCGACAGAGCTGGACTTCCTTCAGCAAGGCCCTGGTGTCTGCTGAGTCCACCTCCTGAGTGTATTGCTCCTGGAGGTGGTTGGGCGGTGCTTCAAAGTGGCCTGAAGCTGTCCACCAGGTATGCTGGATCTGGGGCCTCCCAGGAAGTGCAGACCAAGGTTGGATGCTGCTGCCTATGTTCAGCTCAGGGACTCTCAGCATGAGCTACAAAGTGAACTGCAGATGGCTGCTACTTGAGCTGGGCTTAAGGGTGCCCAGGAGAAGCCAAGCTGGAAAGAAAGACTGGCTTTTACTAGTGCCAGGCCTAAGGCCACTGAGCAAGGAGCACAAAGCATGCCAAAAGCCAGATGCTGCTTATTTAAAAGGTGTTTTTGTTTATCCTATTACAGTTATCTTAATTTTTTTCCCTTTTGCTCCCTTCCACTCAGCTTACCCATCTTGCCCATAGTCAATCCCCTTTCCATTGTCCATGTCCGCGAGTCATTCATACATGTCCTTTGACCAGTCCCTTCCCCTTCCTTCCACTATTGTCCCTTCACTTCTCCCCTCGTACAGCTATCAGTCTGTTCCATGTTCTTTGTCTCTGATTCTGTTTTGGTCATTAGTTTATTTTGTTCATTAGATTCTAGTTATTAGTGAGGTCATATGGTATTTGCCTTTTGCTTATTGGCTTATTTCACTAAGCACTATAGTCTCTACTCCCATCAATGCTGTTGCAAAAGGTAGGACTTCCCTCTTTCTGCTACATAGTATTCCATTGTGTAAATGTACCAGTTTTTTAATCCACTCATCCACTGATGGACGCTTGGGCTGTTTCCAACACTTGACAATTGTAAATAGTTCTGCTATGAATATAGCACAGATACTTTTGAATTGATATTTCTGATTCTTAGGGCATATTCACAACAGTGAAATCACTGGGTCATAAGGCAGTTCCATTTTTAATTTTGGGGGGAAATTCCATACTGTTTTCCATAGTGGCTGCACCAGTCTGCATTCCCACCAATAGTACATTAGGGTTCCCCTTTCTCCACATCCTCATGGCACTTGTTGTTTGTTGATTTATTAATGATGGCCATTCTCACAGGTGTGAGATGATATCTCATTGTAATTTTAATTTGCATGTTTCTGATGGCTAGTGATGTTAAGCATTTTTTCATAGGTCTCTGGGCCATCTGCATGTTCTCTTTGAAGAAATGTCTATTCATGTCCTTTGCCTATTTTTAATCAGATTGTTTGTGTTCCTGTACTATAGTCATGTGAGTTCTTTATATAATCTGGAGATCAAATGCTTGTCTGAAGTATCGTTAGCAAATATATTTTCACATATAGTTGGTTCCCTTTTTGTTTTACTGCTGTTTTCTTTAGTCATGAAAAGCTTTTTATTTTGATGAATTCCCATTTGTTTATTCTTTTCTTTAATGTCACTCACTCTAGGGGACATATCAGTGAAAACATTGCTGCGTGGAATATCTGAGATTTTCCTGTCTATGATCTCCTGTAAAATTTTTATGGTGTAACTTATATTTATGTCTTTTATCCACCTTGAATTTATTTTTGTGTCTAGTGTAAGTTGGTGATCAAGTTTCATTTTTTTGCATGTAGCTGTCTAGATTTCCAAACACCATTTTCAATCATTCACAATTTTTAAAAATTATTTTTTCATAACATTGTGTGTATATATATAAATATATAAAAAGTTCCATATTATATATATATATAAAACAGTTCCTCCCCTTGTACCAATTCCTGAAACAAATGTTGATTGTTCTAGTTTTAAGTGTTGTTCATGGTTTTTATGATATATGTGCTTTCTGTTCACCAATACTTGATTTTGTTTTAGGTATTTTTCAGATTTCAGAGTGTTCACCTTCATCAATTCATTTGATAAATTAAGACAGAGATCAAAATTAACAAGTCTTAAATAATGGCATTTGTCCATGCTGGACCACAGAGTTTATATCTGCTAAGTACCATGAGGGTGGCTTTAATCACTCATCTTTTTTTAATATAAATTTTATTTACTTATTTTTGTACAGAGGGGAAGGGAAAGAGAGAGGGAGAGACGCATCAATGTGTGGTTGCCTCTCACACATCCCTTGCTGGGGACCTGGCCTGCAACCAGGCATGTGACCTGACTGGGAATTGAACCTTGACCCTTTGGTATACAGGTCCACGCTCAATCCACTGAGCTACACCTGCCAGCCCATAATTACTTATCTTTTAAAAATATACTATATTAAGCGCTGGCTGGAGTAGCTCAGTGGATTGAGTGCGGGCCTGCGAACCACACGATCGCGGTTCGATTCCCAGTCAGGGCACATGCCTGGGTTGCAGGCCAGTCCCTGGTTCCTGGCAGGGGATGCACGAGAGGCAACCATACATTGATATTTCTCTCTCTCTTTCTCCTTCCCTTCCCCTCTAAGATAAATAAATAAAATCTTAAAAAAAAACTCTTAAAAAAATAAAATAAAATATACTACATTATTCCTTGCCTCCCCAGAATTTAGCAGCAAAATTTCAATAATTTACTAATGACTTGCCTTTGGGTCTTTAGAAGAAAAAGTAATTCCTTTAGGGAAAAATCTGCTAAATAAATGATGGTGCAGATACATTCTCCTGGAGGCTATGAAGTGACCAGTTGAAATATACTAAATTAGTTCTTCTCCATCCAGATATTCATTTCTTTCATTTCATTTTGGAATGAAGAATAAATGAGGAAAAATGTGCTCTGAAATCCTGTCCTTGTTTACAGCGTGTAAACAGTATCATGAACAAAGAATTTCAAGCTGTCAAGAGTAAAGCAAGTATGATAATTTAGGATAATTAAGTGCTTACGACAATCAAAATAGAACGAATCCTAGAAAGCTCTCTCACTTGAAGGAGACTTCTGTAAGAAGTACTTACTGATCAAAATGCCTTTCAGTAAGGCAGTTAAAAATATGCGGTATAACAAGCCACAGTATGGACTATTTCATGGTCTTTAAAAAAGAAGAAAGCATACCTATGTGTATGGATATAAAACAGAATGTAGTTGTTTTAAAGTAAAGAATATTGCTAATACTATAATCTTATTTATATAAAAATAGCAGAAGTAGAAATAAAATATACACAAAGGAAGAGGACATTGGGAAGACACACAGCCATCAACTTGCACTTGATGTTTGCGCTGAAGGCTTTTGTTTCTGTGCTTCTTCCATCAGGTGATGAAGTCCTGCGATGGCAGACCTGCTGTACCAAATAAAGGATGCCCAGTGAAATTAGAATTTCAAGTTAACAATGAATTATTTTAGCATAAGTGTAAGAGCTGCCAGACTGCCCTAATAACCTAAGGCGCCAAGGAAGGTTAGAGGAACTGGGGAATGGAGATAAAGAGCCTGCTTAATCTTAAGGCGTTAATGACAGTTGCTCACCACTCAGGTTTGCCCGCCAACAAGAGCCCCCACCAATCAAAACCTCTGCCTTTGTTCAATCGAGCCAATAGCTAACCGCTACATCTGCTTCTGTATCCCCAGCTTGCTTGCCTGCTCTTATAAAAACCCAACAGTCTGTAAGCCAGGCGCGACTTCCATTTTGGCGGCTCTGCGTAGCCGCGGGACTGCGGTCTCAGTTGGGAAGTTCGCCCCTGCGCAGGTTAAAACTTGGCCAATAAATATACCATCAAGTTGCTCTCAGTTTCTGTGGATTCCTTTCACTCGCAATTTGCATATAACAATAAGTATATCCCAAATATCGCTTGGGACATATTTATACTAAAAATGTATTCTTTGTTCAACTGAAATTCAAGTTTAACTGGGTATCCTGAGCTTTTATTTGCTGTATCTCACAGTTGTACTTCTGGAGAGCATCCACTATTCATCATCGTATGTACTACTATTACCAATGTAGTTAGTTATAGAGATATAGTAAGTCCACAATAAGTGGCGAGGAGGGTAATGAAGGAGAACATAATGATAATTTTGCTAAGTGCATTACATACATTATCTAAATTCTCATGGAAAAGTCCTAATGTGTTATTAGTGCCCCTATTTTACAAATTAAGAAACAGAGGTGTATAGAAGTCATACAGTAAGTGATAAAGTTAGAAACGACCCAAGTTTCTGGGTCCTGATTCAGCAGCCATAACCAACTGCCTGATGCAGAGAAGTCGGGGAAGAAAAGGGGAAGAAGAGCCAGGGATGAGGCTCTGGTGTGGCAGAGCCGGGCTTTGCACAAACTCCTTAGCCTTGCCTCCATGTGGAATGTGGGATATTTATGAAAGGCAGGCAAATCTGGGCCTGGTCCCCACCTCCACTGTTCACTGGAAAAAGTTACAGTCGTTCCCCCTTATCTGCAGTTTCGTTTTCCAAGGTTTCAGTTACACGTGTCAGCTCAGGTTGGAAAATACTAAATAGAAAATTCCAGAAACAAATAATTCATAAGTTTTAAATTGTGTGCCTGTTCTGAATGATAAAATCTCCTGTCCCAGCCAAGAACCTTCCCTTCGTCCAGTGTATCTATGCTCTGTAGGCTCCTGCCTCTTAGTCACTTAGTAGCCATATTGGTGATCAGATCCGCTTCAAGATATTGAAGTACTTGTGCTCAGGTAACTCACTTTATTTTACAACAGCCCTAAAATGCCAGAGTCGTAATGCTAACAATTCAGATGTGCTCAAGAGATGCCATAAAATGCCCCCTTTACGTGAAAAGGTGAGTACAAGACAGTAAGAGGGACCATGTTCACATATATTTTATTATAGTATATTGTTTACAATTGTTCTGTTTTATTATTATTGTTAATCTTCTATTGTGCCTAATTTGTACATTAAATTGTATCATAGGTATTTATATATAAGAAGAACAGTATATATAGAGTTAGGTACTATGCACGATTTCAAGCATTTACTGGGGGTCTTGGACTAGGTCCCCAGAAGACAAGGGGTGGGAACTCCAGTACACTATTTATCTTTTATGCCTCGGTTTCCCTGTCTGTCCAACTGGAGCAACAGTGCCACCTGAGTACCAACGTGCAGTCAACAAAATAACTTCCGTCAAGTGATCAGCATAGGGTCTGGGAAGTAAAAGACAGTTAATGCTTAGGACCCCAGATTTCCCATTTGTAGAACCGGTTAATGCCACCAGTAATAACAAGACAGTAATGTTAATTATGTCTATATTGCCGAGCTAATTAGAAGACCGGATGAGAATATACATAATCTTTCTAAATTGCAAAGTGCTCCTCATTTCTGACAGAGCAGTTGCTGTTTAGATCAGAACCAAAATTAGTGCCATGCCTGTACTACTCTGGCATGGACTAAATTTCCCCCAGAAGTAACTAATTTTGCTTTAAAATGTATCACGGAGTAAACCTGACATTTTTTTTTGGGGGGGGTGTACATCTGTGACTTTTAACCCACGCGCCGATGTATGTAACCACCACCGCCGCCGGCATACAGACCCCACTGCAGTTCCTGAGATTCTTCTTTCAAAGTTTTCGTGCTTGGTTATGAAACACTTTTGAAAATAAGAAAAGGGGAGATAGATAAACGTGATGAAGATGCAAATTAACAAAACCGGCTTTTTGCTCAAATATCCGCAGTCTCCAACCCCTCCAGGGCTTCTCCGTGCCATTTTTGTTCCTGGCTTCGCAGCCACTCTCTTGCCAGTAAAAGTAATCAGGGACGGGCCTGAGGGCTGGGCCTTTCTTCACACGAAATGCACCACTCACAGGCACAATCAGCATTCCTGATTTGAGCATTTTATTACCGACTGTTTTTGTCTAATTGCCATTTTTCTCCTCCCCCAAAAAGAAGCCTGGAATAACCACCACCTTCTCACTCTTTCAGGCTAATTATTTGATAGGGACAAAGGGGATACAGTTATTGAGAGAGCAAGGATCATTCTCTTGCTTTCAGGACCCCAAACCTCTCGGATACAACAGACCCTCCAGTAAGTAATCATTCGATCAGTCCCTTTCCTCAACTCCATCCTCTCCACCTCCCCACCTGCCGAGCACCCCCACGGGTCATAGACTGTCCAAGCTTCTGATCTCCCTGGGAGGCCTCCCTCCCACCCCCTAGCCTGGGAACTCTCCTAGCTCAAGTGACTGGCACGGTGACACAGACACAGCTACATCCTGTGAGAGGGGGCGGGGCCGCTTTCCGGGTGACTCACGTCGTTGCTATTTGCCTTTTGTTTCTAGTGTGCTTTGGCGGCCTTTTTATTCCCTCTGCTTTTAATTTTGGGTAGAGAAAAAGCTAATGAATTAAGAATGAATCTCCTCTCCACTAACTTACCGCCTCCCGCCCCATTTTAAAGTTGGCTCTCTTTGCAAGTTCCAAAATTGTTCAAGATGTGCGGGGGCGGGGCAGGTATGGGACGCATTCAGGACACCTAAATCTGAAGTCGGCATCTAAGGAATCACTTGGATGGGAAGATTTTCTGAAGCTCCCTTGCAGCTTCCTGGGCGTTTTCCTGCGGCCACTGTGCATGCTGCTGCTTCCCACTGATCTGTCACGGCCGAAGCTATCTGGCTACTGCCCTAGGTGCCCGAATCAGGGTAAATTCCACGAGATTCACTAGCGGTTCTGTGCCTGTCCAAGGTAAATACTGTATGCAAAATGAGGAACCAACAAAGGATGCCAAGGAGGGGGTAGAAAGGGATTCCCTCACCTTTTCCCGCACATTTCTCATTAATTTCCACCAGGAGGAGGCGCGCAGCCCATATACCCCCAGTCTCCTTTCTTAAATCTTCCTGCCGAGGACTTCCAAGGTTGGGCGCACGCCATAAGTCCCTCCCGCCCGCCTGGCCCTCCCCCGCCCCCGGGGTTGGTTTTTCCCAGTTGTGGAGGCTGGGCCCGGGGCTGGGGGTGCGAGCAGAGTCTGCACTGGCAGCTCCGAGCAGGAAAGTCGATGCGACTCTGGTGGGACTAGGAGTCGTCTCGGCTGGTGGGCGCGGAGGTGAGTGGTTGGGAACCAGCCGCACAGGCGAGAACCGGGAGGCAGCGCCAGGGCAGGGCTCTTCCCCGTCTTCAGGCAGGGGTCCCGGGTCTGGGTTTCACTAACGCTTTGTTTGTAGTCTCTCCCTTCCCCTTTGGAGATAGCTCGAACCCCCTCGGAGATCCAAGGGGCTGGCGGGACTGCGAGCTGGGGTGGGGGGCGGCGGCAGGGGGATGGCACAGCCCTCCACTTCCTGCTCAGTCACAACCCTCAGTCCCCCAGAAGGGACTGAAAGACGAAAAGACTCTTGCAACCTGAAACTTTCCTCTTATCCTAACTGGGATCAGAGGAGCAGTCCAGGGTGGAGACGGAGAAACGGAGGCTGAGGCTGTGGGAGAGTGAGAAGTTTGGTCGGGAGGGCGCAGAGGATTTAGCCAGAAGTTATGCACAGGGCATGAGTTTGATCTTGAAAAAAGGAGGGTGGGAGGCTGAAAGGGTATATGGATATGTAGCCAGAGGGTATATGGATATGTAGCCAGAACAGAAGCAAGACTTTGCTCTCCTGTCTCGGGATGGGCGCCGCTCTCCCGGGTAAGGATGTGCGTGGGGCTAGGGGAGGTGAGGCCCACACTGGCTTTTGGAGGGAGGTTTGGGGACCGAGTGGGGACAACTTGGCTTGGATAGGCCAGTTTCTGCGCTCGGAGAGCTGCGGTGGCCGCTGCTGCTCACACTTATCTACCGCTTGTCCCCAGGTCCTGCAGCTGATCCAGCGTGAGGCGCCAACAAAAGAGACGAGAGGTGCCACTGGGGGTGGCGGCGGGAAGAGGAGCGAGTTTGAGTGTCCTGGCTCACCAAGCCTACTTTCTGGAGGGAAGGGGCGGGGGAATCGCCGGGCTGGGGAACGCCTGCTGGCAAGGAGGGGTTAGCCAAGTTCCGGTCGCGGTGTCCCTCCTCCGCTCCCACGGGAGGAAAGTTTTCTCCAGAAGCTTCCTGCCTACCCGTGCCCTCCGGGCCCAGCTCCTGAGCCTTCGGAGCCGGCGCCATCTCAGGCCGCGTCCTGGGAGACCCGTGCCACGATGCCTGAGGGGTGCTCCCGGGGCGCGGGAGACGCGCGGCTGCGGGTGGCGCGGCTGGCGCTGGTCCTGCTGGGCTGGGTCTCCTCGTCCTCACTCACTTCCCTGGCGACCTCCTCCACCTCCTCTGCATCTTTCCTGGCCTCCGTGGTGTCAGCCCAGCCTCCGTTGCCGAGCCATTGCCCGCCGCCCTGCGAATGCTCCGAAGCAGCGCGGACAGTCAAGTGCGTTAACAGCGATCTGACCGAGGTGCCAGCGGACCTGCCCCCTTACGTGCGCAACCTCTTCCTCACCGGCAATCATCTGGCAGTGCTCCCAGCCGGTGCCTTTGCCCGTGGACCGACGCTGGCCGAGCTGGCCACACTCAACCTCAGCGGCAGCCACCTGCAGGAGGTGCGCGCGGGAGCCTTCGAGAATCTGCCCAGCCTGCGCCAGCTCGACCTCAGTCACAACCCTCTGCACAAACTCAGCCCCTTCGCCTTCTCTGGCAGCAATGCCAGCGTCTTGGACCCAAGCCCTCTGGAGGAACTGATCCTGAACCACGTCCTGCCCCCTGTGGATAAAGAGAAGTGGAGCATCGAGGGCATGGTGGCTGCTGCCCTGCGAGCTGGCCAGGCGCTGCGCGGGCTCCACCGCCTGGAGCTCGCCAGCAACCACTTTCTCTACTTGCCCCAGGACGTACTGGTCCAGCTGCCCGGCCTCAGGCACCTGGACCTGCGCAACAACTCACTGGTGAGCCTGACTTTCGTGTCCTTCCGAAACCTGACACACCTAAAAAGCCTCCACTTGGAGGACAACGCCCTCAAGGTCCTTCATAACGGCACCCTGGCAGAGCTGCAAGGCCTGCCCCAAGTCAGGGTCTTCCTGGACAACAATCCCTGGGTCTGCGACTGTCACATGGCGGACATGGTGACCTGGCTCAAGGAGACAGAGTTAGTGCCGAGCAAAGCCGGGCTCACCTGCGCATTTCCGGAAAAAATGAGGAATCGGGTCCTCCTGGAACTCAACAGCTCCGACCTGGAGTGTGACCCTATCCTCCCTCCATCGCTGCAGACTTCTTATGTCTTTTTAGGTATTGTTTTAGCCCTGATAGGCGCCATTTTCCTACTGGTTTTGTATTTGAACCGTAAGGGGATAAAAAAGTGGATGCATAACATCAGAGATGCCTGCAGGGATCACATGGAAGGGTACCATTACAGATACGAGATCAATGCGGACCCCAGGTTAACAAACCTCAGTTCTAATTCGGATGTCTGAGAAACATTCAAAGACAGCACAAGGACAACTGCATGAGATGTAGACTTAATTAGGCTTTATCCTGTCTTAGGCTTGCTCCACCTCTACCCTCCACTATAGACACAGCTGACCTTGACTGAAAGCAGTGAAGGGGATTTGCGCCCTTGTCATGTAAAGTGTCTTGGTGTGGTCTGCTGATGTAAGATGACGAACAATTACATAGCCTTTTACCCTCTTCCCTTTCCTGGAACTCAACACATGTGGAGGGGTTTTTCAAATTTCAGCATGAACTCCTGGCTGTCTGTTTCTCTTAGTACAGTTCAAGGTGTAACAAGTGTACCAACACAGATAGCATTCAACAGAAGCTGCCTCAACTTTTTTGACAAAAATACTCTGTTCATAAGTATCAGTTTTATTCTCATGTACCTAAATTGTGAAGAAATGATTGCATTCCGTAAACTGCCTGCAGACCTTAGCAAGCTCTTCAGAATAACTCCATAGTACACAGGACCACCTGCATCCGAGAGCATGCTTACGTTTTACTGTTCTGCATATGACAAAAAATAACTCGCAACTTGAGATAACTTCTTTGACAAAGTAAATTACATTTTTGGTTGCAGTTTATATGAAACTATACAATTGTTTTACAAACTGCATTGAGATCCAACAGGCTAAATTGTTAAAAAATTCAATAAAGACTCTTAAAAGAATTACAGTTGTGTTAAAGTTCGCTGTTTGGAAAAAAAAGGATTGGGGCAGTGAGCCTGAAGGGTTTTTCTTCCAATGACAGTTAAGGTACTACAGCTGAGAGTGAAACTGGAGCAGTATCTTACATAAGTAGACTTTGGAGATAATTTTGAGATGGTGGATCCTCTCAGGATTTAGGAAGAGAATTTGAATATTCATGTGAATAGATTTATGGGCCCCAAATTCTATTAAAGAAGCAATTTTGTGAGAGCATTATAAAATTGGTAAGAGGGAAGAGTCCTATACAATAAACAGTTCATGGTTTGGGGCCTTTCTAGATTAATTAAGTTTTTAGGATAGAACAAAGTTATATAGTTAATAAAACTCTCCATATGAAATTGCTCAAAGGGGTATTTGGAGTATGAAACAAATAGAGTGCAAATAAATGTATGACAATAAAGTGTGTAAAGACAGAATATTCTAAAGTGAAAGATTTTAAAATGTAAATTAAAAACTTTTACCTAAGATCATAATGTAAATTGGAATTTAGACATTTTCTTGAGGATATTTAAAAAAATATTTGGGCAGTTTATCAGAGACCCTGCTAAATGTGTTTAAGAATTTGCTATGCTAGGATATGAGCTTGAGGAAGTATCCAGAGATAAGTGTCTACACCCATAGACAAGGGTCTCAGCTAACTACAGGTTCTTACCTGCAGTTCTGTATTTAAGAATTTGGGAATATTTTGATTTTAGCTAAGCTTTATGTTGGTACATACACCTTTGTGAAGAACAAATCACATTTAGGTGTAAATAAAGCAATTTGTTTTATCAATCGGCATTCTCAATAATAGGTAAGCTTCTCTTTTTCTCAAAGTTTATTATTTGCCAATTAAGCTTAATAGTAAATTCCATTAATCTCCAAGCAACTTTAATTTAGCCATTATTGTTTAAGGTAAAGTGTGATAAACTTGTATCAGTAAGTCTTAGGGCCTTCTTTTTCCCCAGATTATGTTCTGCAGCATTTTATATTTGAAACAAAAGTTACATTTCCATATTTTTATAAATGAAATAGGATTAGATAGTACTTTGGGTTCTAGAAATCTTTGCTTATTTCTTTTTGAATTAAATTCAGAACTTTTCAAAATGGGGCAAAAAACATGAATCTGTTCCTTGTGTAGATTAGATTAAATACTTAGAATATGAAGTTTTAACCGTGTTAACTTTTATAGAACTCATTTTATGAAATATTATAGTACTCATTATTTATAGTTATATTTCAGATCTTATAATTGTCTGAGTAAAGGTTAAATATATGGTACTTAATATCCCATTAAACATTTTAAGTTTTCAGCAGGAATTCATAAGCTACCTGGCTCACTACTTTCTAAAACAAGATGGAGATGTTAACTTGCCAAAAACAGTGAAAACATGTACGAAGAGCATACACATCTTAGAAATAAACTGCTGATGGACTTGTACTGGTAAGTCTGCTGATTTGTGGAAAACAACAAAAGTATATATAATACTTAGAGAGTCTCTATTCAAAAGAATTATTTCTTCTTCATCATGTGATAACCTAACAGTTAAAATCTGACCTTTTTTACCTTAGATCCAGGAGAGCAATAGATTTATTTGTTTAGCATTTCTCTTCATCAGCTCACCGAAGCAGACTTTGCAATGAGGTGAAGCCCAGTTGTCACCTTGTAGGTGGGTGGCTCTTTGGAAGTTATGATTTCTTGTTTCTTCTTCTCTTGCTTCGTTCTTTGTATGAACTTCTCTGTTTGCCATGGCTCTCTTTTCTGTCACGTCACTCGTTACTATTCCAATACCTGGCAATAGAATATTCTTCAGGTAAAAATATTACTGTTTGAAAACAATTGCTATTGTGCAATCATAATACTTGTTAGACTCTAACAAGGCACCTTTAGTTCCTTAGAAGATAGGTACTATATAAATCCAATAAGTACAAGGGATATAGGAAAATGAAATTAAAAGTGTTCACTTTAAGTATATTAGTTTTAAACACTGTTCTTTAGTACCATTATTAGTATGCATTATTGACCTTGAAACTTACAAGCAGTCTATTTTTAAATATTTATTTTTGTTGATAATGCACTTTAATCCTCACCTTAATGAAGGCTTCAGAGAGAACACCCCCTCATTTATCCTTTATATGCTTCATTTAAGGAAAGAAAAAAAATACAGGTGTTGCCTGCTAGCTGAAAGTAAAGTGTTCCTATGAATCTTTTCATAGACTGAAATGGTATAAAGTGAAAAGGAAATTACAATTATTTTAGAAGCTAAACCCTTTTCAGATTTCTTTTGATTAGCAGGAACAGGTAGGTTTTTCCTAGAAGCTAACTGGCCTAACTCACTTTCGAGAAGTAGGGGGGGACACCTATACTCAAAAGTTAAAGCACTTGATAAATTCCTCAATTTAAGAAGCTATTACAGTACCCAATAAATCTCTATTTAAAGTAGCAGGATTTTATGATGACATATCTATTTGACCCTGAATAGTACCTCCCCCCTTTCAATGTAACACTTTGGTTTGTAGTATTAATACGGGGGAGGGCAAAAGTAGGTTTACAGTTGAATTGTGACATTCTTTTGAGTGAATAAAGCTACTGTAAGAATAGTAACCTGTACGTCTCTCCATAGGAACAACTGTAAACCAACCTTTGTCCACCCAATGTACGTATCATCAGTTTTGCTACCGTGTGTGACTACGGTGACCTGTATGGGACATCTGTGCCTTATAGCTGATAGGTTTTTTTCCCTTACAAAGTAAGTAGACTTTGAAGCACATTTGATAAAAAATTTTTTAAGAAAAAAAGACCTACATAAATTCATACTATCAATAATAGACTAGATTTTTTTCAGAGGTGGAGAAAAGCTTTATTGAAATAAGTGAGCAAATCACAAATGGTAAATTCTTTTCAAATGTCTTGATTGGCAGCAAAAGTGGATTATGCTTCTGTCAATATTTAAGTAGAAATAACTTACATCTTCATTTTCTGTCTTTTTAATTAAAGCAGATGTAAAAAAAGGAAGGTTCAAATGAACTGTAACTGTTTCTGTTTCACTCTGTCCCTTTCAGCCTCAGGTTCCAACATAGGGCTTAGCATTCTTGAGGACATCAGAGGCTTTTCAGCTCTAGTTTGGGAGTCTTTGGTATCATTTCTGCTTTCCATTTAAATTTTTCTCTGAAGCCTACACTAAGAGAGACACCATGAGGATTTACAAGGTTAAGAAAAGTTTGGTTCGTGCTTTCTTCCTGCTCCAGCATGTATTCAATCATCCAGCCTTCAGAGAGCAGCATCCTAAAGTGAAGATGGACATTTAGTAGAGGGGATTCTGGTTTCACTTGGAAGCTTATGCAAGGATTTTTCACAGTAAAGGAGAGGGAAGGGAGGAAATTATATTTCCATATAATTTGAAGTAGTTTAAGAAAATATATTCCGTATTGTCTAGGAGATACTGCCTCCTTCTAGATGGAAAACAAAACAAAACGGCTCTTTGAGAATGTTTCATACAGTTATTTTTCTGTTATTTTCAGAAGCATTTGATTTAAAATCACAAGCTGGTTTTATTTTGTGTCTTAAAATAGTTTAGCAGCTCTGTCTTTGTCATGGGTTAAAATAACTAGATTTAAAAAATATTTAACATGATTTATATCATTTTGACAATAAGAATTCTTAGTATTGCAGAATTGGAAGGATGCTCAGCTGTGCCAAGCCCAGTTTCTCATTCTGCAGATAAAGAAACTGGTAGTGGTGACGTAGCGTCATGTTACACGACACCAGGGTTAGACCTCGGTTCCAGGCTCCCCTTCCAGTGCTCCCTTTGCCACATGATGGCGATGGCCCTACTACCTGCTGTTAGCCCTGCGAAATACCCCAGGCTAATAAAAAATGGCAATTGCTGTGAATTGGTTTTATTGTTTTTGTTTTGCACTCAAAGCATTCATTGTTTCGGTGTGCTCTAAATTTCACTTCTGATGTGTAAATTACTATGTTTCAGATTCCTGACATGCTTATATATGTTTGGGATAATTTTGTCATGGCAATCTTTTTATTATAAAGCTTCTCTGAGTCCATAATATTATAGGGGCGATTTTGGACGTTGAATGTTGGTAACTCTTTTTTAAAAAAAAGTAAAATTCTGGAAGGTTGTGTTAGCTTGTGTAAATTTTATCTTAAAAGAGGAGTTAGCTCAGCTGGTGGGAACACTAAACAAAGGAAACCAAGTTCATTGCCACCGAGTCGTTCAGTCACCAGGTGAGACAGTCAGCTTTGCACACTCTGGTCTGCTCTCCAGGCCCACGCCCACTCCAGGTGCATGGGAGCCACCTATCCTCAGAGGGCCCAGGCCAAACAGGGAATTGACATCAATGCCAATCCATTATCACCCTGGAAAACCAGGGGAGGGACTGGCCAAACCTTGGCAGCCTGCTGCTGCTGTGCCAGTTTACCACCTACTATGCAGGCCCGAAGATGAGAGTCCCTCTGTTCTCCTGCTGTAGTGTGTATGCCACAGACCACAAAGCCTTTTTGTTCATGTGAAGTTTGAGGGGAAAAAAACCCATCATGGGTGCCTCTGAATGTATTACATGAGGTATTAATTAGGTTTGCTTTACTAGAAATGAGGTGTAAGATACAGGTCGTGATTACTAGATCGCAAACTTATACGTGCAGTTTATGTTTAACTGACATTTTGTGACCATAGGGGCTGTTTGTGGTCCAGTTTAACTTGGTTAATGTAAGGACACAGTTTATTTTAAGGAAGCAAAAGTTTAAGACCAGCTGTACTTTTTGTGGAAAGTAAATATTTAATAGCATGTTTTATACTTGATCTTAGCCAAAAGGCTGAGAAGCGATTTAATAACATGTTTTAAAGAACCCGAGGATGCTATCAAGATAGGCTTATTTCTAGAATGGAAGTTTGTAGATTTTCTGACTTCCCTTTCCCTGCCCAGTCCTATTTCTACTTTTTTTTTTGTTTTCTTCCTCCAAAGAGAACTGTGATACATAGCATTTCAAGGTGACTTCTTGCACACAGGAGAATTAGACTGACTGAAATATTAACAATGTACAAAAATACACATTGTTCTGTAGGAAACAGTTTCAGTTTTACAACACAGTACATTGTTTTCCAAGAAAACTTCACCTTTTGATTAGACCCATTCTGTGGTTATCCTTACAGGTCATGACAAACTCATGCCTGTAAGCTCTTGAAAGACACATTTTTTAATTAACTTACATTTCTTGTGGAGTATTTAAAAATACAAGGGGCAGGGGGCACCATGACTAATCCTGTCACTAAGGAAAAACTGCATTAATATTGAGACAGACTGCCCAGTTTTTATATAACATTGTATCTTGCCTTTTCACTGACAATGTTGTAAACATTCCCCGCTATCATTGAAAATATTTTAATATCTGGTTTTAAAGTGTTGCAGACAATCACATATTTTTTACACATGAGGATGTTTCAAACAATCTTAACTAATGTTCTAACAAGCATTGTACCTACCTGTGTCTTTATAGCTCCCATTTTCCCCTTAAAAGTAGGTCCTTGGAGGAGAATTATTGCATCAGAGGGTATAATCTCTTTTTTGTAACCTCTAAAAATATTTTTGGTGTATGTTTACAGTAGGAATATTAAATGTAGATCATCGTGGTTTAGTAGGTAGTTTAGGAAGATTCACATCAAGGACAGGATTTTGAACAGAAAGAAACATTAAGTTGCTAGTTAATCTGTCCGTTTTTAATTCACAAATGTTTACTCTTTGTTAAAATAACAAAATTAGAGAATAGCTAAACTCATATCCCAGTTAGGAGAGAGAGGAAGTGGGGAGAGAGGACAGAGAGAGGCAGGGAGATTTCCTAGTTGTAAATTAGCAAGCAGTTTTCAAGACACTATGCCTTTACCTGGATTCTGCCCTTTTCAGATGATTTTTCTGTGTGTACTTAGAACTAATCCTGAGTTCATGTCTGTGATTTAATTGTGCTAGTCCTACTATTAATTTGCTCTCAAATTTCAGTGAAGTCCTATAAACCATTTATTTGGTTCATTCAATTGATATTTATTACATGTTTTCTATATACAAGACACTGTTGTTGCATTGGATTAAAAAATATGTTTCTGAACTCAGAGATACAGAGAACAGTTTGATGGTTGCCAGATGGGAAGTGGGTTGGGAGGATAGGTGAAAAAAAATGAGTTTCTGACATAAAAACTGTTTTTGCTCCAATAGAGAATAAGTAATGTTAACAGCTAACATTTAAGAGTGCTTAGTATGAATCAGGCGACAATCCCTTCTCATGTAAGATCTCATTTTCTCTCATTTAAAGAGGAGGTTGAGACTTCGGACAGGGGATCTGTTCAAGGACAAGTAGGCAGCCAGAATCCAGTGTCGGATTTTTTTTGTCTGTTTTCAGGATCCATACTCTCAACCTCTGAGCTATAAGAGTAGTGAGATGTTAACGACTTTGTTCTAGAGGAGAACATGATAGAACACTACCAGAAATTCAAATAGTATGATACGGAGTTCAAAGCAGGGAAAGAATTTGTCTGGTTGGGAGGTGCAGAAAACAAGTTCTATGTAGCTATGGTAAATAGTTTCTATTTAATTCGGTGGCTGCAGGGAGCTGTTGGAGATTTAGGAGCAGGGAGGTGACATGCCTAGATGCGATTGTCCCTTGGAGTGTGAGATCAACACCCACCACCAGACTCATGATACCACACAAGCATTAAAGCCAAGGCAAAAAGGTTTATTACTCCTATTACGGGATTATCTGGGGAAATAGGGCTTGGCTATGTTTTTTGTGATTAAGGGGTGGGGCCAGAATGAAGGTTAGGGTTTGTGGTTTTAACTACAAAGCCTGTGCCAAGGGGTGAAGCTCATGGGTCTTCTTATGGCCTTGCTCAGACCCGGGACAAAAAGTGGGAGGCGAGGGGACGGTGCTTGAAGGCTGTCAGCACTCAGACATCACAAATGGAGTCAATTCAATTATAATTCACCATTGACATCTGATCGATGACTGAAATATGCTCTGTTCATTGCATTGATTTTGAACTTGTTTCAGTCAGCTCTCTACAAGGCTTACAGAATACATCCATAAAGGGAGGTGAAAGTTCCATTGAGTGCCTTGTTTTTGAGTCTGTCGTGTGTATTTTGAGAAGTGAAATGCATACCTTGATTACCATCCATAATGTTTGGAACTCTGAAGGAGATAAGAAGTATCTCCATGAGGTTTTTTATGTTGGTATTTGTACAGGCAGACACATGTGACCTTGATTTATATTTTGAGTATCTGCGAGGCAAGAAATTCCCACAGTTTTTCAGCCCCCCAAAATTGACCTTGGAAGGCTAATCTGCCAGTGATGCAGGGAGAGACAGGAGACAGGTGGCTATTTCAGCAGTTTAAGATGGTCCTTTATAGTGGTTTTTAACTCACAAGTTAAAAAAAAATTCTGGTAAAGTCCAAAGATGCTGTCATTATTTAACTTTTTTTCTTTTATTGATTCTAGACAGAGGAGAAGGGAGGGAAAAAGAGAGGAAGAGAAACATTGATTGGCTGCCTCCTGCATGCACCCCAACTGAGGACCAAATTCGCAACCCAGGCATGTGCCCTGATTGGGAATTAAATCGATTTGCAGGATGACCCTCAACCAACTGAGCCACAGCGGCCAGGGCAAGATGTGGCCGTTATTTATCAAGTCAGGTCTTAGGGCCAGTTGGTGATGGCATCTGAATGAATGAATGGAGGAGACTGGCTGTGTCTAACTTCCAGATCATTCCCTGCTCCATCCCTTCTTCTCTCTTACTTCTTTTGATACATGTGCTAATGAGGAATGAATTTACTGGAGAAAGTACTTGAACAAATCTGTGATCTTACTAATTTAATACTGGCTAATGAAGTTAAAGGTTGGGTGGTATTATGTTCTAATAGTTCTTATAGTAAATTGATCCCATATATGTAGGGTAGTTTTTAATGAGCTTTATAATAGATACTATAGAGACATTTTATATTACTTAGGGGAGTGCTTTTTATTTATTAAGTGACATATTTAATAATTCCTTATCATATTCACATGCCCCAGGTATCATTTTTAGTGCTTTATTAATATTAAATAATTTTTCCTCTTAAGGGGGCAATGTGGTAGGGGCTATTTTGTAGATGAAGAAACTGAAGCACTTTGGAGGTAAAATAACCTTCCCAAGTACACACAACTAGTAAGCAGGAGAGCTAGGATCTGAGCCGAGAATCCGAGAACTTGAATCGGGCTCCAGAATCCATGTGTTAACCACTGGGCCATATTGCTTCTCACATGTGCCATAATACCACAGTAGTATTTTTTAAAGATTTTAATTTATTTTTAGAGAGGGGAAGGGATGGAGAAAGAGAGGGAGAGAAACATCAATGTGTGGTTGCCTCTCACATGGCCCCCACTGGGCACCTGGCCTGCAACCCAGGCATGTGCCCTGACTGGGAATTAAACCTGTGACCCTTTGGTTTGCAGGCCTGTGCTCAATCCACTGAGCTATACCAGCCAGGCCAAAATGGTATATTTTCTCAGAGCAGTTAGAAACATGTGTAACTAGTTTCTCTTTAACAAGTGCGGTGTATGGGATCATGGGATAAGTGACCCAAATAATTTGTTTAGTTTCAAAGTCTTTAGCTTTTCTTTTTTTATACTCACACAAAGACATTTTTCATTGCTTTTAGAGGGAGAGGAAGCTGGGGAGGAAGGGAGAGAGGAAAACATTGATGTGAAAGAGAAGCATTGACTTGTGGCTTGCCTTATGCACCTAGGATGGGGATTGAACCCACAGCCTAGGCATGTTCCCTAGGGAATCCAGCCCACAACCTTGTGATTATGGGACGATGCTCCAACCAACTGGGCCACACCAGACAGGGCTAGTTTTTCATTCCTCACTGTTACACTGTAAACACAAAATTACCACATTTCAGTAATATTTAATGCATATGAAGAAATGGCAATAAAATAATAGAAAGTCCAGAAAAAGACATTATGTTTGGAAAAGAACACGATGAGAATTCAATTTGCAAATCTAAAACAAACAAAAAAATCATAATAATTTAAAAAGGAAGTACTTTCTTTAAAAGAGTAGTAATGCTATTTTACTTTCAATATCTAGGTGGGTTTATAGATTTCTTCTGTGACTTTAAATGATCAGTTTTATGCTATTGGCTCTATCCATTTTGGGGAAATCCTTTCCAAAAAGTGAAACTTAGGCCCTGGCTGGTGTAGCTCAGTGGATTGAGCACGGGCCTGTGAACTAGAGGATCGCGGTTCATTTCCCAGTCAGGGCACATGCCTGGGTTGCAGGCTGGTTCCCTGCAGGCCAACTCCCAGCAGGGGACACACGAAAAGGCAACCATACATTGATGTTTCTCTCCCTCACCTTCCCCTCTGAAGATAAATAAATAATGTCTTTAAAAAAAAAGTGAAACTTAGTTTTGAACATTGATATGAGACCAATGTAGATATATCAGACATTTCAAGCCATGAGCGTTTTGACCTCACTAATCCAATCTGAGGTCTGCACGTATAACATACATCAGATCGGTGTGAAGTTCCCATTAGAGTTNATTGAGCACGGGCCTGTGAACTAGAGGATCGCGGTTCATTTCCCAGTCAGGGCACATGCCTGGGTTGCAGGCTGGTTCCCTGCAGGCCAACTCCCAGCAGGGGACACACGAAAAGGCAACCATACATTGATGTTTCTCTCCCTCTCCTTCCCCTCTGAAGATAAATAAATAATAAAGTCTTTAAAAAAAAAGTGAAACTTAGTTTTGAACATTGATATGAGACCCATGTAGATAAATCAGACATTTCAAGCCATGAGCGTTTTGACCTCACTAATCCGATCTGAGGTCTGCACGTATAACATACATCAGATGGGTGTGAAGTTCCCATTAGAGTTGAGAATAGTTTGTGATGTCATTTCAGCTTAATTGTGGCTGGACCGTTGCCCTCTCAGTGGAGAAGGTGCACTCCTGCCCTTCTTGTATGTCTGCCTGCCGGGGTGTTAATCCCAGTGTCCTTCCTGAGGCCCAGCTCTAGGGATTCCTCCGCCACCTATGTAAACTGTCTCTGATGTGCACTGTAATCGGGGGTGCTTTTCAAATAACCTGCATTTTACGTACAAACCAGCTTCTTATTATTTTAACTGACTTTACTGATCATACAACAAAATCTGTGCTCCGTCCCAAGAAACAATTTTTCCATTTAATTTCACCTTTTGAATAAAATACAAAATGTATTTTTAGATTGATTTGACTTTTCTTCCCCTGCACTTAACTGTTCTGCTTGTGCAGGTTGCCATAGTGTTAGTTTGATGATCTTTGTTTCTTTGTTAAAAGATGTAGCGATATAAATCAAAAGCAAAGAACCATTAACTCAAGGGTTTTCCATGTATTTGCATGGAGGAGAGTTACTTTGGCATTGGGAAGACTTGACTCAATCCTGTCATTTCTGAGGTAGAAAAAAATGGCATTTAAGTAAAAACAATCAGTAGCGTTGATGTTTAGAATATTCGACAATTTGTTACTATCCTTTGTTTTGCTTGAGAAACTCAATATGCAGGCAGAATTTTGCCAACCAAATCAAGTGAAGAGACACGGTTACTTGTCTAGATGAAATTAGTCTTGGCCACTCTTCCTTCAAGTTGAGTTGGGTGCTGATCTGGATTGAGTCTGGACTCCAAAGGACTTTCTTACTGGCAATGGCTCCTGGACTCCGTCACCAGCCCGAGGCTTTGTGAGGACTATCATCTCTGGGGAAGACCAAGTGCATTAATTTGGATTAGGTTCAGCAGAAAATTCAGGAAAGGTACATTTATCTCTGTCCCTTAAAAGTTTGCAGATTTGAAGTCCAGAAAACAGTGGTATGGTAGCCTTGTTCTACCAAATCCTCAGCAACTCAGGATGCTTCCAACTCATTGTTTCCTCATCCCTAGAAGGCATCACTAATCCTTTTGGCTTAAGTTGGCTTCAGTCTGTGATCCCTTTAGGATGAGTCCTTGGGGGTCTTACTTTGTTCAGTAGCAAGTGGACCAGTCTTGAGAAAACAGCACATTTGTCAGGATGCTAATTGGGGTGGAGCAGAGGTAATCTCAGCTTCTCTATAATTTTAATTTTGTTTCTGATTCTTATCCATGCAGTACGCTTATTGGAGAGCAGAGTTTATATTTTTTTGTGAATATGTTGAAAGCCCTGAGTTTCCTTTTGGGTTGTGTTTTTTTCTTCCTGTAGCTAAAATAAATAATGTAATTGGTTCAAATTAGTGAGGTTTTCAGTTCACGAAATATTTATTCAAGACTTTCTAAGGGTCAAGGACTGTATCAGAGGATATGAAGAATAAAAGATGAATAAGATAGAGTCTATGCATTCCTATAGTTAAAATTAGGCAAGCATACAGATAACTATAATGCAAAGCAAAAATGTGAATACAAAAGGTACACAGTGTGCACATAACCAGAGAAGAGATTAACTTTTACTGGATAGCTCAGTAAAGGCTTCAGGGAGTACACGTCATTGGATCTGGGCTTTGGAGGGCTGGAAGTAAAGGTCCTGTTGGTTGTTTACATTATAGTCATCCTCATTCCTCCATTCTCCTCCTGGATAGTACAGCCCATCTTCCATGTTAGATAGAGCCTTACATTTTCAGCCTTCTTTGAAGCTAGAGAATGGGTGTAGATGGTTCTTTTCAATTAGCACCTTAGAAGAGAGGATGCTGGAAAAGGTTTTCCTTCCCTTAAAAAAAAAAGGCGTATGAGGGAACTCCCCTTCCTTTCCCTTTTGATATAGATGCAGGAGGATGTGATGCCCAGAGCAGTGGCAGCTACTTTTGTGTCTATCGGGAACCAAGCCTGAAGATAATAGCCAACACGCTGAAGATTGCAAAGCAGAATGACAGAAAGTACATGACTCTATCTCAGAACTTTTTGCTATGTTAGGTAATAAATGTCTGTGTTGTTTAAGGCACAGTTAAGAATTCTGTTACAGGAAACTAAAAGTATCCTGACTGACAGTAGAATTTTTTCCAGGCAGTTTGAGATTATGGTGGGATGAAGTGGTATTGGAGAGAGGCTATCTCAGTCAACAGAAACAGTGTGAACAAAGTGTGGAGTGGGAAAACTCAGATTATAGAATATGTAATATAACATATTAAAAGAAGAGAGAATGGCGAGAAGTGGGAGGTAACTTGTAAAATAGTCTGGGACAGAACATAGAAGACTTTGTAGCTCTAATTCAGAGTTGAGAATTTATTCAATAAGAAATGGTGAGAAGTTGGAGATTTTTGGGTAGGGAGAACTAGAATCAAAACTATACTTGCTTTTTGAAAAGGATCTTCATATACTCACATGTGGTTATCACTGCAAGTGGTTATACTGCTCCCCTTTTGAGTTTTCTCCATCCTGTCATAAGGAACATATAATGCACGAAGTCAAGAAGAAGAACAGACTATTAGGCATTGTCTACCACTGCTGGTTAAACTTTACATGAGTGCTTAAACATTTTATCTGCATGAGGTGGTTTCCCTCTGATTCGCTGACTCATTTAAGCATTTCTAGAATCAAAGTATTTGCTATTACAGAAGATGTGCAGATGAGAATCCTTATCAGAGATGCTCATTCTATTTTGTTACGTAATTATGTTATAGTTTTACCCTGAGTTGAAACATTTTTTGTTCTTTTTAAAATAAAAGTTTTTTTCATTAAAAATAATAAATTCTTCATTGTTAAACATTTGGGAAATTAAAAAAATTGGGGACTAGGAATAAATCGCCTTGTTCCTTTCTCCTCTGAACACTACTGTCTTTAAGTTTTTTTCCCCAAACTAATTTATTTTTAAAAACTTGAAGATGACAGATTAAAGTATTTAAGTTGGAATATGTAATTGGAACATGTACACAAGCCAAAGAGATCTGAAAATACAATAATAGGTTTGAAAACAGCAAAACAGAAACATATTATTCAGTAGGAGTTTTACCAGTACTTTATTTCAGCAAGTGAAGGCAGACTAGGTTAGAGTAAATAAAGCAGATACTTTTTCTTTTGTAAAAACTTAGTAAACACTCAATTTTGTCTTGGACTTCCAGAAAGACAGTCACAATCCAGCACAGGTTACTCTTGTTTTAAACAAAGCTTTTTCCAATTTTGCTGGAGGACTCGAAGCATAATTCTGTTGTCATAAAGTCTGAAAATACTTTATACAAGGCACAAAGTAATGTTTGAAAAATGAGGGTAAAATAATAAATTCTGCCCATTTAAAACATTACATCAGCCCTGGCTGGTGTAGCTCAGTGGATTGAGCACGGGCCTGCGAACCACACAATCGCGGTTCGATTCCCAGTCAGGGCACATGCCTGGGCTGCAGGCCAGTTCCCAGCAGGGGATGCACAAGAGGCAACATACATTGATACTTCTCTCCCTCTCTCCTTCCCTTCCCCTCTAAAGATAAATAAATAAAATCTTTAAAAAACACATATCAGGCAACACTAGCTACTGCTGTTGTTTGGAACCAAGAGTTATTTAATTCTGCGACTTGTGATTTGCTTGTTACGCATTGTTTGAGACTGTTATAATGAACCTCCAAATGTACAGAGGGCGTGTCTAGAAAAAAAGTTAGAATCACTTTAAAAACCTGTTATACTCCTTACATTGAATTGACTTAAAGGTTTAACATTTAGAATTTAAAAAAAACATTTGAGCTTAATATTAATAATTAACTCGGAGAAATTTAAAACGCATTACTCTTTTCTAAGAAACACGTGTACCTGTGTTTTAGACCAGCGCGGCTCACACTGCAGTGTGCACACAAATCACGTACAGTGCTTGTTAAAATGTACTTTCTGGTTGAGAACCTCCGGGGTGGAGCCTGCGATGCTGCGTTTCTAACCATCTCAATGCCAGTGCTCCTGTTTCACTGACGACTGGTTTCAGTGGAACAGAAAAGAATTATTTGTGCTCCCAAACCAGAAAATGAATTCTGAAAACTGTCTGTTCCATCCATTTAAGCACATGTAAATTGGTCATGAAATGGTGATCAGGAAAGGCCTTTGTTCAACACCAAAATATTCAAACTGAAAAAAAATGTATGAGACATTAGCTCAGTTACATTTTCTAAAACATTTCCTTTTGTGCAGTTAATAACTCCATAGCTCTGTCATTCTTACGCATGTTTAAACTAGAGTCTGGGGGGCAGACATTGAACATCAAATACGACTTCATATTTTAAATTGTTTGTGAAGAAACTTGGAATGAGTCTTTTCCAAGACTTTGAACATATTTAAATGCAGTGAATTTCATTAATTACCCTTGACAAGTTATTAATTCTCTTTTTGGAGTTTCATACCAGCTCATGTCCCTCACTTACTGGATTTGTTTGTGATACAATTTTGCAGACATTCAGGCTAGTGACTGGCCTTCCATAAACACTCCTAAAAAGCGGGAAAAGAACTAATTCTACAATTTAATAATAGATGAGATGCTCATTATATACAGATTGTGGGGTTTTTTTATGTTGAATTCTGGGCATCCAACAGAAAATTTCTTTTTCTGCAAAGCAGATTTTCCCCACCCTTGGAGTAAAATCATCCTGCATAAGTAAAGGTTAAAGGAAGTAAATATTTATCTCACTGGTTACAAACAGAGCATTTTAACAACTTAAGAGCAGACGTGTCTGGCCCACTCTCTTGGCTCCAGACAGATGGCCCAGGGTCCCAGGCATGGCTGCAGGGCTCGTCCTGCAGGGCTCCCCAACGTACAGGGAACAGCCCCCAGGCAGCTCCTGAGGGAAACAGCCAGATGCAAATTAAATTTTTTTGAGAACTGACAATTTTCTCTGCCTTACCTGTAGATGTCAGCAAACTAGCCATTAAATATATTTCTGTCAAGGTTCATTTGTCATGTTTGATGTTCTTTAAAGATCAAGTCTGAGGTCAGTGATGAGTACCACACATCTTACTGGAAGTGATACTTTTACTATAAGCTACATGCATGCCAGCCTCTGATAAGCCAGTTACTGGCCTGAAGAGATTTTCATTTCATTTGAAATTCTCAAATTTTGTTTCCTTGTTAGCATGTGGGACTCAGCTTCTATGGTAGGAAAAGTTCCCATGGTAGGAAATTACAAAATACATGTAATTAGAAATAAATTTGCAAGAAGAAGGATCAGAAATGCAGTTAGGTTGTCCAGTTTACAGAGATTATATCAGATACACAATTGACTATTCATTAAATAACAGAGTGTTTAATAATATGAGTACTGAAGCACACAGCATTTTCAACCCCAGCTCTCCACCGCTTCTCCTCCTTCCCTCCTCCCCGTATCAACTTGATCGAAGCTAAATCGAACCCGTCATGTCTACTTCGTGCCAGGGGTTACTCAGAAAGCACCTCACTGAAGCTCACTTTCATCCTGGCCTCCAGTCTAGAACAGAGCTGTGACCTCACCCTCCCCTTCATCACTCAATGGCTTTGTGTCATGGGAAGTCCTCCGGAAACTTTTGGTGATTGGTGCCATATAGACATGAAGGGGATGGTCTCAGGCAGACGATTTTGTCACCCACACCCACCACGATGTTGGTCCCGACTGCACTTCACAACAAGTGTTCTCAGCACGCCGTAGGGTGAGGGGCAGAACACCAGGTGCTTGATTACACCTGTGCAGCCGCCTAAGTTGAAGAACCGCTGGGCTGTTTTTATTTGTTAAAAACGGTTTTCTGCATAAAATTGTCTCAGGATAAAAGTACAGAACTTAAAACATGAATTAAAATGCATAACAGAGTAGTGATAATTAAGATAGCACCCAAACCTCCTAGAGTGAGCCAGTATTGAGTAATTTGTCACAAGTTTTCTCTTCATTCATTAGGAAGATGTGGAGTTTACCCTAGTTTTAACTTAACATGGGTCTATCTTTCAATATGTATAGTGTTGATCAAGAGAGCAAGATCGTATTGAAGGACATGCTGACTGACCTGCTCTCTGTCCACTGATTTCCTGAGCTTTTGATGCCACCATAATAGCCCATAACACTGCGTCGTGCCCAGGCAAGGTCAAGCATTTAGTTTCAGTACAATAGGTATCGTGTAAAACCAGAGAGAAGGCCTGGGACTGTCACTAGCCTCACTCTGTGAAGAAGCAGTGGACACAGACTCTTGGTAGGAGCGGGCAAGAGCACTTTGATCTCACACCAGAACTGCTGCTGACTTCAGATCTTGGGCTTCCTTCAAGAAAGACATTGATCTGGATTTTTGCTTCTCTTCTGAAGATATCTGGGTTGGCCACATTTTGATGTGGTGTGGTGTTTGCTAAAAAAAATTCCAAATAACACTAGAGGAATCTACTCTATGCTATATTGTGTGCATCTGTGTTTTTACATGAGTGCCTGTGTGTGTACGTGTGTACGAGTGTGTGTTTCCACCTCTAACTCCCCTGCCCTGAGCCACAGAGCAGCACGGGGACCATGACATTTCCTGCTCAGATAGTTCCCTTTTGTGCTCCCACATGCTCTCAACACTTCCCTTTTTCCTGGAAGGTATTCAGGAGTTAGTAAAAAAGAACTGGAAAAGTATAGGACTGGTTTAACATTAACAAATTAATTTTAAGTGATATTTTGTTATGAAAGCAAATAAGCAAATCTTTTCAATCTCCGGCTGTCAGTTATAGGCTGAGGTGGAATGGAGAAACAAATTAGCTTAATGGAAAAACAATATATCTTTTATAGCAACTTTTCAATTACACTAAGCACAATACAAACTTTAATATATATACATATATATATTGCAAATGAATAAGATGCTTATAGACAAGGTAGCAAGAAAGAATACATTTGTGAATTCCTTGATATCCTTGATATATCACTGCTGGTAACTTATAATAAAGGAGGAAAACATCTGGCAGGCTGGAAAATAGTTTCTTGTGAATTTTTATGTAAAGTGAAACACTAGTTGATCTACTTTTTCTTCGTGTTTCAGTGTTTTTGCAAAATAATAAAATATGTGAATTGAATACATTGGTTTCTCCCCTAAGAAAAAACAATTGTGTACTTTTTTGTGCATTTATAACTTAGCACTGGGAAAATTGTACCTCCTGGGGATAAAGTGTTAATAACAATGATAAATGTCTGCTTTTAATAAAGGGAGTTCATTTACATTACACAAAGATCCTCATTTGGATGAAGCTTTTAAATAAAGTAGTTGTTTCTAACTAATTATCTTCCTTCCCTGGTGTTTAAGTTGCTCTCCATTTTTGTACTCTTCTAAGACTTTCTCTCTTTTTCTTTCTCTCTCTCTCCCTCTTCCTCCCTCCCTCCCCCCTCCCTTCTCCCCTTCCTTTTTGTATTTTGGTATCTTATTATTCATAGTTTCAATCTTATTCTTTTTCTTAAACAAGTCCCTTTAACATTTCATATAATAATGTTTTGGTGATGATGAACTCCTTTAGTTTTTTTCTTGTCTGGGAAGTTCTTTATCTGCCCTTAGATTCTAAATGACAGCTTTGCTGGGTAGAGCAATCGTGGCTATAGGTCCCTGCTTTTCATGACTTTGAATATTTCTTGCCAATTCCCTCTAGCCTGTGGATTCTTTTGACAGTCTTATGGGAATGCCCGTGTAGGTAACTAACTTATTTTCTATTGCTGCGTTTAAGATTCTTTCTTTATCTTTAACCTTTCACATTTTAATCATGATGTACCTTGGACTGGGCTTCTTTGCATCCATCTTGTTTGGAACTCGAGTGCTCCCTGGACTTGCATGTCTATTTCCTTCACCAAAAAGGGAGATTTTTTTACTCTTTTTTCAAGTAAATTTCCAGTTTCTTGATCTTTCTCTTCTGGCACCTCTATGATGTGAATGTTGGACCTCTTGAAGTTATCCCAAAGGCTGTTTATACTATCCTCAATTTTTGGATTCTTTTTTCTTCTTGTTGGCTTTTTTCCCTCTTTTTTATGTTCCAAATCATTTATTTGATTATTGGCTTCCTACATTCCACTCTTGTTTCCTTATAAATTGTTCTTTATTTCAATCAGTGTATCCTTTCATTTCTGACTGGATCTTTTTTAAGTTCCTTGAGTATGCTTATAGCCAGTGTTTTGAACTCTGCATCTGATAGATTGCTTATTTCCATTTTGTTTATCTCTTTCTCTGGAGTTTTGATCAATCCTTTCATTTGGGCCGTGCTTCTTTGTCTCATTTTGGTAGCCTCCCTGTGTTTCATTCTATGAGTTAGGTAGAGCTGCTCTGACTCCGTACCTTGGTAGCATGGTCTAATGTAGTAGGTTTCCTGTAGGGTCCAGTGGCACAGCCTCCCCTACCACCCAAGTTGGATGCTTGAGGTGTGTTCTTCCTGTGAGCTGAGTACACCCTCCTCTTATAGTTAAGCCTTATTTGCTGCTCGAAGATCAATGGGAGGGATTTCCTCAGGCCAGTCAGCTGTAAGCATTGGCTGTGACCACTGACCACCAATCTCTGCTCTCCTTGGAGGGTCAATTGTGCAGAGGCAGGGTGGTGGTGCTCTGATGTGTTCTGTAACTGTCCACTGGGTGCAGTGGCTCTGGGGTTTCCTGGGTGATGCAGGCCAAGGTCAGTCCCCACCTGTGTTTTTCCCAGGGCCACCCGGTCTGAGCTGTAAAGCAATCCAAGACGGCTCTTACTTGTGCTGAGCTTGGAGATTCCCAGGCAAAGCCAAGCTTTGAATCCAGGCTGGCTGCTAGTACTGGGCCTGGGGCTCACTGAGGCCAGTTATTGCTTATTTGAGAGAATTTAGGAAGTTATTCAGTTTGAACCAAGCCATTCATGTGAGTGAGTCTGTAAGTTGGGTGAGACAGAGTCTCTGGGGATCTCTTAGGTGGGTCAGTGTTAGCTAGGTTGAGGGAGTCTCAGATATGGTATTGGCTTGCCGGCTCTGTTGGGGAGGGTTTGAAAAATGGACAATAGTCTCTGCTCACCTTGATGCCTGACACTTCAGTTTCTCCCAGTATGCCACTGGTGACTGTCAAGCTGCTATCCTGTACTGGAGCTCAGAGGGAGTAAGTCTGGGTAGGAGAGTCTATGTGTAGGTTCTTTAAGAGGAACTGCTTGGGACTCCAGAAGCCTCCTCCACTGACTCAATCTCCACTGGTTTTTGCAGCCAGAAGTTGCAGGGACTTATCTTCCTGGCACTGGAACCCTGGGCTGGAAGGCCCAGTGTGGAGTGGGGACTCCTCACCCCTGAGATATCCCTCCCAAATTTTTGTCTACCACATAGGGTAGGCATCATCCCATTTTGTGTCTGCACCCCTCCTACCAGTCTGGATGGATGCGGTTTCTTTTACTCTGTAGTTGTCAGACTTCCATTCATCTTGATTTCTGATGGTTCTGAGTGATGGTTGTTCTATATTTTAGTTGTAATTTTGATGTGGTTGTGTGAGGAGGTGAATCATGTCTGTCTACACCATCATCTTGACTGGATGTTTTCCTAAGACTTTCAAAGGTCAGTTGAACTCACTGTGACACTCATTGTTCATAATATGTGTCATTATAAAAATGTATGTATATTAGAAAATCAAAATTGAGTTAGCCTGCTTTAAGGCTCAAACATTTAGTTGTGATATATATATATTTTAAATTATTGTTTTTTCCTAGCTGAAACCATTACTAATTTATAGTACTTGGAAGTTTTAAAAATTATTTTTCTGTTCCATAAACAAAAACATACATTCTTTCTTTAGAAATCAATAGTGAGAAATAACCTGTTTATATTATTCTTCCTATATGTAGAATATTTGTTTAGCCTTTTCTAAAAATTAGTCTTATATATTTCTCTTAAAAATAACTGTAATGGAGAATTGCCATAATTAAAATATTTAGGTAAAAAATGTACTAAATACCTATGAGGTCAGTGAGTGGCTTATTTATTTTACTAATTTTACCCGGATAATGGATAACACTTCTGCCTCTAATATACCATTTTCCATAACATTTTCTGGCTTGGAAGAGGTGAAAAAATATCTGTTATAACTCCAAAGGTGAAAGAAACTTCCAAATAATGCATGGTTACATTTTTTTCCTTGAGGTAGTAAGTGAATATTTGCCTAAATGTTCTAGTTGAAGTTGTCATGGATTGCATGAGAAACATTTGATCATATGTATGGAAAACGCATTTTCTTACTAAACCCATACAATTAAGAATAGCTTCAGACAGTGTTTCCATATCTCCTACCTACTAGCTTATATGGACAGATTCTCCTATGTTTATTTTCATTTGGCTAACAAAGGGGCATTCATTTCATTGTGAATTTTGGAATGGAATAAGATCTCAGACAGCGTGTGTTGACTTTAATTACTATAGGATTCTATTTATGGTTTGAGACAGGACTCTATGGAGTGTTGCAAGGTGTTGGGTTGCCTGAAGAAGAGAACCTGAATTTGGAGAGGCAGTCACAGACAGATGGTGCAATAAAGGACTCTAGCTGTTGTTCAAATCCGGGCCTCTCTCGCTCCCTCTTGGAGGAATTTGGGCCATGTACATGGCTTCCACCAGTCCCAGTTTTCCCACTTCTAAAGTAGTTGTATTTACTGCAAAGTGCCGTGACAGTCACCTGACACTGTGCATGTAAAGTGCTTGGCACAAAGGAAGTGGTCAATAAAGTATCTGTTGTATCAGTTTCTTCCTCCGAGAACCTGATACGCTCAGTGATGATTTAAATTAGATACTTTCATTTCATCCATTGGGACAATTGTGCAGTTTTTTTCAATTATAATAATTAACATCTTAAAATGGTATTCATACCTTTATATAACACATTTATTACAACCACATAAAATAGTGTACTTGGGCTCAGTTTAACTTAGTATGATAAGAAGGTAGAATTACATCATAATTCTAGTTTTTCAGTTGGTAAACCTAAGCAAAGAAAAATTAAGTGACTGGACTATAGTTACAATATCCATAGTGTAAAATTAAGTATTAAAATTATTATATTAAAATTCCAAAGATTGAGATCTTTCGTATGAACAGGAGGATGTGTTTATATCGCAAAGCAGTTGTACATAATCGATTCTATAGAGAGGGCATTTAATACATTGATTTGGAAAGTACACTTTTCATTTGCATTTGATTTTTATGCTAATAATAGTAGAAAAGTTTTTCATGGCCTTAAATGCATTCGAATTTATTTCTAGAACACTGGCAGAAAAAAAAAACCCACACTTTTGAGTGATGGAAAAGTCTTTCAGAGTATCATGGCAAAAGAAAGAATCTTTTCTCATGACACTTAATGCCAAGTCAATGCTCAGCTTGACTTCTGACACATACTCTGTGTTTCTTGAGGAATCTGACACTGCTCTAGTTGTCTTGCATCTTCTTATACCACATCAGAGCCTTTATGCTTCATATAAAATTATATTCTCTGGCCACATATAAATTGCCATTTTTCTCTTCACACTTGTGTTATATAAAATTTCTCACTTTTGATTTCACCAAGATACGCATTTGTTTGCCATTTCTCTGAACTATGTCCTGCAAGACAAAGTATTCTTGCTGTTGATACATATCTGATATATTAAACCAGCCCATATAGTGGCCTAATTCCCTAGCTTATTATTCACCTGATTAGCCCTCCTACATCTGTGGATCTGTGAAAAGACTTTCTCTAACTTTATTCCACCTTCATCTGAGACAGACGAATGTCTCCTGATCTTGTAAAATGATCTCAAAAAACCATTTTTAAGAGTGTAGTGATTTTATGTTAAGAGAATAATCCAGCCAACGTAATGCCCATTTTTGTCATAGCTCCAGGTTCCCTATATTCGCATTTGCCATTTCAGACTTTTGAGGCCTAGAAGGATCTCATAAGAGAAAGACGTTTACATTATTCAAACCGTGCAGGATCCACAAAATTAACAACATACTCTTCTTGGTTCACGAGGTAGACACTTGGTTCCCTCCTGTGGGTCCCCAGTGAACTGGAACTCATTAAACCCAGACACATTTGGACACCAGACCCCTCTCTAACAAGGGAAGGGGTCACCGCAAGGAGAAGCACAGAACTGCCAGTCACAGTCACCTCCCACCAGAAACCTGTTTTAATGAGTGTGTTCTTGCTTCTCAGAGCAATCCTCAGTGCTCTCACTTTGCTCTCAGCAGGAACACCTGGGATTCTTCAGTCTTGCCATGTGTGGTGAACAGCCCAAAATAGGCCCGCTGCGACTTCCAAGATGGATTGCTAGACTTTGTGAGTCACCTCGGAAACCTAAGACTCTGTGCTTTGTGATTTTTGTTTGCATCATTAGGAATTTCAGCAAAGCTAACCACAATTACTTGTAGCTAATCTTAGCAGATATGAAAGCAAGCATTTTTCTTTCAAGTCCATACACATATGAAGGGCAAAGAAAACCTGGGGTCGGATAGCCCTTTCACAACTACCTTCCACAGCAAAATGCTCGCTGACAGTAGTTTTTTACCATAAATATGGTATTTCACTAAAAATGAAAAATGTATTTCCAAACTCGATGCAGTTTTGAACATTTATCTTTGCAGATAATGCTAGTAAGGAATAATTAGCTCTGGGGCATTAAGCAGACAGATTCACACTGGATCTTCATAACAGGGAGGTAGGCCAGGCTCTGAGAGGACCTTCAGGTCAGCTGGCATTCTCATGAGACTAAAGCATCAACAGAACTGGTCTCACCGAGCAGAGTTATCATGCAAAGGCTTTACCAGAGTAAACTCCAGTGTGCACACCATGTCCTTTCTTATGCCTTTTTATTAGAGAGATGATATATATAAGTTAGGAGGGCCTTCTTTTGGTATATGTACCTGTAGGAAAATGGGAGGTAGAACCCGGAAATAACCCGGAAACAGAAATAGGATGATGTAATGTAATGGCCTGATAAATATAGATCCAATGACAATCAGAATCTAGGTTGCCTCCTACTTAAAGAAGAATCATATACACTGTTACATAACTTTATGCCTCAAACTGATTCAAAGGTCACACCAGGCTGTAATATTTGGGTATAAAGGTACTCTGGCAAGCAAGAAAACAGGAAATGCGAAAAAAAATAGAGACTGGGAAGTACAGAGCAACAGAAGGCAGAGAAAGGAAAGACATGGAAATGGTGGTATTGGTGCCATAGAGTCTTTTCTAGACCCAAAGGATACCCAAAGTAAAGCATCTGACTAGATTAAGCCATCATTTCTCAAATACTTTGGCATAGGGAGAATGGGGAACATGCTGTAGGAAATTAAGCTAAAAATTAGAGAGCTAATTTCAGCTGGTAGTTCTGGTTTGTCACAACAATCTAAGCACATTTGTCAGAGCTTTGTGTTATGTCAGGTTCATGGAATTACAGTCTCAAATGCCTCACATTCATGTCCAGATGACAAATGATGACTTACACTCCTAGCACCCCATTAACCAGTGTTCTTAAGTCACTTCGGCAATGTAAGTCCTCAGACACATTAAGAGTACCAAGCATTATTACCACCATTAGCTTGTGGAAAGGAGAAAATTGAGACTCAAATAACTGAAATTAGTTGTCCAAGATTACACTGTGTATGCTGGGGCTGAGTTAACAGGTAATCTGATGCTGTTTACATACCCTATCTTATATTCATCTTGCTTTCTAAACAAAGTTATTGGTTACCAGGGTGTGCAATGCTATAATTTTAGAAATTTCTAAAGAGTACATGAATTCTTTTAGACCAAAGATGACTCACAAAACAAACACATGAGCAATTGTTTGGTTCCCTAAGTTTCAAGACAGTGCAGGTGGCCAGAAGATTAATTACCTAAGGCCAGACTACCTAAATATTTACTGGAAGGGGAGAGTTTTTAATTTGTGGAAATTAACTTATGGAGGAGTAGGATACACACCCAGAAACAAAGTTTCTGACCTCTTTTGGAAGAGAATACTTTCTTAAAGTTTGAAAGGGGACAAGGAGAAGGGGTTGGATACTTTCTTAAAGTTTGAAAGGGGACAAGGAGAAGGGGTTGGATTGGTTTTCAGTTCTCAGAGGGGGCTGTCAGAGACCAGAATCTGGACCACTGAATGCCAGAACTGCTCACGTTGGCTTGTGAGAACCAATTGTTAAATTTTCGAGAATTTTGTTTTTAATTACAGCCATTAATAAAAATTAAATTATATGCTTAAAATTAAATAACATAATAAAACCCATTAATAGACACTTGATATTTATCATTTGTTAACTATTTTAGTACATTTTACTCTTACTTGTGCTGTTGAGGTTATTTATATCTATTGTATCTGTGTGGTGGGAATGCTCTGAATGGCACGCTTCTATGCACTTCTGTCTAATTTCACTTGCAGTAACTTTATATTAATAACCCAAAGTAGATGGTGGTGGGGATTTCGCCACAAGGGAAACTGGCAGGCAGAAATGCTAATGATTTATTGTTTTGTTGAATGTCTAGACTAGGGCTCAAAACTAGGCCTCGCCTATCATCTTTTCTTATGCTCACCCAAAGACATGTATATTGATTTTAGAGAGAGGGGAAGGGAGGGAGAGAAACATTGATATGAGAGAGAAACATTGATTAGTTGGTTGCCTCTCTTTTGGCTGAGACCCAGGACTGAATGAACTTGAAACCCAGGCATGCAACCCAGGCATGAATTGGACCCATGACATTTCAGTTTACAGAATGATGCTCCAACCAACTGAGCCACACTGCTCAGCACCAATCATCTGTTTTTATAAATAAGTTTTATGTATTGTATATGGCTACTTCCATGCTATAATGGCAGAGTTGAACAGTTTTGAAGGAATGTATGCCCATAAAGCCTAAAATATTTACTGTCTGGCCCATTATAGAAAAAGTTAGCCAGTCCTCATCTAGACTTAAAAAAGTGATGAGGGAAATGTTGATAATGTAAATTAAACTTAAAAGCATGTTGTTTGTAGCTCTTATTTTGTGAATAGCACAAAAAACTGAGAACATATTCTTCCAATATTGGAAAACTATTCTCCGATTCAGCAAAATAATCATTCAAGTTATTGATAAGTGAGTGAAATTTCAACAAAAGCATGTTGAACCTAAAAGAGATTTTAGCTTAATAAATATAATATGTATGGGAGTGAGAAGTAGTTTAATAGTAGATCATACATCAGACTTAATGAAAACAATTTTATTGGGTAAAGAGTTAGTGGGTCACCTCACACCCATTAGAATGGCTACTATAAAAAAAACAGAAAATAAACATTGGAGAGCATGTGGAGAAGTTGAAACTCTTTTGCTCTATTGGTGGAAATGTAAATGATGCAGCCACTATGGGAGTTCCTCAAAGAATTTAAAATAAAACTACATATGATCCAGCAATTCCACTTTTGGATATGTCTATGAAAGAATTAAAAGTAGATCTATAAAGAGATATTTTCATACCCCTGTTCACAGCAGTACTATTTACAATAGCTAAGAGGAGGAAGCAACCCAAGTGTCCTTCAACAGAAGAATGGATAAACAAAATATGATATATACTTGTACATACAATGAAATATTATTTAGCCTTAAAAAGGAAACACGTATCACCACACACTATAGCATGAATCTTTAGGACATGCTATAGTGAAATAAGTGATGCCAAGTGAAGTAAGCCAGTCACAAAGTTACAAATACAGTGTGAGTCCACTTATATGAAGTGGTAGCGGAATCTAGAGCAGTCTAATTCATGGAAACAGAAAGTACAACAGAATGGTGGTTACCACAGCCTGGGGAGGGAGCACTGGGGAGTTATTTTTGGTTGGTATGGAGTTATAGTTTTGCAGGATGAAAACATTTTGGAGCTGTGAATATGCTTAACACTATTAAACCATATACTTAAAATGGGGTAAGATGATAGATTTTATGTTATGTGTTTTACTACAATTAAAAAAAGTAGATATATTGTCATTAGTCAAATCATGGTTGAATTGCAACCATAGGTCAGTGATAGATACAAAAATTGAGCAAACATTAACTAAAAGCATTCACTGAAAATCAATTGGTCATAGGGAATTTATAATAGAGAACATTGTATATTTTATTATTGCTTGTAAACTGTATATTACATATCCTTTATTTGAGTAATGTGTAGAATAAATTACATGTAAATTAATGTGTAGAATAAATTACATTTCCCTACCCAGAAAACCAGTGTTAGGACTACGCTCCCAACCAGGAACTGAGGTCCGCTCCAATGGAGGGACACTGGTCTGGGTTCAGTTCCTCGGCTCCAGAATTTCTGAATGGTTCTTTTTTGATTCTTATCTCTCTGTTAGACTTATCATTTTGATCATGTGCTGTTTTTCTGATTTTGTTGAATTGTCTGTCAGTGTCTTCTTTAGCTCACTCAGCTTCCTAAAAACAACTATTAGAATTCTTTACTGGAAAAATTGCAGATCTCCATTTCTTTGGGTTTGGTAACTGGAAAATTATTATCGTGTTCCTTTAGTGGCATCCAGCTTCCTTAATTTTTCATGTTTTTTTAATTGTTGAATTGCTGTCTTCATATTTGAAGAAGTAGTCATGCCCTCCAGTGTTTACTGATTTGCCTCAGGAGAGAAACACCCTCTGCCAGTCTTGCTAGAGGTTTGGAGGCTTTCTAAGTAACCTTTTCTGGAGATGCACCTCCTCCACACTTCTTATTGCCTCTTAAATTCTTAAGATTGTATGCCTTCTCTTGATCCTGCAAGGCCAATTGTTGACAACCTCCTAAATGCTTTTCCTTGGGCTCTGTCCCAGTCCCACAGTATCACACTGGCTTTCTGCATGTGCTCACCTGCAAAGCATACCATCTGCAGACACTCACACTTGCCACCTTTGCGCAAGTGCACAGGGAGCCGGCCGTGGGGTGTGGTGCGAAGGGGGTGGTGAGTCATTCAGAATGTTGGGAGCAGAGTGAAACTGTTCCTCTTGTCCTCTTCAGCATATCCAATCTCCAACTTTTTGGTCTCAGTGATGCACTGGAACTTGTCTGCTGGACTCCCAGATTTCCACAATGGTAACCTCAGCTGTGGATAATTAATTAAAATCATTGCTCTCTCAGGGGAAGATGGAAAAAAAACTCAATTTCACCACCCTCCTGGCATAACTCCTGATATTTTTTACTCAAACTTATCTATTCTACTTTATTTTTTAAAATATTGGGTAAGATACATACATTCATTTTACATTTCACTAATTGGTCGCAGATTGTAGTTTATAAAGTATTAATTTAGAAAATTTATACTTGTTCCCAACGCCTTCTTTTTTTCCTAATTTAAGGGTTTCTTTATCAGTCAGTCAGTCAGCTGTCATTCTTGCATGCCTAGCTAGCCTGATTATTCTAAGCATTCCCCCCTTTTCCCAAAGTAAAGAGATAAAACTTTTCTAGTGTTTTCAGAAGTGATGCTCAACTATTAATTCCTGTCTGTCCCACCACACCACCAGTTCCTAACCACAGCAGCTGCAGCTTTGTACCCCACTGGTGATCTCTTCTCCTTTAGCTCTTGCTTCAGGGTCCTGGTTTATCTGTATGACCTACCTGGCACAGCACAGCACTCATTCAGTGTTGGCCTGGTGTATACACTACCATCCCAGGGTCGGCTGCTACTCCTGTTGTAGGTATGAATAATCTTCCAAGTAAGCATGTTACTTCCCCCAACCCCAAAGACTATTTATCCAGGGGAACTTCCAAATAGTTTCTTTTAGGATTTAGCTAAGAAGATAGGTTTATTTTCTTGATGCTGCTGAAAAAATTATCAGATACCTTCATTTTACCAAATCCTTTACTTTTTTATATAGGAATTAAGACATGGAAGATCTTTTCAGGGCTATTTTTATGGAATGAGTATGTAAGCCCAGAATAGGAAATATAGATTGGCTATGGGAAACTAGACTTTGGGGGTAACCAGGAATAAACTCTTAATCTATTTTATGGCAGCAAGAGAAGTCCATCTTTTTCTTATTTTTCTTCTTCTTTTATCTCTTGTTTTCTTCATTCATTCAGTCGACCTATTTAACATATAGTCATCGACAGCTGACCATGTGCCAGGCACTGGGGTGCAAGGGAAATAGGGAAGTGATTGATAGGGGCTGTAGTCTAATGGTGGGGGAAAGACCCTGGCTGATCAGAAATTAAAATGTTACAGTCAAAGAGGTATCTAAATCAGAGTGGAGCACGCAGGTAAGGCTGTGCTGAGGAGATGATATTTGAGCCAAGTCACAAAGGGTGAATAAAAGTATAAAAAGGCCAAAAAGGGGAAATAGGGAATTTGTCTTAGTTTGGGTTTCTCTGAAAACCGCCTGTGATGAGGACTCTGGTACATGAAGTTAATTTTAACACGATCCCAGGAAGTTAGAGTGAAACAGTGTGAATCGGAGGCAGAAGAGAAAGTCAGGAAAGGTTGTGTTTTTCAGCTCATTTCAACTGTGGGCAACTGGGGCTTCATGCCATTGAAGCCTTTGGAAGAATGTGTAGAATGTACTGCAGAATTGTCTCTCCCAAGGACAAGTGGCAGGGCACCTCTCCAACTCCTGTCCTCTTTACAATATGGTGTGTATGTATACATTCACACGTGGTATGGAACGTGTGTGTATGTGTGCTTGCACATGTGGTGGAAGGAGCATGGAGAATTGACTGCCTTATTTTCTAATGGGTTGACACCCTTGTTCCTTGTAGTCAGTAACAAATGGGGTGGAATAAAGAGGTTCTAAATATCTTGTACCATTTTCCAAATGTTCTTCATTTCATGTAAGTTGAGGCCTGCCTAAATTTTCCCTAATCTACCTCAACATGCCTTATAATTTGAATAGATTTTCCCCACGTTCTTGTGTAGGTAATACGTCCAGTCTCACTTTTTAGTGTTGTGGATGTCCATTTATTTCTAAATTCTATGTTTTAGTAAAAAGGTAGTGACTTCAATGAGGACTGCATTCTTGTTGGAATTTTGATCTCGGGTATGATATCAGTACACCAGTTTACCATACCATACTTCAGTGTACAGAGAAGTGCTGTATTATCTTCAATGGGAACACTTGTGGAAATCAGCTTTTGCTTCATAAAAAGACCTTATGGACTGCTTCTTAGGTTCTGTAATTCCTAGTTTCTATGAGTAGAAGAAATAATCAGAAGAATTATATTAATTTATTCATGATCAGTGAGCAATAGAGACCATACTCAACCTCATAGTTAAAATGTTAAATGGAATACTATGCACTAATACAAAAAATGAGGTTAGGAAACTGATTGGGAAAGGATTTAGTAATTTAAAGGCAAAATATAAAATTTAGGAATAAAATTTATTCCTATGAGAAAAGTTATTTCTACATAGGAAAATATAATTTCTCATAATTTTCTTTCAACTTATATAATCAGATTAGAATAACTTTTTTGTAATAAAGTAATGTATAATGGGAAATAGTCTGTTGGGTAAGTAAAATTAATTTTAGAGAAATAACAAAATTATTGCTGGGAATATTATTCAAATATTAACTTATTTTTCATTCTTTATACTTTCCAGATTTTTTCAAAGTGGCTAATTTATAATATTTTCCCAAATATTACAACTTAGCATTTTTTTTTATTTTTTTCAAAGTTGCATGCTGAGACTGCCTATGTAGCAGATTCAACTTATTTTACTTTAAAATGAAAAAGGGCTTGGGTGTAAACAGCTGCTTCAAAGTAAGAGGTTTATGGGATTTAAGAGCTTTTTCTAAACACTACTAACAAGAAAAAATACTCTAAAAAATAACTGAAAAATACCTAGAAATATGCCACCACTAACATGTATTTAAAAGTCCATACTCAGGTCTCTCTTCTCTTGGAACTTTTGGGTAACACGATGTATGTGTGTGTATGTGTGTATCTATCATGGTCTCCAGTAATTAAACTATACATATCCTCATGAGTAAAAACCTCTGACTTCATTTGATCATCTATGTCATCTGGAATTAGGTTTTAAGGCTGTTGCTGCTCCGAATCATTTCTAAAGTTCACTGAGCTCTTTATCAACAAGGCACCCTATAAATCTACATCATGACACAGTAAAAAATAGACATGCAAGTATTGTCATGTCTATTCTAAAAGTAGAGCCCCTGAATTACAGATTATAATTAGCTTGAGAGACTAAATTATATTTAGGGCCATTTGCAGGGCATACTTCCTGAAGTACATGCCTGCCAAATGATTGTGGTCATATGTTTAATATCTCCTTGGTTTCAAGGATCCAATCATTTTCATACCCATTCTTCCGGGCCACATCCCCACAAGCTACATAATCAGCATACTATTAACTATTGATATTTCCCTGATCACCAATATAGCAGCCTATACAATGTTTTCTACATGAAATTATAGGAATATTAGAACTTTAAACTTAGAAGAAAATTCTAAAATTACCTATATGTGCAGTGCTGTTCTATTTCAAAACCAGTTAGGTGTGCACCATGCTAATAAATGTTTAGCAGTCAGCTTTCTTGGGGAAAAATGACAAACCCTGATTTAAAGCATCTGACAATTTCTATGGTCAGTTTCAATCTTCCAACATGATGGCTTCACTGAGTGTGGTGTCATTTCCACCACACAGACACAATACACCTAAATGACCTCAAGAGCATAGATAATAGTAAGATACTTACAAGTGATGAGTTCTGTACATTTATTGCCTTAGTTTTTTCAATAGAGTTTGATTTCACATTTATATAATTTAATTTTTATTACTGGCTGTGTTTAATAACAGACTTGTAAAGTTCCTAAAATTTTAACAAGTGACTCTCATCAGTTTGTATGAGCCAGCTCCAGTACACTCCTAGGCATTAAAAATGTTATTACTGGTTGCAGATGAGGATATGGGAACCCAAAAGAGGTAATTAAAATGAACATGTACTGGCCAATTATTGGAGATCGTGAGTGGTGTTGAAACAAGAAATTATAACTCCAATAACCCTTTAAAAAACTCAATGAGTCCAGAACTCTTATTCCTATTTTACAAATGCAAAGACAGAATTCTTCAAAAGTCACAATGCTATTAGGTGACAAAGCCTGAATTAGAGCTCAGGTTCTCTAACTGTCTGGATTATCACTGCTGTTTATAGTAATATCTCCTGCACTCTAGGCCACATAAACTATGGAAGACCACCAAAGGCCATCAGATCAGACACGGTGAGAGAAAGCAATGAACATGTGCCTGTTAAAACACTGCTTTTAGTGGTGAATATGGCCACAGATTTAAAAAATATGTATGAACAGTGGATAATTATGACTACCTTGATCTGATTTCAGAAATAAAATACTAGTTTTAAATGTTTAGTAACTAAAGGGTAAGGTAAAAATAAGACTTAAGGAAGAATAGAAAGAAATATATCAGAGTATACTAGTTATAATATTGAAGAGTGTAATGTAATGATGGGGTAGAAAGTATAACTCTACAGAAATTATAATTAATGACTTTTTAACAACTCAGTATTGTGAGGACCCATGACTCAGTAAAGAGATGAGACAGAAGATACAGATGTTCAATAAAACAGTGTCTAAGGTGAATTATTTATGCAGGATCAGAAACTTACTAACATTCTTGTTGTATGTTGCTTTTAGTTGGATATCAACAACAACAAAGAGAAAACCACACACAAAAAGCTAAACTCCGTGAATACTGATAGATTTTTGCAGTTGCTTTGAAGATTAATATATGCTATTATCACATAATATTACTTAAAAAGGCCTAATGAAAATGATCTAAGAAAATAAAGATAATAACAGTAAAAGAGTGTAATTATAATTAAGTTACTTTATAATAACAGTGAAAATTGATTTATTTTTTATATTTTTAAATCTTTATTGTATTTTTTCCCATCACCATTTAGTCCCCTTAAACTTCCTCTCCCACCCCCCAGAAAATGGATTTAGAAGTCGAAGATCCACCTTTTAGGAAGTCTCATTACTGAACTTCCGTCATAATTCATTTTCTTCTTCTAAATCATATCACCAAAAGTGACATGTGGAACAAACATCAAATTTGAACAGAGCTTTCTTTGCCTTTTTTGCCCCAGTCACGGCAGCCGCAGGGGGAAGCGTGGCCTCTGGGGTGAACCAGGGTGTGTTTCTAAGCGGAAAGCTCCCTGCCTTTCCTCAGGGCGCCAGCGGCTCTTTCACACGTGACCATCGACATGAACGGTTCAGAAGGGGTTTGAAAAACTGGGCCTTGTCACTGTGTCACCTCTCCACCCACTGACTCGATGCCTGACAAACAGTAAAGAGTGAGAGTGACAAGTGGCTATCACCTGCTGTCTCAGGGATCTCCCATTAGGGCAAAGCCTGAATATGGAGCTGAGCGTCCTCCATCAACTCCCAACTTAGAGAAAACAACCCAGTAGAGCTAAAACTGCTAAGTGAACCATGTATAAAGTGCACAAACTAGGAAAAGGAGGTACCACAAAGAAAAGAACGTGAAAACCCAAGCAGATAGATTTCATAGATTTTTATCTTGATGTGTTTCTAGTATCTTCATACATGGCCTTTTTGTTTCACTAACACAATGTACACTGTGTCTAATATGTACATACATTAGATTCTTGCTCCGACAGTGTTCTAATTGTTCTACACTGTGGAATTCGTTATAGGGCAGACTCACTCTGAATCTTACCCATGGACAGTTATTATTGGAAGGACAAGAAAACCTGATGAAAACGCTTTAACATTTAGCATAGCCCCCCACTGTGCATCTGTGACAATGCATGGATTACACGTCTATGGCAGGGTTTATACTATTTTACCTCAGTGTTATAATGACTTCTCTGCCTTTTGGGCCAAGATTCAGAAATCTAAGCCGGGGTAGCCCACTTCTGAGTTACCGTCTGGTGATCAACCCCCCAAAATATCAAAGTAGCTTCTTCCCACAATTCCTTGTCTTATTCCATTTTCTGTCCTCTGCCTTCTTCACACTATTAAAATGTAATAGAGACCAGAGGGAAATATAGGTCTCTCTTTTTAAGCATGTCTTATATATTTGTCTTAGAGTGTCTAGGCATTACAGCAATGGGCACTCCCAGAGAAACTGGAGATGAAGTGAGGCACCAACGTCAATGTTCAGAAGAGCAGAACCATTACTGCTTTGCCTGGGGAAGGAGCCTGGTACATGCGCACATGGGATGGGGGCCAGAAGAGGGCCGTGAATCAGACCGGGCTGGGTTTGAGCCCCTATTCTACTTCTCGTTGTGTCTGTGAGCCTCCAGCCAGTTAGCCAACTCTCTGTGCCTCAGTTTCCTCAACTTTAAAATGGAGATAAGAGTACTCAGTCCATTGATTCTTGCTAAGATCAAATGAACTGAAATAAGTGTTTTATTAAGTGAACAATAAATAAATATTAACTAATTATATAAAACATCACGTTTAAATACCTCCTTTTAGTCAACTGTATAGAACAAAAGGATATACAGTTTTTCCTATCAGATAATTATGAGGATTAGATAAATATTTATTAATTTAATGAAGTTGACATCCACCTGAATAATTGTGACATTACATAGTTGTGATTATTCATGACATTGGTGTATTAAATGTTACATGTAGTCCTATGGTAGATATGTTGAAATTAGGAAATGCTTTTCATTATACTTATAGCTGGATTTTAGGGATGAGCTTCTCAATATTTTAGTTACTCCAGTTTTGTAAAAAAAAAAAGCTTATTAAAACATGTGAAATATACCTTCTTCTTGGAAAAAAACTATATGGTATTAATATTTTACCTTGAAAAATTTTTAGTGTAAAATGGTTAGGACTTTTTTATGTTCCCAATGGAAACATTTAAATTCTAACAAAAAGAAAAAAACCCACTTATTAAAAGGCTATAAGATCTAAAATAAAAATAGCATTTTATTTTCTAGTGTTATATAAAAGAAACTTGTTTGAAAAAGATAATTACTCTATGGAGTAGGCATTTGGTATGTTTTTAAAAATAAATGAAAACATACAGGTATAAACAGATCTAATTATATCCCTGATTCCAGAATTTAATACTTGTTACTATAATTTAAGCTTTAAAATGCCAATTTTAATTTAATATATAATGTTACGAGATGAACAGAGACAATGCTGACAATTTGTAAATTAGCACTGGATCCCCCTTCAAAAACATTAGCCTTTAAGCTTCACGAGGACAGAGATGACCTCTGGTTGGCGGTGCTCTCTCAAGTGCCCTGAATAACATAGGTATGCAGTGGGTGCACAGTGCGTACACTTGTAGTTGATGCTCTCTTATTGGCCTAAAGGAAATAGGTGTTTGTCTTTAAACCAAAAATAAAAAAAAAAAAGAAAAGAAATCAGAAAGGACTAATGAGAATAATAATTTTGAGATATGCTTATGCTCTTTTTTCATTCCTTCTTGTATGAATATCGATTTTTGAGAGGGCACTGAATGCATAATTTATATTTTTGATTCCTGTTATTTTCTTGATTATTGAATATTAGTGTTTCAAAGCATTTACTCCACTTCAAGGAGTGAATGTTAGGGAGTAACATTAGTAAATATACATGGCTAATAAAAATGCCTGGTTTAAAATTTTTCCCAAAGATTTTTTTTTACTTTACATTTAAGATAATTTGGGTGGGGGGCAGGGCTGGGAATACAAGACAGAAAACTGTACTTGAACAAGAATTAAATAAAAATTTTTTTTAAAAAGGAAAAATAAATAAATAAAATGTAAAGGTCATTAAAAAAGATAATTCATTCATCACTTGGGTTATTTTAAAATTTTGATTTTTTTGCTTCAGACTAACAGTAGCCATAACAATAACAACACACCTACCTACCATTTATTAAGTGATTGCCATGGGCCAGGCACTGTCCTGAGCACTTTCCATGTACCACCAGGGCAGCTGTCAGAGCAGTCATGGGACTGGACACTAGTTACTTCCATATTACAGTGGAGGAAACAGACAGAGAGAAACTGACCTGCTCAAGTTCACACAGTGAGTGAGTGTCAAAGCCAAGGGGTAAGCCCAGGACATCTGTTTTCAACCCTCATCTGACAAAAATCAAAGCCTTTATAAACTTTATAACTCATATCATAAGAATTATATACAAGTTATATACATAATATAGGATTAACACCCCAGTTCAATTAATGATTGTTTAAGGACACTTTGACAAGGAGAAAATTCTGAGATGTCCTAAATTATATTACAGCAGGCTGGAAGGTGGAAGAGAGAGACGAGAGAAGTTAATCAGTTAACTGCGAGCTAAAACCAACAAAAGACACCGCACATTCCTGAATGTGAGATGAAATTTTGCATTCACTTCCATGTGTCTATTTCCATAATTATGCAAACAGCCACCAGGTGCTCCCTTACTTGCTAACTCATGAACTTTCTGTACTGTTGCCCACAGCCAATCCCAGAGAGCCAATACTTTGTCTTTATGAACTATGCACCTGTCCAAGAACTAACCCCGTTTCACCTTCCCTGGCCTCCTTTATCCATAGCCGGTGTAAGTTGTTTCCAAACGAGTTATTTCCTTCTTCCCCAGACAACGTGTGAACGAGCGCCACCAGCTCCGGGATGGCGGACATACTGCCTTTCCCATCTGGCCCCACTGTGCGTGGTTCAGGCTGCAAGCCCAGGACCCGCCCCTTTCCTGCCTAGCGTGTAGCCCAACAAAGTCTCTCAGAAAAGCTTTCCACTGCAGAGATTTTTGTAGCAATTAGAAAACAGCTTTCCCTTGAGGAAGTATAATCACAAACAATAAAGTTGCCAAGAATTTGGAAAAGAAATTTATAGCCTTTTGTTTTTGTGTCAGTTGTGGAAACAGAAAGTCCTCTGGGTATTTAAACAGAGGAGACTTAATACACAGGGAATTGGTTACAAGGTGTTGGACAGGCTGGAGGTAAAAAACAAAAAAAAAGCAGGTGATGCAGTTACTCAGAGATTAGTGACTACACGAAGCCACTTCCATATTTGGTATGGGAACAAAGGAGGAAATGCTGTTACCCGGAGCCCATCTAACGGTAGCTAGGATTGCGCGAGCACCCATGGATGCTGCAGGGCCATGAGGATCACAACAGTCACGACCCTGTGGAAAACCAGGAGCCCAGGAGATGATTGCCACCTGCCCCATCATGGCTTCCTGTAGGACCAAAACAAAGGCCGCCAGAACTCACACTGCTCCTACCACCCCCGAAACCATCTTCTGCATCAGGCAGCTCAGAGCAGCCCACGTGCACTTACTGCTGCTGCTGTTGTTTCCCAGGACGCTGCCAGAACAGACAGCGAAAAGGGGCTTATCCTTTCCTGCCACTTTATGTGTCCTGCCTGCGCCTCCCATTGACAGGACTAGGCTGCAGCCACACAGCAAGGGAGTCTGGGAAATAGAGATGTCAAGAGTGTAACCCCCAGTGATACAAAGCAAAGACGGTCAATTTTTCACAGGCAATTCTTCACTGTAGAATTTAGTTTTAGAAGCAACATAAGCCATCTAAAAATGAATGTGTGTCTGTGTGCATATACATATATATATACACATATACACACACTGTAGATTCCACTGTATTGAGTTTAAGATTCCACTGTATTGAGTTTAAGCAGAAGTAAGTCATTGAAGGGTATTCTGTATAGTCCACAGCCTCTGAGAGGGCTCTGAAGTTGGGCTTGCAGCATACTTGGCCAGGTTAAACCCACACTATACTGAGGGGCTGCTCTAGCAAAGGCCTCTTACCACCTTTGGGCACAGACCCCACGCTGGGCACTGCTGACACTATACGTTAAATACCAAAATCTCCTCTACTGTTTAAAACCAAGTACCTTCCACTGTCCATCCTCATAAAAAAACTTCCATTCCACTGTCCATTCCTCATGGTGCCTAAGCCCTTGCATTGCTCTCTTTGGAATCAAAATCCTGTATAATGTCTTTATCACAAGCCTATCTTAGAGGGAGCCTGGGAAAAACAAGTTTCTGACTTCTACCTTGGGAGGTGGTACTCATTGTGTCATTCAATCTTGGGATAAACCATCATTTGCAAACTACCTGATACAGTGACCATGATTGATCAACATTTGTTGGATACTTACTCCATGCCAGCCACAGTTCTATTCATTTCCCAGATAGTCCCAGTACTATGAGGGAGCTATTATTATTACAACTTCCCTTTTACAAATGAGGGTGCTGAGGCACAAAGGGGTATTTTCAATCAGCTCATGGTTCCATAGCTACTATGTGCCAGATCCAGGATTTGACCTTAGAATTTCTGGCTTCAAGTTTGAGCTCTTAAGCACTTGACTACACTGTACATGGCAAACGCTCAATAATAATAGCTGCTTATGTTCTTCATTTTTCTCTCCTCCTCTGCCTCCTCCTCCTTCTTCTTCGGCATGGGGCGGACCGAGGTGAAAGACTAGAGGAAACTGGAGAGGTGCCCAGAAACCAGGTCATGAAGGACCTTGAGATTGTGTTGAAGAGTAAGGACTTCGTCTTGCAGGTCAGTGGCTCCCAGATCCGGCATTACACCGGAGTCCCCTGGGCAGGAGTTGAGGGCAGCGGAATTCAGATCCAAGTAACTCACTAAGTGTACAAAGAGGGAGAATAGAGGAGGATCAAACACAGAATTCTCTTTGGTATTGTTTCACAACTTCTTTTGGTATGTATAGGAAGAAGAGTCCAGGAAGCAGAATGAGAAGGACTAGTTAGAAAGGCGAGAGGCGAAACAAGGGAAATATTATTTTCGAATCCAGGAGAGATCACTTGAAGAGGGTGAGATTGGCCAGGAGCATTGAATAGTGCAGGGATGCCAAGAGAGAGAATGAAAAACTGAAAAACTGGCTTTTAAATGTATAAACTCCAGAGTAGTCATTGAAATTATCTTAGTAAGAGTAATTTCATTATTGTGGAAGTAGCAGCAAATTGCAAAAGATTGAGGGATGCAAAGAAAGATGTAGAGAAAGGAAGTACAACCCGCTCTTACATGAAGGATGACTGAGAAGGAAGGGAGTAAGTATGGGTCAAGGGTAAGCTCTTCACTGAGGTGGAAGGAACTTCAACATAATTACATGGTGCTGAAGGATCCAGTTGAGAAGTTGATGATGCAGGAAAGAGAATAAATAATCAGCGATATAAAGACCTTGAGTAATTGAGAGCAGATAGGATCTAAAGAACAGATGCAGGGACCAGACTTGGGTAGAAACTTCTTTCTCTAGGACACCAGAAAAAGATGGCACACTTTCAGATGAGTGTATCTCTGTAGGGAAAGGAGTGTGAGAAAGATCTTCCCAGATAGGTGTCCTCCTCCCCTACCTCCCTCCCCGCACCTACGCCATGAACTGTGAGGAAATGTCTTTTGAGGGAGAAGAGGGATATCATGTCTAGAGAGAATGATGGCTGTGAGGGACTGCCGCTGAAGGAAGTGGAAAAAACACCCAACCAAAGGGTGGCTTAGTGGCCCCAGGAGCTTAGCTGAGATGAGAAGCAGTATATTTTTAGTATGATGGCTGTATTAGTTGTCAGAAGTCTGGCCATAGGATTACAGAGGGCAAATGATAGGTTTAAGAAAGGTCTTTAATTAGGATTGGACCATAGGGGAATTGATTCTGATAAGAAATTTGTTGAAATGATGTGCCATAAAATCTAGGCTGGATTGGAAGGAATTTGGATAGGGTTGGGGCATGGATAAAAATCTGCAAGAAAATTAAGGTAGTCAGAGCCTTGGAAATTTCAGTGAACTTAGAAATAAGATGTACCGGGAGCAATGGGGTGGGATTTTGGAAGGAGGAAGGCTGTGATCAGAAGAGCTATTTAAGCTGTTTCAGGTAACGGTGGTTCAGGATGTGACCTGGGGAATGGGGCTACTGAAGAGGATCAAAGGTAAATGTTGCTAAAGAAGATAAGAAGCTCAGAGTGGGGACGTCTCAGAAATATTTAGATCTGTAACTTAAGAAACTAAAATTACTTTTAAAATAAAATTTTCATTTCTCCTGAGCCGCAGGGGTTTGTTTCTTTTCACAACTAAAGTGATGGGGGGATTACTCTGATAAATCTCTGTTAGGTGTTCTTTAGTCAGTGGTGTTCGAGGTTGTTCTTAGTGGGGCAGCCTCACTGGTAAAACTAATAAATACAAAAATAAATTATGGCCCAAGCAACAAAGAAGACATCATAGAGATTATGCCTCAGCCTAAGAACCAGGCAGATATTTGATTAGAGCTTTTTAATTTGTTTAAGAAAGGATGGAATTAAATAAAATACAAATAGATGATATTTGGCTTTTCCTTTCACTTTTTAAAAAAAAATTTAGTTTCTGTTAAGGCATTTCCAAAAAATAGTCATACTTGGAAATGCATGCAGGGTCACTCAGTGATATGTTAAAACACACATCAAAGGCGGAAACGAGGGAATTTTGGCTAAGGACAGATACCAGGATGGATGGGCCTAAGGAGAGGAGAGAAGAAGGTACTCACTTAATCACCGAACAAGAAGGCTGCTGGCCTCGAGATCACCACCACCAAAGGGGAACACATTTTCTTCTTCTCAGAAAAAACGTCCTCCTCTGACCCTTATTTGCATTACATCCCTGAATCCTATAATCTACTGGATTTAAACACTGAAGAAATTTTCCTTTTGTCCTTCTCACACCCCCATAAATCCTGCATGTATCACATAAGTCACCCAGGTCTCTTAATTAATCCTTCACATCTCCAACAGCCGCCAGGTTCATGACACTCCAGTGCTGGCAGTTAAAAATATGAAGAGGGAGCTGGGCCCTTCTGCCTTAGTAGTCCTACCTATTGATGGCCACATGGGTTTCCTTGGAGATTGCTGCATTGCCATGGGAATGCTGATGCGAACTGGATTAGGAGACTCTACTCTCACAAGGATTTGCTGCCTTCCAACCTTGCGGTGATATTCTGTTAAATACAATGCAACTATGCCATTTTAAAAAGCAAAGCAGCAAACAGGTTTTATTTTATAGATTCAAAGCTTGCAACAACAGTAAGGCTCCTAGATCCTAAAAAGTATTTGATCACATACATAAACATGTGCAATCTCACACAGCAACTCTTTTTGAAAATTCCCACTTTAAGTGAATGTCTTTAATTCTGCTGTGTAGTCAAACCACAACACCAAAGAGGTCCACCTTAATTAGCAATTAAACATCTCTTAAACATTTTTTGTTAGTTCATGTCTTTTATTAACCTGTATAAAAGGACCTGTCCTTCAATTTGTTGAAGCTCTGGGTCAGACATTTGCGGTGAGAACGTCTGTCAGAAGGTGGGCCACCAGACTCTGGCACCGCACTTATCTGAAGGGCACTCCTGACGAGGGCAACTGATTTTGCCATTCTCGTCCACTTTGTGGTATTTCAGGACAGGAAGCTTAGCCCTCTTTCCCTTGTGCTTATTCTTCTTCAGAGTGGCATAAGACTTCCTCCTTTTCTTAGCACCACAAAGTCTCAACACAAGATGAAGAGTGGACTTCTTTTGAATGCGGTACTCAGACAAAGTACGTCCACCTTCCAGTTGCTTGCCAGCAAAGATCAGTCTTTGTTGATCAGGAGGAATTCCTTCTCTATCCTGGATCTTGGCCTTTAAATTTTCTATTTTATCCAAGGGTTCAACCTCGAGAGTGATGGTCTTCCCCATAAGAGTTTTCACTACAATCTGCATCTCCTGCAGATGACAGACTGGAAAAACTAGAGTAGGTGAACTGGTGAAACATATAAGCTCTGAAAATGTATAATGGAACTAACAAAAACGTTTATTTCTTGCTCATGTAAAATCCTAAATGGGTTTTCCTTGTCAACAGCTGGCTTTCTTTCAAGCTCCCAGGTTCTTTCCATCTGCAACTCTACCATCTCCAGTATGTGGCTTCAAAGGTCTGTTTCAAGCCAGGGAAGGGAAAATGAGTGTGAAGGATTGCTTGCACATTTAAGACTTTTTCAGGCATGGAAGTGGCACATAGGACTTCCACTCGCATTCCAATGGCCAGAACTCAGTCATATGGGACATATACTCCCTGTGTCCAAGAAGATAAGACAGGAGGTAGATGAACAGTTAGAAGCTTTCCCCACCAGGTTATAACAGTTGGATTGGTGTGGGAACGCCTGCTCTCCTGCCCCCAGGATGGCGATGGGGGTGCAGACGAGACCACCGGCAGAGGGACAGGTCAGACCTTTAAGTGAACAGGAAGCCAGAGGTTACCTTTAAGGAGAAAGTATCTCCACCAGATATTCTAATAAAGTCTCCTTGTTGTCTCAAATACATCAAAAGGAAGTTTTCTTAAATAAATACACTATTTAATACAAAGCTGGCAAATTGACAGATTGAGATGTGGGCAGTAGCAGTTTGAAGTAACTAGGCAAGAAGCCCAGACTGAAGAAGCAAAGTCCAGGCAAAGATCCAAGAATGCCAGGGCAACGCTGGCATGAGAAATCAGAAAAGTTAATAGAAATCGAGAGGCCACAGAAAGCTTGGAGCAGAGTAAAATTAGAGTCATTAACCTGAGACCTAGACCTACCATTTCCTATGCAACACAGGAAAGATGCTTAACCTGAGATTGGTGTTTTTTTATTTGTAAATTTGGGGTAATAATATCTATTTCACAGTAATTGACTGAAGACTCAAATGAGATGATACGCATGAAAATGCATGTACCCTGACAACAGGAGAAAGAGGGCTATTTTAAAATCTATTTCTATTTTTATAAGCTTTGGGTTTTTAAGAGTGCGATTTAGGAAGGAGGATTTGAAACCTGTTTTATGCATGTCAGTCCCTAGTTATGAATCAGAAAAAGGAGATGGAGAAGAGCTAGTTAGTGTGAAGGGCTGTCCTTTAGACTGGAGGAAACACAGGTTGAGTTTCCTTCACAACAGTCCTGCGTCCTGCATGCCTGTCTTCCTCCCTTCCTGTCTGCTTCCCCCCCACCCTTTCTTCCTTTCTTCCCATCTATTTTTCTTCCTTTTTTCTCTTTGTTCTCTTCTATTCCCATGTGGTTTCTTTGTTAGATGAGCCTGGATATTGAGGAGGGTATAACTCATTTCATACATAAGGATTTTAAACAGGAGCTTGCTAAGGTTAGGGTTTAAGGATGGGATCAATAAAACAAACAGAAAGGATGTACTGCTCACAGATACTATTTGGTGTAATTCTGGGGGAAAATGTACCCTTAAAATGATAATTCCCTTTGACCTGTATTAATTCTTCAAAGTATGTGTTGTAAGTAAATAAGCAGAAATATAATGGTCTTATGAACAAAGATATTCATGATGGTTTAAATTATAGAAGTAAAAATTGGAAACAGGCTAATTGTTCAATATTAGACAAATAAAATTAAAGTATGTTATATTCACACTAGAATATGTAATTGTGAAAAATTGCGTTTATGGAGTGTTTCAGTAAAATGCAGTAGTGTGATAAAATAGCAAATGAGGTAAGCAGACTACAAAGTGATTAGAACCATACCCTGCAGGGAGGGCAAGCCTAGAAGGAAATGCATGGCAATGGCAAGGGTTGTTTTCAAGGAGTAGGTGAGTGTTAGTGCTTTTTCTTTTCTTTCTACTTTTCTGTATTCTCTACACTTTTATAATGCACCTGTGTTTTTTCACTTAAAAATACAAAGTCTACTTTACTTTCTAGCAAAGTCGTTAATACCAACTTTCCTCATTTTAGCTCAGTGCTACTGTACAAAAAGCTGGTGTCATTAACAGCAAAACAAGTTCACTTTGTGCATCCTAATGTAAATAATGGGTTTTCAGATGTGAATAGAAATATCTATTCAGATAATCTAGGTACTCCATATGATAAGTTATATGGGCTTAATATTACTAATCTCTGTCATAAGGGATAGTTTCGCTTCACAGGATTTAACTGTAAGAATAAAATGTAAATTGTGGGTGCAAATTTTTGATCTCTGTCAGTATGCCGGCACAGATTCCGTGGCCTGACTTGCAGCATTTGTATGTATCACAGGACTTTGTTAAAGTGTGAGAGTGAACTCTTCTGTGATTTGATGAATTTCCTTAACTCCATCTCACCACTGATAGCCATGGAAGCTGTACTTTCTTTGTAGAATATGGTAATGGGGATTATACATAATGAAAATATTTGGATGACCACTAATAGACATTGACAAACATAAACATCCTGACCCCCTCAGCCATTCCCAGGAGTGACTGGGTCCAGTGCAACCCACAATAGGAGATGAAAGAAACTTCATGTAGCCTTGTTGAAATGTCCATTTAATTAGAAAATACTGGTTTAGAGTGGTGCTTTCAGAAGGTCCAGAGAAGATTTAAATGCATTGAGTAGTCACTACTAAGAAGAGATGAACAGATTATCAGGCAAAGAAGGTCATCAAAAGTTGGTCCAGAAAGTCGAAAGGGAGTGCTTGGGAATAATTGCATTGCTAAAAACATAGGGACAGGTGGCCAAAGAAGAGCAAAGTGATATTTTTTTTTTTAAATGTAACCTAAAGTAAAATTTGTAAATCATAAAAAATGGATGCAAAGAGTTCCTATCTTAATATTCACAACTTTATTTGAATTCGTTGGAAAGTGTACAAGACCCTACAACCTAGTAAAACTGCATTCAGCATTAAAATTAGAGTAGGTTAAACCATGAAGTTTATTCATAAGACCAAAAATGACAGATTTAGAATAGCTAAGGAAAATATACCACAGCTGACAAGGACAAAATATGTCCTGAGTCTGAATTTCCTACACATGCTAATGAAGGTGGAGTCGGAGGCCGCGAAGCACTACCGTGTATTTATGGTTCCAGGCTTCAGGTGAACCACTCTAATATCTGGCACTAATGTTAGTCCAGGCAAAAAGCTGTGTTTTATTTCCTCGCAGAGCTTTCATGATGAAATGGAAAATATTGATTTGTGATCACCACACTATAGATCAATCTAAACAGATGAATTTTGTGCTTTGTTTTATTTGAAGGACCTGGATCAGAGATTTCAATTTTGTTTTATGTTCAAAACCTCAAGTCTGTTTCTCAAATTTCAGTGCATGTAGGAATTCCTTTTAAACTAAAATGCAGATTCAGGAATAAGCAAAATTAATCTTTCCTGAAGGCATTAAAAGTAATGGTATTCTTCGCAGGGGTAATGACTGGGAGAGGCATGAGGGAATTTTCTGGGATACGTAAAATGTAAAATGCAATCCATGTGTAAAATGTACGGACCACTACACTGAGGGGTTCTGTAATTTACTAAATGGTATTATTCCACAGTTATTATTTTTAAAAACAAACATAATAAAGTTTAAAAATGAAGATTCTTGGGTCATGCTATAGAAAAAAGTGCCTAAGGACTGCACCCATTGTAATAGGACTGGGCCCATTCTTGGCTGCAGTGAACTTGTTGACCAAATATCAGACATGAATAACAGAAAAAGGGAGGCAGATTTTAACTTTGCTTCTCATTATTCTGAGTGCCCCTCCCCCACACCTATCTTTATAGCAAACAAAATCTCAGCTAGTGCTTTCTACAGCAATTCAGCAACAATAATCTGCTAAAGGTATCCAGATTAGTTAAATCTTGAAAGTTTTATCTTTATATAGCTAATGGAACAGTAACTGAGTTTTAACTCTTAGAATTGCACAGTTACTGCACTTGAGAATTAGCATTTTAAGATTATCTTCTCTCTCTTGTCCACTTACCTTCTTAAAGCCTGTTTCGAAACAGAAACAGCTCTTTATTCACATTCTGACTGGAAGAATCTATGGGTTCAGACTTAACCACAGCAGAATGGAAGTATTTTCACCACCAATTGTTACTTTAACTCAATCCTCTCACGCGGTTCACAGAACTCTCCATGGGCCCCATCACCCCAGGTTTCTATTCCTCGCAGACACGACCTTATGTTCAGTCCCCAGAGGATATAGTTTGGGTAATTCTCGCTGACAATTGTCTCCTCAAGTCTGTCACACTTCTCATTGCTCATCTGCAGAATGAACTTCTGGAAGAAAGCCACTGAAAATATTGCAAGTGACAAGTGGAACATTCTCCTAAGCTAAATGGAAAATGATCAGTCATGTCTCCCTGTTGCTGAGTTATATACAGGGGAAATCATGTAACGTGTCAGGTTTACCTCAACAAATTCCACTTGTTAACTAACCATAGAACCCCCAGCAAGGAACAGGGAAGGGAAAGGAGAAAGAATGACCCCAGAACTAACTTTCTTATTTTCCCTGGTTAAGAACTCTTTTGCCTCCAGATGTTAAAACAGTCGCTAATTCCTTCCAGTCTTTAACATGGTTTGGTACCTAGTTATAAAGCAAAAAGAAAAGATGCCAGTTGAGATTAAAATCTCTCTGCACATAACAAGCACACACATTTTTTAGCAAACTGCAACCAGACTTCAGATGCCTGGGAGATAGCCTGGGCAGAACTGAGACAAGGCGAAGTAATGTTTTCGGTTGTCTAGCCAAGCTCATGATTGTCTAGCTGTTTGCTTAGTCCCTGCCAAAAGGGAAACAGCAAAGTATCAACAGATACCAGAAACTAGCACTGCTTAAAAAAAAAGACATTCTCTTTAATTTGCTCATTTACTCAACAAATATTTATGGGATGCCTGCCATTTGTTCTAGGCAGATGCCAGGTATCTGGGATGCCAGGTATTGTTCTAAGCACCCGGCATACAACAATGAGGATTTAAAAAAGCCTTTTTTCCCAGATTTTAAGTAAAATTAAAGAACTCTCGGGTGTGTTAGACTATGTTTTTATTAGTATTGTAATTATTGTACTCAAGAAAAAACCGAGGTGAGTTCTAAACACATGAGAATAGGTAAGTACGGTGCAGAGCTGTGGCATATAATCACCTGCAGGCTTCCCCAGGCCTTCCCCAGGAGCACCGTTGAACTTTCTCAAACTCATTAGGTAAACCAGCGTCTAAAATAGCAAACTGATCATGCCGCCTACAAGATCAGCTCAGTGTCCCTAAGACCAGGCAGAACTCCTTTAAAAAATTAGTTTTCCATTGTTAAGTCTGAATTCCTCTCCCTTGGGGCCAAATATCTTTTAGAATAATATTTATTATGTAAGTATGCATATGAACAATGACTTTTTAGGATTTTAAATTCACTTGAGTAAAATTTAAAATTTCACTTCCTGAGTTACACTACCTACATTTTTAATGCTCAGTATTCACATGTAGCTGGCGACTACCACAGATATAGAACATTTTCATCATTGCAGAAAGATCTATTTGACACACTATTCTAGGGAGTTAGATCTCCCTCTGATTTGCCTGTTTTTAGAGAAAGAAATTGAAATTATGTACTTAAATTGCATGTATTAAGGTCATTAAGCAAAACAGCAAAATGATACCATCAGACAAGGTTAGCACCAAGCTAACACTTCTGGGGCAGTGTCTTGGGGATTTACAGGGCCAATAGAAGAAAGGAGTTAAGAAAATCCTAATGTTGGCAGCTCATGATATTCTGCTACCACCATTACCTCCAAAATGTGATAGTTAATGTGCAGTGGTGGGCATCGCTAGAGAACATCTGACCAGGTCCACCTGGGACTATTCTGTAGTTCCTTACTGGCTGAGATGAAGAGGTGTATGAGTGCAGAGGGCCACAGAGGTATGGTTGCTACAAAAGTCAAAGAAGCATGGACCATTACCCAAAACCTGAGTCACCCCATGCCAAATGCATCTCAGCATCTGCTGGAGGAAGATTTATAAGGAAACTTGGCAAATCTGTTGAACACAAATACAGCTAAATGGAGAATAAAGCCATTTGAGGTTTAATGAAGCCAAGAGGATATTTAAATATACTAATAAACGAGCTAATGGAGGGTGCCTTTGGAGCCTGACTAAACTACAACAGAAAATTAAGGACAGCTGCATCTGTACTTTGAAACTAAATGGTCAAACATAATCAATATTGTTGAACTAAAATACATTTGAAACATTTTAAGCTGTTTATAAAATACAATGGAGGCATCTTCATCAAATGCTTGCATTTTCTTAGGCAAATGTGTTGTCAGTAATAATGACGCAATGACTTACTTGTCCTATCGTCTTTGCTTTAAGTCCCCTCGTCCTCTATAATATTGCTTCCTCCTTCAATAAGCAATCATCATGCTTCCTAAAGTCAACTTCCTAGTCAGATATTTCTGCTTAATCTAGTGTTTTTTCACACGTAAATATTCATTATAACTCCTTAGTAACTATTTTATATTCTGTATTACTAAAATGCACCAAAGAGTCTTGCAAATCATGGCTATTAAGGACCTAATCACACCCTATAGAATGCCACAGCTGAAAGGAACCTTGGGGATAATCTAGTATTTCTGATCTCTAGCCTCGTTTTTCAACCATACTGTGCTACTGAAAATTTGTAACAATAATAATAACAATCATTTATTGAGCACTTACTATGCTCACGGCATTTTACTAAAGACTGTACTTGAAATGGGTTTTTAATCTTGTCCATAACTCCAGGGTTAGTGCTATAATTAACCCTATTTTGAAGGGAGAAAAATGGAATTTAGAAGGAATAAATAATTTGTCCCAAATCATATACCTGGTGAGTACCTGGGCCAACATTCAAACTCAAGTTAGATGCCAGAGCCTGAGCTCTCAGATACCGACGGTGCCCTGTCAGTGCAGGCCGCTCTAGTGAGACAGAGAGATTTGGCCACAGGTCTAGTAAGAAGAGTACAACACCATTTTTATCACGAATGAAAATGCTCCTCACAGCAACAACAGAGCCAACAGGCACAGACTGTTTGCCACAGGCATTTTTTATATTTCAAGGTAAGTTGAATGATGATGCTAGAACAAACACGAATGGCAATGAGCATTATTTCAGTTCAGATCCAATAATAATTATGTGCTTTACTCTATTTTCATCAAAAGCAGAATGCGATATTTCACTCAAGATACATGACAGGAATATATCTCTAACTGGTTTCCTATCTAGGAAAAATTACTCTGTTTTTGAATGGAGAAAACAAGTTTATTGCTTAAACAAATGGAAAAAATTCCATATAAAACATACTAAATCACCTCCAAAAAATCAACACAGAATAAAAGGGCAAAGGATTTCCAATTTCCATGAGAGTAACTTCTCAGAAAATTTATTTATGTAATTTAAGTTTGAACAAGTTGCACAGAATTACCAGTTTGGTAAATAGTCCTTAACATATTCACATACAACTAGGTATATTTTATTTTTTATTATGTGACATATTGTAAATTGAATTACTCAACATGAGAATGAAATAGTTGGCAAGGAAATGAAATTGTTTATTGATAATATGTATTTGTCTTTGATTCTCATTCTGAGTGTTAGAACCAGGGACACTTAGTAAATTTAAACAGAAACATATGGTGACTTCTCAACAGATGATTTGACATATAACATTTTTTCCTTTTATAAACTTTTCAATTTGTGTAACATGCACATAGTTAAAAAAAATCAAATAGCCTTAACATCCTTATAAAAACAAAATAATACCCTTAGGTCCCATGCCCCCTTACTTCCCAGCTCTGCTTCCAGGGGCAATTACTTATTACTCTTCTATTTGCCTTTTCTGGTAGTTATTCCCAAGTAATATGCTGTTTGGCTGCTTCTTAATCTACCAACCTTAGACATCATCTATTAACTTACTCATATCAGATGAGGGTATGGTTCTCTCACACACATGCACACCTCTCTTACTACTATCCTCCCAAAACAGTGATATCATACCTTGTATTTAAATTGCTAACATATTCATTATTTACTGGAAGGCTAAGATGTATGCTTTGATTACATTTATTTTCTTATACAGCTTTATTTCTTGAATCTCTATCATTTCCCTCTCCTACATATTTACCCATTTTCATATGTTGAGATTTTCAAGTGAGACATTATACCAAGCCCCTCATTTTTTGTTACCAGGGTCCCATTTCCTCCTGCTGTGAATTGGACTGGTTATGCCCTTGGCCTCTGCACAGCTGTCTTCTTGGAGCTTCATTTTTTGAATTTGCTTGTTCCTCTTCTTTTTCTTAGTTTACATCCTTTTTTGTTGGACACATCTTCCAATAAGCTCCTAAGAAAGGGCATGCCGGAAACAGAGCTTTGGGGACTTGCATGACTGCATTAAAAAAAATTCTACATGAGTGGTTGAGTATGGAATTTTAAGATAAAAACTAATTTTCACTCAGAACTTTGAGCAGCTAGTAATGTTGTTGAGAAGTCCATTGCCATTTTGGTTTTTGCTTCTTTGAAAATGATCTGTACTTTCTCTCTGGAGATATTTGAATTATCTCTTCATTCAAGAATTTCTGGAGTTGGCCCTGGCTGGCATAGCTCAGTGGATTGAGCGCGGGCCTGCGAACCAGACGATCGAGGTTCGATTCCCAGTCAGGGCACATGCCTGGGTTGCAGGCCAGTTCCCGGCAGGGGATGCAGGAGAAGCAACCATACACTGAAGTTTCTCTTCCTCTCTCCTTTCCTTCCCCTCTAAAGATAAATAAATAAAATATTTAAAAAAAAGAATTTCTGGAATTGACAATGTGTTCTTTGGTGTAGGTGTTTCCCCATTCGAAGAGCTGAAAAATCAGTGAGCCCCTCAAATCTGGACATTCATGTTGTCCTTGATTATGGAAGATTTTCATTTGTTTACTCTTTGCTTATTTCTTCTTCTCTGGACCTCATAGATTAGTCTTTGATTTTTTCACTTTCTTTCTTATTTTGTCTTTGTCATTTTGTTTTGCATTGTGGGACATTTCCTTGGTATTATCTTTCAAGTTGTCTACTGAATTTAATATTTTGCCAATATCATTTTTAATTCTCAAGAACTCTTTCTTGTTCCCAATTGTTTCTTCTTTTATGTGTCTTAATTTTGTTTCATGTGTGGAATATGTTCTTTTGTATCTCAAAGGATGCTAGTTGGAGTGTTTTCTTTTTCTTTCTTTTAACTTCTTTTCTGTTCTCTGAACTGTCTCTATTTTTTTCCTTGGTCTTTTTATTTCTGTTTTGTACCCCTTGTTTGCTTATTTTTCCCATTGTTTATGTGGGAAGATTTTCTCAAATGTCAGAGTTCTTGTTGATTCCTCATATTTAAAAGTGAGTTAACTCAAACCTGATCTGGCTAGTTGTCAGCCAGCAGTTGCTCGAAGCAGACCAGACAGACAGCCATCCCCTTCATGAGAGGAAGAGAGACTGTTTTGTCTCTGGAGCCATTCGGCTCCTCCGAATAACAACCAGCCTTCTGCTTGGGAGTTTGATTTCTGATTGCAGTGATCTCCATTGCAAAAAAATATTTGTTCAGTTGTTTCAAACACATATTTTCAAATGACCCCATTATTTCTAGCTCTAGATCTTCCAACCATTCCAATCTCCCACTCCACTCTTGAGCTTCTCCCACATTCTAGGAGGCAAATCTGCTCTTTCCTCATAATTTTCTTCTGCATTGGATAAGCTTCCAGCTTCCTCTGCCCTGTTTCATTAGCGACCATTACTCTTTTTTTTTTGTTCTCCAAACACTCATTGGAATTCTTGGTTCATGAATGATGGTGACCACGCCATTCTTTTGATCACTGTAAGTTTCTAGAGAGGTGTTTTTTTTTTTTTTTTTTTTTTTTTTACTGACATGTCAGTTAGTACAGTGAAGGGAGAAGACACAATTGTGTGTGGTCAGCCCACCACCTTTAATGGCAAGTTAATGTAACGCTTTCCATTGACAACCATTACAATGTTTTAAAGAGTTAGTCTTTAAAACTGTGTTCTCATATTTTAGCTACAAGTTTTCTATTATACAGCTAGATATTAGAAATATCATCGCCTTCAATGTCAAACAAACTAGTATTGGAATCCTGGTTTTGCTACCTATTAGTCATATAACATTAGAAAAGTCACCTGATCACTTTAACCTTCAGCCTTATAATAATAATAATAATAATAATAATAATAATAATAGATTTAACTTGAAGACATCTTATAAGAATTAAATGAAATAGAGCATATAAAGCACATAGAACAGTGCCTGGCACATAATAGGAACTCACTGTCTTTATTATGTGTCTATGTTAGCTGTCTGCTGCTCTGAACAATTTCTTGAACTCAAATCCCAAATAAAGTCCTCAGTTTTTGTTTTTATATATATATATAATTTATTTATTTATTTTTAGAGAAAGGAGAAGGAAAGGAGAAAGAGAAGAAGAGAAACATCAATGTGTGGTTGCCCCTCACATGACCCCAATTAGGGACCTGGCCTGCAACCCAGGCATGTGCCCTGACTGGGAACCACACTGGCGACCCTTTGGTTCTCAGCCTGCACTCACTCTACTGAGCTCCACCAGCCAGGGCAGAGTCCTCAGTTTAAATGTCATTTATTTAGGGAAACCTTCCTGGTTTAAGATTGGGATGGAGGTGCCTTCTTTGTATCTCACACATTACCTACAAGGCCCCCTGTCACACTGTAGTGGAATTGCTGATTTAATTGTCTGTCTTTCCTGTTAGACTGTAAACTCAGTGAGCACAGGAACCTGGCCCATATCACTCACCTGCATCTCCAATGCCTAGCACTATGCTTGGCACAGTGTTGGCACTCAATAAATACTTGCTGAGTGAATGAATAATTCTATTCCACTTTTAGAAAGTTGGATAATATTAACAGATTTTATTTAAATGTAAAATGCATTCTGTACTTGAAGTTTCTTCTGTAAGAGTGAAAGATGACTTTTTAAGGAAGATAATGTAATAACTGTTAATAAAAAATATATACAAATTTAGAGGAATATAATTACTGGGTAACAAGTCAGGAGCCTATATGAAAATAAAATCCAATTTAAACACCCCTTCTTTCCCCTTTCTCTTCCCCTCATAATGGAATGTTGGTGCTTTGTAATTAAAGAAATACAATTCATTCAGAAATTGGTATTGGTTTTGATGTTGTTACTGCTTTAAAGTCAAGCTTCTGCTTAATGGCTCTGAAGTCTAACTCCTTAGCAGAAAAAAAAAAGTCTCTGGATGGTCTCACTTTGGTGGCAATGACAGACACTATAAATAGACCCAACAAATGTGTTTCCATTAATCTGTTTGGAATGCTTTCTTCCTTAACCTCACCACTTGGATAGAACTGCTATCATCAACTAAAGAGGTACAGCCTTCCCAAAAGTGATCTATTAAAAATGCAACCTGCCTGTTTAACTTACTTGTTGGATTGTCCTGGACACTTCCTTCTGTTCCAGGAGTAATTAGGACAAATGGTATCCTTTTGCTGTTCCTATCTATGAAGAAGGATGGGAGAGTCTGCTTGTCCAGAGTTAATGCCTCTAAACTATCCCCAAAATGTAAAATGTTGGATGACCAATCTGTTTCAACATATCAGTCACAGAGCTGATGCATATTGTTATGGTAAGACTGGAAACCATCATACATTCTAGCACTAAGTATAGTAGAGTCATTAACAAGATGGAGGCTTTGTTGTTGTTACTACTGTTACTCCTTTGTTATTTTAAATCAAAAGTAATCCTAGTGATCATCATTCTAAACATTTCATTTTACAGATAAAGGAACTAAGGCCCAAAGAATTTAAGACTTATCCTAAGTCAATTTCAAACCTGGGAACAATACTGGGAACCAACAAAAATCTCACTGGACAGAAATGCTGACTTCTTTCAAACAGATAAAACAATTGTATTTGGGAATATTATCTTTGAATATTTATGATGATTCCAGTACCCCTTAGTTTAGACCATTGTTAAAATGTTTGTTATTGAAGATTTTACATATTCTTATGGGAATTAACTGAATACACAAGTTCTTGCCTCGGTTTGCAGCTTAAGATTCATTCTTCAAGAAGAACTCAAAGTCCCAGAGCCAATAACTCTCAGCAACCGAGAAATTGCCAGCCTCTCAGAAGCACAATTCAAGACACTGTTTATCAGGATGCTAACAGAACTGGTTGACTATAGTCACAAATTAGAGGAACATATGAAGGCTAAACTAATTGAAATGAAGGGAGATGCCCAGGAAACCAATAGCGATGGAAAGGAAACTGGGACTCAAATCAAAGGAATGGACCAGAAGGAAGAACAAAACATCTGACCAGAAAGGAATGAAGAAATGAGAATTCAAAAAAATGAGGAGAGGCTTAGGAACCTCCAGGACATCTTTAAACGTTCCAACATCCGGATTATAGGGGTACCAGAAGGGGGAAAGAAACAGCCACGAGTGGAAAACTTATTTGAACAAATAATAAAGGAGAACTTCCCCAGTCTGGCAAAGGAAATAGACTTCCAGGAAATCCAGGAAGCTCAGAGAGTCCCAAAGAAGTTGGACCCAAGAAGGAACACACCAAGGCACATCATAATTACATTAGCCAAGACTAAAATGAAGGAGAGAATCCTAGAAGCAGCAAGGGATAAGGGGACAGTCACCTACAAAGGAGTACCCATCAGACTGTCAGTGGATTTCTCAAAAGAGACCTTCCAGGCAAGAAGGGGCTGGAAAGAAGTATTCCAAGTCATGAAATCCAAAGACCTACATCCAAGATTGCTTTATCCAGCAAAACTTTCATTTAGAATGGAAGGACAGATAAAGTGCTTCTCAGGTAAGGTCAAGTTCAAGGAGTTCATCATCACCAAGCCCTTATTATATGAAATGCTAAAGGGACTTATATAAGAAAAAGAAAATGAAAAATATAAACAGTGAAAGGACAGCAAACTCACAGTTATTAACAACCACGCCTAAAACAAAAGCGAACCAAGAGGACAGCTAGATCAGGAGTGGAACCACAGAAATGAAGAACACTTGGAGGGTTAGCAACAGGGGAGTGGGAGGAGGAGGGGAAGAGAAGGTACAGAGACTAAGTAGCATAGACGGCAGGTAGAAAATAGACGGGGGTAGGACAAGAATAGTAGGGGAAATATAGAATCTAAAGAACTTGTGACATGTGGACATGAACTAAAACGGGGGAAATGGGGGGAGGGGTGTGCAGGGTGGAGGGGAATGAAGGGGGGAATAGAACAACTGTAATGGTATAATCAATAAAATATATTCAAAAAAAGATTCATTCTTCAGATAGAATAAAGAGTTATTGCCAAACAGCTATAAAACTACTAAAGAGTAGAGGATGTCTCTACTCTTATGTCTCTATTCTTCAACATACAGAGGCCACACTGGTACACAGAACAAGTCCAGTTTTGGACTGATAAGTGGGGAAGAGGATGTGACATTGTGAATTACAGTTTTCTAATAGTTGCATAATTTATAGACCCTAGATGAATTTTGGACAGACAATGACCTAAAGACTCCCACCAATGAATCACATGACATATAACTTGTCAGGTCATCAAAGCACAATCTGCAATATATTCATCAATAGAGCTATCATTTGCAGTTCTGTAGCTAAGAGATAGTTTGGGATTAAAGTTGGCTTCCCTTAGTTCATTAAAATTATAACTATGTTCTAGTGGAGTGAGCTTGAATATTGCATGCTTATGTGATTTGTTTCTTTCTTCAATTTTTAATCAATGGCTTATCCATGACCCAAATTTTTATGTAATCATAGTGTTTAAGGGATCAGTTATCTTACTTGACCTAATGAGTGATTCTCCTGAAAAGAAAGCTAAGCACTGTACGCAAGGGCATTAGTTTATGAATAGCTATTGCAGAATATTATCCCAAAGGTGGCAGAAAATCAATCGCTTGATAAGAACACCAATTTGTACAGTGATTAGGCTACTCAGATGGACATAAGTGTTCATTTTTCAGTGCGATTGATGTGCTAATGCTGAGCAATAAAGTCTACTGCATAGAATCTTGTTATCTTAGAGTTGATCCTCTTTTTGGTTTTTAAAAAGCTGAACCTAGTCAAAATTCTCTTGAAATTTTCACTTGTGAAGATCCGTAAATAATTTCTATATCCTTTTCATTCATTTTTTTAAATGAATGTACAGGAACATTTTATCTTGTCTTAGATGATTTAAAATTTATAAACAGCACTCAGCTTTGGTCTTCTTCATTTCTGACTACATATTCTGAGTGGATCGTTTCAGCAACAATTATATTGGTTGCAAAAACCCCAAAACTCAATAATAGAAGATGAAACAATTAGCGCGATTTATTGATGCAGAAACAGAAGAGTCCAGAGGTAGGGTGGGCTTCAGGCATAGCCCAGGAAGACTCCAAGCCCAGGGTTTACATTTGCTCAGATTTGCCCTGCTCCATGTCAGTGTCATCTTTAGACTGGCTTCTTCCCTGCTTTTCACAGGGCTCCCAACACCAAGGAGGAGGAAGCATGAAAGGGAAGGCTTCCCTTTCATTCTTCCTCATGCATATTAACTGTGTGTTATGGAGTGAGGGGGTGGGGAAACTGGAGAAAACAACACCTTCCCTCTACAAGCAAACAACCTCTGGTTTAATTGGGCCATCCTTTATCAGTCACACTCACCAAGAACCTTATTCTGATTGAATAAGGCTATGGTGCCCATCTTTGCAGGGTTGAGTGGAGACATAGAATACATCTAATCTCATCTTAACCACAACTGGGAGAAAGGTAAAAATGGATGTGTTGAGACAAACTCAGTTTTTTCTACATTGAACTAGTAGAACAAATTAATGGTGTATAATTTTCATTCTAAAATCTGAGAGATGTAAGGATAGAATTATCATATAATATGATGGTTCTCAATATGTATTCTGCCATACTACATTGAGAGAAGATATTAGCACTCATATTAGATGAATGCTAATATGGTTTTATATGCCTAGGTAGGTTTATATGAAATTATCTTTATTTTTGTACAAACTCTCTTTTTTTTCACTACAAAGAGGAAAACTAGACTCTGTTTCATTAATTATCATTATATTTTTATTGGGTCCAATTCAACTAACTGACTAGAATATAACAGTGAGCCATGACATGTAGTTGAGAATCTTTAGACTTTAGCTAGAGCAGCACCTACCAGCTAGATGTGGTATGAAACTGCTCTGTTAGACATGGGCTATACCAAAAGAGAAACACAAAGTTCTCTTTAAAACCAACCAAATAAAATGCTTTGCTAGTGTATCAGCCAGAGTTCTCTAGAGAAACAGAATGAATAGGACATGTATATCCAGAAAAATATGTATTATAAGATGTCGGCTCACATGAATACAGAGGCTAAGAAGCCCCATGAGCTGCTGCTGTCTACAAGCTGGAGAATCAGGAAAGCCAAAGTTGTAGACATGAGTCTGAATCTGAAGGCCTGAGATCTAGGAGTGTTGAGGGCAGGAAATGATCAGTGTCTCAGCTTAGTCAGTCATACAAAGTGATTTCAACTGTCCTCTCTGTTTTTGCTCTATTCAGACCCTCAACTGATTGGATGATGTGTATCAATGTTGGGAAGAGCCATCTGCTTTATTCAGCCCACCAATTCAAATGCTAGTCTCTTCCAGAGATACCCTCACACATCCAGATAATGTTTAACCAAATATGTGGGCATCTCTTGACCCAGTCAAGTTGACACAAAGTTAACCACCACAGCTAGGCATAGCATAGCATAGCATATTGAAAGGAGCACAGGGTTGGAACTGGCATGCTCCATCAAAAACATGGCCATGACTGGGCAGGTCACTTCACTTCTCTGAGTCTTAGAGGCATAAAATACCCAAACCTACCTAATATGTAAGGAGTTGGGTATTCAACACGCTTAAAAGAGAATTTATAGGAATATGTTTTTATACTATGAAGTACCACACAAGATTTCAGTATTAATTGGAAGTTAAATATTCCAATATATTTATAGGAGAGTTCCTCTATAGACTGTAAGCTCATAAGGGTAGGACACTTTTTCTTTNGCAGGTCACTTCACTTCTCTGAGTCTTAGAGGCATAAAATACCCAAACCTACCTAATATGTAAGGAGTTGGGTATTCAACACGCTTAAAAGAGAATTTATAGGAATATGTTTTTATACTATGAAGTACCACACAAGATTTCAGTATTAATTGGAAGTTAAATATTCCAATATATTTATAGGAGAATTCCTCTATAGACTGTGAGCTCATAAGGGTAGGACACTTTTTCTTTATCAATATTTCTCCACTGTGTTTGTCTACCAGTAACTCTCTATTGAATAAATAAAGAATGACATGAAATTAAGGATGATAGAGTTGATTATAATAATTAGGAAAAAATGTAAGTTGTTTTAAAGAAAATGAGTAAGTTGAAGAGAGAAATTATGATTTGGGGTCAAAATTAGGAAAATACAAGGAAATTTTGAGTTTTTGAATTGGACTAATTATATGTCATCAAATATTTAGTGTAACATGCAAGTGGGCTATCCACTGTTTTCCTAAGAGTTTGCAGCTACAATTATTGGAAGATTTTTCCCCTTTGGGAAATCACCTCTAACTTTTAAAAAACCTCCAAGGGAAATGGGATTGGCTTTAAAGCTGAATTTCCTGGGAGGCGTCTATATCATTTAGCGAAAATATATGGGTATCTCTGCATTCTGTACGCAGCTGGGGAATCTACACAGTTGATGAAGTTCTTATAAATCTCAAAAGAAAAAGAAAAATCTTTACTACTGCAAGTATGCTCTGTAGTCTTATAAAAATCAGTGATACTCTTCACAGGAAATGTGCTTTAAGCACATGTGTTTTCATTCTGAAACTTCTTTATATAAATACATGCAATTAGTTGTCACATGTTCGCAATTTATTGTCATTTATCAACACTTAAAAATTTACTGTGATGATTACACAGAAAAAAATAAAAGGTATCCAAATTGGAAAGGAAAAAGTAAAACTGTCTTTGAGATGACATGATATTGTACATAGAATTCCACCAAGAAACTACTAGAACTAATAAGTGAATTCAGCAAAGTAGCAGGATATAAAATTAATATCTAGAAATCATTTGCATTTTTATATGCCAATAATGAACACTCAGAAAGGGAAATTTAGAAAACAATCCCATTTGTGATTGCTTCAAAAAGAATAATGAGACTAAATCGAACCAAAGATGTAAAAGACCTGTACTTGTAAAATTATAAGACACTGAAGAAGATACAAAGAAGTAGAAGCACTTACCATGTGTTTATGGATAGGAAGAATTAACATCATTAAAATGTCCAAGTTACCCAAAGCTTCTATAGATTTAATGCAATTCCTATCAAGACTCCAATGACATATTTCACAGAACTAGAACAAATATTTCAAAAATTTATATGGAACTACAAAAGGCCCCATGTAATAACAGCAATCCTGAGAAAGAGGAACAAAGCTGGAAGAATCACACTACCTAATATCAAACTATACTATAAGGTCATAGTAATCAAAACAGCATAGTACTAGCATAAAATAGACACATAGATCAATGGAACAGAATAGAGAGCCCAGAAATAAATCTACACCTTTTTAGTCAATTAATATTCAATAGAGGAAGCAAGTACAGACAATGGGCTAAAGATAGTTTATTCAATAAATGGTGTTGGGAAAATTGAACAGATACATGCAGAAAAATGAAGCTGGACCACATTCTTACACCACAGAAACAAGAATAAATTCAAAATGGATTACAGTCTTAAATTATACCTGAAAACATAAAAATCCTAGAAGAAAACATAGGCAGTAAAATCTTGGACATGGCTCACAGCAATATTTTACCAAATAGCTCCTCAGGCAAGGGAAACAAAAGAAAAAATAAACTGGGACTACATCAAACAAAAAACTATTTGCACAGCAAAGGAAACTAAATCAAAAGAAAAAGACAACCCACTGAATGGGAGAATGTATTTGCCAACAATACATCTGATAAAAGATTAATATCCAAAGTTTATACAGAACTTATGAAACTCAACATCAAAAAGTCCCCCCAAACAATCTGATTAAAAAATGGGTAAAGGACCTGAATAGATACTTCTCCAAGGAGGACATACAGATGGGCAATAGACATAAAAAGATGCTCAACATCACTAATCATCAGAAAAATGCAAATTAAAACCACAATGAGGTATCACTTCATACTGGTCAGAATGGCTATTATCAGTAAATCAACAAACAGCAAGTGCTGGTGAGGATGTAGAGAAAGGGGAACCCTTTCGCACTATTGGAGGGAGTGCAGACTGGGGTACCAACTATGGAAAACAGTATGCTGATGCCTCGAAAAATTAAAAATGGATCTGCCTTTTGTCCCAGCCATCCCACTTCTGGGAATATACCCAGAGGAACCCAAAACACTAACTCCAAAGAACATAAGCACCCCTGTGTTCATTATGGTGTTATTTACAAACTATAGAAATGATCTCTGAAAATATGGTCTTTGTGGTTTTATTTACAATTGCCAAGAAATAGAAGCAGCCCAAGTGTCTATCAGTAGATGAGTAGATAAAACAACTATGGGACATTCTACTGAGTAGTAGAATACTACTCAGTCAGAAACAACTATGGGACATAGATAAAACAACTATGGGACATTCATTCTACTGAGTAGTAGAATACTACTCAGTCAGAAAAAAAGAAGTTAATTTTACCCTTTGTGACAGCATGGGTGGACCTGGAGAACATTATTCTAAGTGCAATAAGTCAGTGAGAGAAAGACAAATACCATATGATTTCACTCACATGTGGAATCTAATGAACAAACTGAACTAACATGGAAAATAGAGACAGACTCACAGACAGAGAACAGGCTGACAGTTCTGGAGTGGGGAGTGGTTAGGGGGTGGAGGGATTGAGCAAAAAGAAAATAGGACTCATGGACATGAACAACAGTGTGGTAATTACAGGTAGAGGTATAAGGGGGATAAATGGTAAAGGGAAAAGTACAATAAAAATAAATTTAAAAACTGTGCAAGGATGTACGCAGAATGCACAATTAGATACAATTCCTGCTGAGTCGGAGGCAGGTGGGGAATTTTCCCCCACAAAACTCTCAGTAAAACCCCCCTCTGTGTACTGCAATAGATAACCCACAAACTGCAGCTATGAATCCTGCAAATTGTACTATTGGGAAGCAGCACTTTAACTGATGGCCTGATATTTCCAAAAGATAATGTCACCCTGACATTTTCAGTCTTTTAATATCCCTTTATTGAGTCCCTTTCGTATCATCCTAGAGCTGGAGCCACTTGAGCCTGAAGAGCTGAAATGTGTTTTGCAGTTTGTCGTGCTGTGAGTTGCCTAGCCAGCTGGGCCACCACCATATAACGTCCTGAGTTCTTAGTGGGAGGCATCTTACTCTCTCCACCATGAGAACAAAGATGCTACTTGTGAAATAAGAAAATGTTCCTTCTGCCCTGCTCTATTTTCAGGACAGGAATGTTTCCTGTTCGGTATCTTCCTGGGTTGAGCTGCCATGCTCCTTCAATGTCACACTGGAACTAACAGAAGGCAGCAATGGCCCTCAAATTCACAGACTCAGATGGGTATTCCTGGCCAAGATTGTGTGTGTGTGTGTGTGTGTGTGTGTGTATCTGGCAAGTCTGTATAAAAATACCTATAAAATATATAGAGTAATCTAGCTTATCATAGAGAGTATTATATCCAAACCTGAACATCATCTGTGTCCAAGAAACAACACCATCAAACAAAAGATTAAACATGTTACTTGGCCATTTTTTCCATGTCATTACAGTAACTAGTCTATGGCTAGTGACCTGTACCTCAATGTCACAAGCATCTCTTTGTCATAGGTCTCTATTATTTTCCTCCTTTTTGATAGAGAGAGAGAGATAAATACATAGGTAGGTAGTGCATCAGTCAGGGATCTGCAGAGAAACAGAACCAATGGGATGTGTATGAATGTGTATATATGTTTCTGTGCATTTTGTTTTAGTCAGTGACTAAATTTTTTGTTTTATTCTTTGCCATAAAAATATTCTTCCCTTGTAATCTCTCCTTTCATTTCTGATTGTGTTTATTTGGGCCCTCTCTCTTCTTTTCTTGATGAGCCTACTTAAAGATTTGTCTATTTTGTTTATCTTTTCAAAAAACCAACTCCTGGATCCTAAGAACCCTGAAACACCAATCCAAAAGAACCTATGCACCCCGATGTTCATAGCAGCACAATTGACGATAGCCAAGAGCAGGAAGCAACCTAGATGCCCATCAGTAAATGACTGGATCAAAAAGCTATGGTACATTTACACAATGGAATACTATGCTGCAGAAAGGAAGAAGGAGCTCCTATCCTTTGCAACATCATGCATGGAACTGGAAAGCATTATGCTGAGCGAAATAAGCCAGGTAGTGAAAGACAAATACCATATGATATCACCATTAACAGGAATCTAAACAACAAAACAAACAATCAAGCAAACTATGACCAATGACACTCAAATACGGAACAGGCTGACAGGGTCCAGAGGGGAGAGGGGAGAGAATCATAGGGAAAAAGGGGATGGACTCACATGAACAAGTATAAAGGACACATGGACAATAACTAAGGTGGGGGGTGGAAATGGGAGGGAGGTGGAGAGTACTGCGGGGGGCAGGGCTGGGAATATAAGACAGAAAACTGTACTTGAACAAGAATTAAATAAAAATAAAAATTAAAAAAAATATTCTTCCCATTTTTTAAGCAAAAGTAAGTCACTATCATTGTGAAAAATTTGGAACATACAGAAAAATATAAAGAGAAAATAACAATCACTCCTAATAGTAACTAATTCAAAACACCAAATACCCTTTATACTTTGGGCAATTTCAAACATACACCAAAATAGAAAGATTAGTATAGTCACCCTTCAGGTCCCTGTCACCCAGATTCCTTAATACCAACTCCTGGCCAAGCTTAAGAAAGAGATTTATTTTAAGGAATTGGCTTATGTGATGACTGAGGTTGGAAAGTCAAAATCTGCCATATGGGTCAGCAGGCTAGAGACCCAGGAGAGCCAATGGGGCAGAGAAAGTCTGAAGGAAGTCTGCTGGAGAAGTGCCTCTAGCTCTAGGAGGCAGATCTTTTTGTTCTATTCAGGCCTTCGACGGATTGGACAAGGCCCACCTACTTAGAGAGGGCAATGCTTATTCAAAACTCACCAATTTGAATGTTAATCTCTTTCAAAAGCATCCTCTTAAATTGACACATAAAATTAACCCTCACCAGTTTATCTTTTTAAAAGATTTTATTTACTTATTATCTTTAGAGAGATAGGAAGGAAGGGTGAAAGGGAGAGAAACATAGATTTGAAAGAGAAACATCAATTGGTTACCTCTGGAACACTCCATCTGGGTACCGAAACTGCAACCCAGGCATGTGCCCTGATGGGGAATCGAACTGATGACCTTTCACTTTGTGGTATGATGCCCGACCAACTGAGCCACACCAGTCAGGGCAACCATCAGAGATTTAGATAATCCTACATCTATTTCTTTACCTATCTATGCCTCTATATATGGATAGACAGATATATATTTTTGTTCTCCCTCTTTCTCTTTTGCTTTCATCAATCAAACCTGAATCTAGACTGCAGCCTCCCAAATTATGTGTGCCTGTGGCATGTTATTGAACCCCCATAAGGGTCAATCTTCTCATTTATACAATGGAAACTATCACACCTTTTCCTTAAGGTCATTTTGGGTAGATGAGGTAAATGAGATAATATATATAAAGACCTGGAACTATACCTGACACTCAGTAAATACTCAGGAAATGGAAACTGATACCCATTTATTCAAGCCAATATTTACACAACTCAGTTCCTTCCACTTCTCTACCTCTACTGCTGCCACTTCACTCAGGCAACTCCGATACATCTTGTCTGGACTAGTTAAATAGCCTTGCAAATTATCTTTCCACTTAACCCTGGAAGTGGTCAGGGAAAGGCTAACAAATGACTTCATATTTGAGTGAAGCATGGATATATCTGGTAAAAAGAAAAAAAAAGTATTTTGGGGAGAGATGAAAGGGGCGGAGAGGACAGAAGAAGGTCTAAACAGCAAGAGTGTTCGGGATGGAAATCCAGTTCCTTCACTTTTGAAAAATGGCCTCCCTTTTATTCCGCCCTACAATGTGAAAACACTCTTGGTTAAAAAAATTTTGACACCGTGAAAGTGAAATGTGTTATTCCTTTCATCCTTAATGCTTTCCCAAAAGAGAACATGTGAGTTGACGGAGGGAAGGAGAGTGTCAGTTGCAAGCAGAGCCCTCGAGGGAGAGAGGGCATGCTGGGCTCTTGGCTGCTTCTACTATCAAAGTCAAATGCAGACTTCTTAAATATTAAAGATTAATTTTGCTGTTGAGTTCTCTTCCATCAAGCACTCGCATTTTATTTAGTTTAAATAGTACTCAATCTTTCCTGCACAAACCTTTGGGATCCTTAGGTCCTTGGTGAATAAAAGAGGTATACCAAGGCTTAATAACTCCAAATCCAGCATTTTAATATCTTGACATAAAGAGACAGCAGTGCTGGTCAAACAGAGACCTTTAACTCAATTCCACACAATCAAGAAAGCCAGCACAACATTGCCTGTGAGTTGCAAAGGAGACTGCTGAATCCATAACCTGCACAAAACCAATCAGGTTAAGTTGGTTTTTCAGTAATGTGTCTATATTTTCTTAATCTGTTACTTTGGGTCTTCCATTGACTTCAACTCTTACAAAATGCAAAAATTAGATTTTTCTTACATTGGCAGTATATAAATAAGCAGCTTTAACATGGCAATTAGCTGTTTTGTTTGTCCTTCCTTTCTTTGCTTCCCTTGAAGTGTTTAAAGTTTAAGCTGTCTTTGCCCTCTGTGAAAAGGGGAACTGGCTTTGATTGATTAAAGCTTTGGTTGATGGTAAGAAGAACCCCCACCCCCCACCCCGAGGACTTAAAAGAAAAAGGATTTGTATCTATAGACAGGATTTTTTTCAAAGCAGACAGGAAAGAGGAGGGTCTCTCTCAGGCAAGAAAATACTACCTGTGGCGGCAGGGTCAGTGGAGAGGGGGAGCAACGAGAGAAGTGGAGAGTTGCAACACCCTAGAGAAGAGAGGGCTGTGAGAAACTTCTAGGTAGAAGGCCCTATGGGCAGCACAGCCAAGAGTCCTGCATCCCAAATAGGGGATGAAGCCACAAAGGAGACCACGAGGGGCAATGTTCAAAGGCTCGCAAACATGGAGGGAGGGAGTCATCATCCTTAGCATCACTTCTTTCTTGCAAGCGGAGACAGTCTGCCAGGGACTTTGTTTGTTGTTCTTCTCATTGTGCGTCATCACCTCTAAAGAAGCCACCCACCAAGACAAGCTGCCACCCTAGATGCTATGAGACCTTACTCTTCTGGGGCAGCTTCCCTCTCAACGCCTTAGGGCATCTACATAACAAGAGAATTTAGATGGAGCAACTCCAGACCTTATGAGCTGGGACAGAGAGTAATGATGCCTCCTTTGTAGAGCTTCTGCAGGGATTTGCTGTGGTCCTATGTAAGTTAGCATAAATTGTTTAATAAACCCTATTGGGGCAGCACTCTGCAACTGGAACTTTCTTTACTATGTTTTTCTCACAGGAAAGATTTTAATAATCATTCTCAGTGAACCTCTGAAAGTAATATTGCAATATTTCGTGCCCAGAGTCTTGAAAAAAATGAATCACTTATTTTGCCTTTAGAAATTTTTTCAGAGGAAAAACAGCATCTTCCTTCAACCCCCTAAGTTCTCTCTGTTCAATTAGCAAGAAACCCAACCACGGGGAGTGGATCTCCAGAACTGATTATAAATCAGTGTCACTGTTTTGATGGTTTCCAAGAGAAACTGCACCAATATGCAAAAGACAGCTATTGGCACCCGAGTCCACTTCAGACACATTCCATGACAGCCCCGACAGTTTCCTCTTTGACCACTTTTTAGTGGAAAGGCAGCACTGGGCCCTACTCTTCACTCATGGATTACAGAGTCACACCCACCCAATGCTCTAACTGGGGTTGAAATATTTTCAGATAATAGGGCAGATTCTGCCACATGTTCTCATCTCCCTTGGGAATACAGTATATTTCCTGCTTCTTTGGAAATGCCATATAATTATCATTCTCAAAAGAGCTATTTTATATTTATGATTTCTGTGTATTTGTTGCCCACCTATATCATCCCCTATATACCAATATATACATATATAACCATCAATTTTTCATAAAAATCATGAAAAATTTAGGATCTTCCCATCAGAGTAACTAGTCTCACGAAGCTATTCTATGTTCAATTTATTTGTCTTGCAAATATGCAAAAACAAAACAGAACATATCACTGTATCTGCAATAGGTTTGCTATGCTTTAGTTTAACACAAACAGTCATGTATTATCAGCTTCCTTCAAATCTAATAATCTGAGTCCTGCTACTACCACCTTTCCATTTTCCATCAAGAGCACGGTGCGGTCTTCCCACCCCTGCCTATGACAGGCTGGTACGTAAAGGCCTGAAAAGAGCTGCAGGCAGTTGACTGCAAAGACACTCTTCCCCCAGTGTATTGATCCCACTGCCAGTTGGTTGTCTCTGTGCTTGCTTCTCCCTGGAGATTGCTCTTGCTAAGATTCCTCATGACCTTGCAAATTCAATCCAGTGAACACCCCTCCCTCCTGTACTTGGCATCTCCCTTATATTCCTTTTCTTCTCATTTGACACATTCTCCCTAACATAACAAGCTTATAACTCCTCAATCTGTATTTCCCGTCCCAACAGCCTCCTAAATGTCTCTTGGTGGTGGAGGAGGGGGTTCCCACAGGCATTTCCAGTCCAACGTGGCCTAACCATGTTTGGATATTTTTCAGCCTTCTTTATAAATCTGCTCTTCTTGGATTCCCAGCCTTGCTGACTGTCTCTTGGTGGAATGAGAAAGGCCGAAAGAGGGGAGAAGGGGCCCACAGGGCCGGGAATGAGCTGGGAGAGAAGCTTGTTAAGGTGAAGGGAGATACCTAAATGAGGGATGTGTGTACAGCTAACAGCCAAGTGGACTCTGTGGGTCAGAGAAAGTCTACTTGGTGCTAGAACCAAAAAGACACAAAGCCAGGAGTCTGAGTGCCAGAGAGTGTGAGAGCAAGATAGAAAAATCCAAGAAAACTGCTTGAAAAAGGCACAGTGAGACAGGCCCTTACGTGCTAGAATAGTAGGCGGTTAGGGAAAGGACAGACAGTGTTTTACGAAATACTTTCACACCCATTTCTTTTGACAACAATTTTGTCACAGAGATGAGGAACTGAGGAACATCCCCCTTGTCACAGAACTGGAAAGTGAGGGAGTCTGGTCTTGCACCCAGGCCACCGACTTCAGGCCCTGCCACGTGCTGTGCCAGCAGTCCTTCCCCAAGTTCAGGCCAGTCCAAAGGAAGGTGGCAACACCTGCAGCCTCTAAAATGACACGGATATTCCAACCGCAGTTGTACCTCTGCTCTCTTCCACCTCTACTTGAGATCCTGAGGCCGAGAGAAGACAAGCCTTGCTTTTTTCAGTAGGCTCTGGCAATTTCCCAGTAACACTTATCATTTTAGAACATGATAGGCTATAACTTTAGAATGCTGTATTTGCAAACTGGGAGTTTAACAAAATGGAACAAAAATCAATGCTGAATGAAGTACCGGTTTCAAAAATCAAATTGCAAAATATGTGCAGAATAATCACCAATATTTCCCTTGATGGATGCTTAGGGAGGCAAACATCACCTCACTGTTCTTCTGTGTTTCATGAATTAACATAATGCAAGGTTCACAACGCGTTCACAGAGGCAGTGATCTTTAGATGAACCAGCCACTGTGCTGACCGAGTCGCTGAGAATCGTAGCAACGGGGGATGAGTTTGTGTAATGAATGATTCTGACTGAATTTTTTCCTTGCTTTTGGAGGGAAATTGATCTGCTAAACAAATGTTTAAAGTTAAATTATATTTTCTCGTATGCAAAATATACTTTAAATTTTTTAAAAATTGTTTGGCAACTTTACAGAACCAATGGAAAATAGGAAAAACAAAAACAAAACGAATTACATACAACAATGCCATTACACAAATATAAGAATTATCTTTTTGGTGCATATTCTTTTCCTGTGTTTTTTCATATGCATATTATTTTATGTGGTGATAATATACAGGGTGGGGCAAAAGTTGTGAGTATGTAAAACACTGAGTTTATTCTTGTGTTATTATTTAGTCATTATTGTATTATTTTCAATATGAACAACTATAAACCTATTTTTCCCAACCTGTATGATTATATTTCATATTTCATAGCTTATTAAATCATTTTCTGGTGTTGCATTTAGATTCCTTCTGATTTTTCTATTAAACATTGCCTTTTTAAAATGCTTAATGGGTATAGAATATAATTGTTATTGTTTTCTGAAGGGAGGAGATGTCATCCTTATGTATTGTAAACCAATGGAACCCCACATTCACTTATGAACCATTTTTTGGATGCATACACTAACCTCTGTCCTCCAGTTTGGTTAAATACACGTTCCCACCACTGAGTGTCATTAAGCCTGAAATGGCTCTGCTCTAAAGGACCTGAGGTCCTTGTGTTAAGTGTTATACACAATAAATGGTGACACCTGCAACTGCAATATACTACATCCCTAGGTGTCCCTCCATTTGCATGATAATAAGGACAGGTCAGTTTCTAAAACCCGAGTGTTTATCTCGGTATAGCTCAGAGGTGATGATCCTCGTTTTGAAGTCAAGCTGACCTGTGTTTAAGCTATGATTTGACTCCACACAACTATGGACAGAGGGCAGCTGCCTTGTTCAACTCTGGCAACACGTCCACATTGGAATCTACATGAATGGCGCCCCCTGGGGCAGGGCAGCATAAAGCTACTCAGACCTCAGCGGAAATGTACTCAGTGGAGTTGTAAAAGGTAGCTAGCTCCCCAGGCTTTGGGTAAGTTATTTCATTCTGAGTCTTAGCTTCCAAATGTGTAAAACTGGGGAGTTACAGTATTATCTAATTTGTTGGGTTGTGACAAAAATTACAGGAGAGAATATTTCAATACAGTAATACTTAGATAATGCCTGAATGTAGTAAGATATCAATGCATGTTAACTTTGATGAAAACTTTTTAAAAATGTATGCTTTTCAAGTGGAAGTGCTTTTCAATCTTTCCAAGTGGAAAGATTAAGTTATTTTGCATGTTTTTATATCATGTGGCTAGTTTCTGTTCTAAATTACTACATCAGTCTACTCAGAATGGAAGAATCACATGAAAAAGCATAGAAAAGAATAACCATGTACAGTACTCATTTTCTCCATTCCTGAGCCTGAAGGATGATCTGATTTTACCTTAAACCAGAGTCACTAACTCTGGTTAGTGACTAACTCCCTGAACTAAACAGCTTGTAATTCAAAGGCTCTTGAGAAATCAGCTACAGGAATCTCCTTTAGCTTGGATGGAGTTCAGTGAGGCCACAGCTACAGCAGGGACTCCTTAGCTAAGGAAAGAGGTGTGGTCGAGGACTAGGGGCTGGGAGAGAAAGAAGACATGCAGAGCTGATCTAGTTGAGAACACTGTGAGAGGGGTCAGGAATGGTCAGAGAGAGAGGTGAGCTCAGTTTTGAGAGTCTATAGAAAAGTCATTCGTAAATCCAATAAACACTATGGAATGCCTCTGTGCTGATGCTTGGGAATGGTGAAGGGAATGAATGTGAGTGATATCATTATTCTCATGAGGCTTATCTACATGTGTTCGGATCTTGGGCATGGGATGAGGGTAGACGGAGGAAGAGTAAAGAGTATCACTAGCATAGACATGGACCTGAAGTTCCAGTCCAATTACAGATCCTGGAGCCAACTCAGATGCTTCCCAGAGCAGTTAGAGATTTGCAAGGTTACACAGCATAACTCCTCCAGTGGCTCATAGATCAGGAGTAAAGGAAAACCTCTACGAGGTCAACCAACATGTCTTCCCTTGCTGCCTCTTATTCCAACCCTACAGGGATTGAAAATAGATCCAACTATTTGAGGACCAAACTGAGGAATTGGGATGGTAGAGGGGGCACGTAAAAGAGCCACCCAGTTGGAGACAGCCTAACCTGTGCTGGACTCCCTCTAGGAACCAGTCTATAACGAATCAAGTTCAGCTTTCACACTTGTAAATTGAGAGCAGTATGTTCAAGAAGAGAAAAAGGAATTTGAAAGTGGACAATATGCTGAAAATTAAGAGATATTTTGGACTCAAACTCTTCTCCACAGGATGACAGTTTAATCATGCTGATTCCTCAGCATAAAATGCAGTTTTGTCAGATAGATTTGAATCATAATTTACTTTAACCATCCTATTGCAGTCCGGAGACAAAAGACAGCCCGCTCTGTCGGAAAAAAAACTTCCTTTATGTTGTCAAAATGTTCTTGTCTCAGATGAGAAGCCCCAATAACCTGCACAAATTTCTTTGTAAATTACTTATGTTTTGGATGCTGCATATACCACTTCATGTTTCCTTTTGTGTTTAAATTTGTAGGACATGACTCATGTCATATTTCCAGAAGGCCGAAGCTAAGTGAACATGCTTCCATATAGTAACATTCCAGTAACACTAATCTCACAAGCTTCATTTAAAGAAGGTATAAAGCAGAACAATAAGTCACTCTAAAGTCATTGGTTTAGGCCCTCAAAGTCCTTTCTCATCTGGATGACAAAAAGGATTGTTTTCCTAGGAGAAATAAACATATACACACGATATTTACAATACTAATGCAATGTGTTCAACTTCTCTACGGAGAACTTTGCCCATGTGCAATGTTTTCTACTCTAGGTCAGGTAGAACGCCCTCCCAGGTGAGCTGCATTTCCACACAGTGGTGGGCAGGGGATGTGGCATGAAGCAGAAAGCTCCAATGGGCAGCAGCTGAGGAGGGTCTACATGCCAAAGGAGGTGGGAGATAATGGAGGATGGCTGACTATTCCAGGATTTAGGTGCTGGTTCAGAGCCAGGTCTACACATAGGAAGTTAAGGAGGTTAAGGATGGTTAAATTAAGGACTGTTTGCTTACAAGAGAAAGAAACTCTAGTAAATTTAAGAAAACCGTGTGTGCATGTGTGCGCATGTGTGTGTGTTTAAAGACTCAAGGGCAAGAAGCAGAGTATGGTCTCACAAGAGGATGAAACCACCTCTGGAGCCACATGGTCTCTCATCTCTGTTCTTCATGTTTTTTTTTCTTCACTTTACTCACAACAGACTAGTTTTCCATGTTTTCAGATGCACAGGCCAAAAATGGCTACAGGTCTCAGCTTTGCATGCTTTCTTTTCTGAGGCTGCCACAGATTCACTGAAGCCTCTGAATCCCAAATCCAAATTCTTACAAGGGAGACTCTAATTGGCTTAGCCTGGGTCAGGTTTGGGACTGGCTACCTACTTAGCAGAGGTCATAAGGGCAGATTCTCTGAGAAGGAATATTGTTGAAGTGGGTAGAATGATTGGCAGAGGAAATGATTTTAGAAACACAATAACAAATCCTTAGGAAAATTTCTTCTCTTCTATTTGCTACTTAATTATACTCACTCACTGAATTCTTTGAAACAGGCCAGAAAGTACTGTGAAAATGTAAGTGTACCAGCTTACAGGGGCAACTACACTTATCCACTAGCATCTTTTTTAAGACCCTATCACAAAGGAATCAGATTAACCAGTTCATAACCTATCCAGCCAATACCCAGTAGCCTACAAAGTCCCTGAAGAAAAAGTATCAAGGCCAAATAACATTTAATTGCAATGAAAGAGAAAGAAAATGGTTAGAGTTGAATATTATTATACCTAGAGGATGTGACAGATGGCATTTACTGGGCGCCCACAAGCCTGGCCTGTTTCAACTCATTAGGAATCTACACTCCTTCCTACTCTTATGCCTTTGCACAGGGACACATTCACCCTCTTCTTTACCTTGCTACCTCCTACCCTCTCTACAGTACTGTTGTGGGTTGAATTATATCTGCCCAGGTTGAATTATATCTTCCCAGAAGACATGCTGAAGCCCTAATCCTAGGTACCTGTGAATGTGGTATTTGGAAATAGAGTATCTCAGACATAATCAAGTTAAGGTGAATTCATATTAGGGTGGCCCTATGCCCAGTGAATGGTGTCTTTACAAGGAGAGGAGCATTTTCAGACACGGGGATGAAGGCTATGTGACAATGGAGACCAAGATCACCTCCGTAACTGTGAGAGAATAAATTTGTTATTTAAGATACCCAGTTTGTGGTACTTTTCATGGGAGTCACATGTGACTCCCATGAAATACAAGTGCTGGGTTCAGGGGTTGCGACTGCTGAGTTTATTTCCCAGATGGCCTTTGCTAGTGATTGAGTGTTTGTGTGGCCCTGAAATCCATATGTTGAAATCTTAGCCCCCAATGTGACAATATTAGAAAGTAGGGCCTGCGGGACGTGATTAGGTCATGAAGGTGGAGCCCTTGTGAATGGGATTTGTGATGGTATAAAAAAAAATTCCAGAGAGCTGCCTCCGCCCTTCCACCATGTGAGGACACGGGGAGAACTGCTGTCTTTGAATCAGGAAGCAAGCTCTCCCCAGACACTGAACTTGCCAGCACTTCGATTTTAGACTTCCCAGCCTTAAGATGTGTAAGAAATAAATTTCTGTGGTTTCTAACCTACCCAGCCTATGGTATTTTGTCATAGCAGCTTGCACAGACTAAGACAATATTCAAAGGCAGTGGCGATATCCTTTCCCTGTACCGCTGCGCTGTGCTTCTCATGGCCATACCCACCACCTCCCTACCTCAGTAGAGATGATACTGTTGTATAATTGTGTGCATTGCTGTCTCTGGACGGTACAGATTTTCAGGTACCAGAAACTGTCCTTACCAGAAAACTCAATGTTTATTCAAATGAGAGGAAGAGTATTTCCATCTGTAGTAAATCTACAATGCTCTTGTGTGAAAATATTTATATCTCAAGAATTTAGGACATGTAAGTATGGAACAAATTCAACTCATATTGTTGAATTTCACCAAATACGGTAAAATGCGCTACTGGAAGAAATTACGGAGCCCGATAATTGAATAACTGAGTGTGCCAACTTCTATGTGGTTGCCTCCAGCCCTGGTAAGATAAGGGAAAGCTTTTTAATTTAAAAAGTATATCCTTTGAGGGGAAAAAAGAGGCCTCAGGTTGGTTTTATGAACTTCACTCTCTATAGAAACCTTCCCATTCAAATAAAGTAATTGGAATTCATGAATTCAGATATGTGGTCAAATGCAGATGAAGACAAATAGCACATGAGCCATTCTGGGCAGGCAGATTCATGGGGGAAATTGGAAGCTGTCATCAGACAGGATAAATGGAGTGGTATGCTTCCCATCCAATTTGCTCACATTAGGTCTGCTTCTCTGGAGAGGTTGGGGGTGGGGGTTCCATTCCCCCAAAGGACGTATTAGCAGCTACAATGCCATTTTGAGATGTCTGCTATAAATTCTGGACATGTTTTAATTTTTCTAAATAAAGAAACAGCTAAAAAGTCTCTATGTCATGTAGAGATATTACTTCTCGCTAGGGTGAATAATCACTACTTAATGTTAAATTGTTCTTCAGATAAGTAGCACAAATTGTCTGCTGGGTGGCAGGCAGTTCATGGGGTGGTGGGCAGACAGTCTCCTTTACATGTTAATTGGCATGATTGCACCGTCTGTAATGCATGTCACTATGGTAGTTGGGTGGACAGAGTCTATTTTTATCTGTATTTTTTACATTGAAAGGAGCGTTAATTTCTAGAACAAGTTTCCAAGCACAGTCTCTGAGAATTACTCTTCCATTGTATTTGTTATGCTCATTGAACCAGGCTTATTCCTCACATCCAGTTCCTTGTGTGGTAAACATTGAGGTTCCTGTCTAATCTGGGACAGGATTGATTTAGGATTGGTTGTGTAATACGGTTCTGGCCCATGAAGTATGAGAAGTTTGCTGGTGTGGGTAAGAGGTGCTATTCCTAAAACATGTTTTTGATAAAAGATTTTTAAGGTTCTCTCAAAATGATGGGCTACTTAATTTGGGTATATTTCTCTCCCTCCTTCCCCTCCTCCCTCACTCTGTCCCTCTCTCCTTCCCTCTACTTCTCTCCTCTCCCCTCTCCTATCTCTTGTCCCCTCTCCTTTCCCGTCTCTTCTTCTCCCTGTTTATTTCTTTTTTAAAAAGAATTCTTGACTTTTGAAGTGTGTTGACAGAAAAAGTGAAAAAAGCTAAAGCCCACATCTTTTTTAAAATTCTTTTTGTCTCCCACTTTTTCAAGGCCTGAACCCCATGAGTAATTTTCTTTTTAACAACTCATACCATCGCAGTTTAAACTTTGGGAAACTAAGGCTATTTAAGAGTTTGCAGGATGGTGATGTCTAACTATGAGGTGACGGGAAATTTGAAGCATCCTTCAGGGTTCAAATAATTTTGTTTTTATATGCAACCTTAGCAGACAAATTTTTTCTTAAAGTAGATCCTTACATTGGTTTCTAAGTTTAGCACAACTTCAAATCCCTTAAGAGGAAATACAAAAACAAAAACAAAAATCTCTAGCTGCTGGAAAGGAGAAACTATATCTTAATTTATGATAGCAAGAAGCCAGAACCCAAAGCTCTAGTTTCTCATTCCTGCGTTTAACTAGTTACAGAGACACAGGCTAGTACTGCCTGTCTGCAGGGCTAGGAATTTCTCAGACACATCCTAAAATTGATGACCCCATGATCCCTAGTCTAAGTCAAGACTCCAGCAAGTCATGGAAGCAGTCAATTTTGAAGCTTCCTTTTAATTGTCAGCAGTGACAGATGGTTAAGCCTTCACTTCGAGGAGCTATGGTCTTGCTGGACACTATCACCTCCTGAAGAAAAGTGAAGCAACCACAACCTACAGTCACACGTGCTGTGTAATGTTCAGCTCCCATGGCCTCTGAACCACTGCGCATCTCTCGACTCCGGAGGCAGAGTGACTTTTCACCTATTTCATTTTATCAGTGCTACTTCAGAGAATTTAACAAATATTGAAAATATTAAAAAAGTCACATTTCACACCGTACTTATTTGCACCTTCACAAAGGTGCACCGTACTTATTGTGCAACCATTAGAGTGTTTCATAAGTTGGCTATGAATTATATCACTAAATATTCTGGTCTAATAGCCCTCAGATCAACAGTTCACAACATTTTCTTTCCTTTATAGCTATAGCTAATGCTTCTAGTGTCTGTCGATTTAGCCACAGGGCTGTGGTGTCTCGTACAAACCAGAGGCCCCCGTAACTGACTGCCACTCATCTGTCTGACCTGCCACATGGGCCCAGCGAGACAGAGACCCATGTCTGTGCCCACACAGCCACGTGTGCCATGTGTGTTGCAAACAGCTTTTAAAAATTCTTTTAATGACCGAGAAATCTCACTGTCTACAGTAAACTAGGGTACCAGTACCTACTGGGGAAAGGAGAAATGCACATCAATATTCTAAAGCAGTCACACAAAAAATAATGATTGAAACGTTTAAGGACAAATATCTCTCAGCATTTGTGGAAGACACTCAAGGGGAAAGCGTTCTGATAAAGCTGATCTCGGGTGATCTGCCTTTCAGAGTACCAAAGCAGCATTTTTCCCTCTGCAACTGTTCCCTACTCTTTTATTTTATATATAGTCATGAATATCATTGCATTATATTAAAAAGAATTTTAAAAATTATCACAATCATTTATGCTTTTCTGCCTCATATATAAATAGTATACTGAAGCTTATTTCATATACTTATTTTATGAAGTACAGTCCTTTGGAAAAGACACATCCACAATCATGCTATGATGTTAATATGATGTTTTACTGGACTATGAACATTTCACAGGCTAACTATTTTTATTATGCCTATGTATAACCAAGACAGAAAATTTATTAAGACTATTCAAAGACCTTAATCTTTATAACTAAGTGCTTGCTATTATTTTTATTCCCTTATACATTACTCAAGTGTTCTTATGCTTATTCTTATTATGATAGTTATCAAGCTGTATTATAATTATGTACTTTTATGTCTCTTCACTAGACTAGAAATATTTCATAGGTAAGGGCTTTGTAGCATTTATTCAGTATTCTAATTTCTGTGTATTGCATGAGAGAAATAGATAATAGACAGACAGATAGATACAGATTCTACCCTATGGATTTAATCCCTCAGACTAAAATGAATAATAATCAAATTTGATACTTTTATAATCACAGTTAAATAATGTCTTAAATAGAAAAAGCAAAACCTAGCAGGTATGTAGGGATAAAAGTAATAAACATTTTTAAATACTAAAATAGACTCCTCAAGGGATCAATTTAAATTCACACATTTGCTTATGAGTGTTTATAGAGCAGTGAAATGGGTACACAAGCAGAAGAGGGAAGAGGGGGCAATGTACTCTCTAATGGCTGTTGAAACTCGTTAACTCATTACTGTATGTTGAAGAGAATTGAGAACAAATGTGAAGAAAGTATCACTATTCTAAGATGGTTTCAAAAACATAGAAAGTATGACAATAACTAGAAGTTACCATAAACATTATAAAACACGAAGATGTATAAACATGGAACACTAGAGCTGAAGGCCAATTTCAGAACACTTTAATAATCTGCCAAGTTTAGGAAGAGAATCATCACTTTTTGTGTCAGTTGTGACAATATGGCTCCTATCTTGATACTGAAGAGATGGATTTAGGTACTTGAGGACACAGAAAGAAATGACCTCAATCAAAGGGTTTTACTTGCACTTTCTCTTTTCTCTATCAGATTCACTGCCCTTATAATAACCAGTTACTTCTGGCCCTGCTTTCAAGGCCTCTGCCCCCTAACCAGGGACTCTTCCCTGGTGCTTGGGAGAGGACCACAAAGGGACACCAGTGCCTGACACCTGCAGCTCTGCAGACTTGACTCTTCCTACCAAAGGGAGGGATTATACTAACCCTTCTTATTCATCTTCCTAGGTAGAAATTATGGGTCTCAAGTAAAATGCAATTGCCAATGCCTTTCTCAACACATTGACTGCTCATTCAGTCAAAGCTATTGGTAAGCCTTAGAGCTTATTTCCTCAGTCCTACAGGTCATTCTTGTGTGTCTGCTGGATTGTGGAATAAAGGAATTCCCTGTTGGCATGAGGTTCCAGGGCAGTCTTGCTAGTTTCTTTGCACTTCTCCCTTTGACTCCATACCTACATGACTTACACATGACTTCCTCAGTATCTGTGCTCATTCTGTACTCCTATTCCAAAACATCCACTCCTTCCTCTCCAGATATCAAACTCCTACCACCGCATCCAGGCCCAGGTAACTCATCACCTTTGTGAAGCTCTCTGGTTTACCCCGGCCTGCAGGTATAACTTTCCTCTGATGTGTGGTGCTGACTGTCAGAAAATCTGGCATTTTCAAACACTGCTTTCATTATAAGGTGATTTTTCAATGTATGTCTTATTTTCTCAGACAGTAGGTTCTTTAAAGATAAGAGCCATTTAAAAAATTTTTTTGTTTTATTTCAAAATGCATACCTACATAATACATCTTACAGGCAGTGCTAAATAAATATTTATTGCTTGATCATTTAAGCAGGGTAAAGAAGATATGATTATGAATAAAACTAAGTAATGAAATATGAATTCAGATATAAAATGAATATGCCTGCTTCAGGAATTTAAGATTGCCTGTGTGTGTGTCACATCCAGAGGCAAAACTTTTGTAACGTAAGCAATATGGCATGAACTCTTATGACATAAGATGCTAGCCCAGGTTTTTTTTATCAAAGGCGGTTTAATTAGGTTTTCTTAAGTAATTTTTTCAAGGATTTCAATCTAAAGATGCTGTATTTTTATCAATAATTAATGAGAAATGAAGTGTTCATTAATGATGCCCTTAATTAGGGTAATAACAGATTCTTACTTTATTCTACACACTTAGGTGCAGTTCAGATAGTTTTCGCAGTTATTTTTTAAATTAGAAAGAAGAAATGAATATTTAAACCAACTGTGAGAAGATACTATCTAAATTTAAAACACTAGAAATTATTTTTAAAATCCTCTCAGACTTAGCTCTATAATAATTTTAAAATTCTGCATGTTCATAGCAGCACAATTCACGATAGCCAAGAGTTGGAAGCAACCTAGATGCCCATCAGTAAATGAGTGGATCAGAAAACTATGGTACATTTACACAATGGAATTCTATGCAGCAGAAAGAAAGAAGGAGCTACTACCCTTTGCAACAGCATGGATGGAACTGGAAAACATTATGCTGAGTGAAATAAGCCAGGAGTTGAAGGACAAATACCATATGATCTCACCTTTAACAGGAATCTAAACAACAAAACAAACAAGCAAGCAAAATATGACCAAAGACACTGAAATTCAGAACAGGCTGACAGGGACCAGAGGGGAGAGGACTTCAGGGGAAAAGGGGAAGGATTCACAGAAACTAGTATAAACGACACATGGAGAACAAGTAAGAGGGGTGGAAATGGGAGGGAGGTGGGGAGCACGGGGGGTGGGCTGGGAAGGGAGTAGGGGATGGAAAACTGTACTTGAACAATAATTAAATTTTAAAAAATTTAAAAAATGAAATTAAAAAATGAAAATTCTGCATGTGAATTTAAAATTTAACAAATTTAAAACTCAATAATCAAGTACAACAAATTTTCTTATTAAATGTGACAAGAATTATCTATGACAATGGACATTACACAGGGAAAAGAGTACAAACTTTGGAATGACAGACTAACCTGGAATGGAATTTGTCCATTACTAGTTGTGTGCCTTTGGGCTAGTTACTTAATTGCTTTGTGTCTTTGTGTTCCAGTTGTTTGCCTCCCTCTCTACTGTCTTTTTCTTATTGATTTATGAAAGTTCTTTATGTACTGTAAAGATGAGTCCTCTGTCAAATATACGTATTGCAAATGTCCTGTTAGATATACGTATTACACATTATCTTCTCCACTCTGTTACTTGCTATTTTCGCTCAACAGAATTTTTTGATGAGTAAACGTTCTGAGTCTTAATATAACCCAATTCATGAATGTTTTTATGTCTAGTTGTTTTTGTGCCCTGTTTAGGAAGTCCTCAACTACTCTGAAGTCATGAGATTGTTCTTCCTTGTTTGTATTTAGAGGTTTTATTGTTTTACTTTTCATATTTACATTTATGCTTCATCTCAGTTTTTACATATGGTGTGAGATAGAGGCTTCCATTAATTAATTAGTTAATTAAGCCAGAATGCCTGTGCTCTCATCACTGTACCTCAATGTCGCTTTTTTCATAAATATAATGGTAGCATGTATAGTTCTCTTTTAAATGGTGATTTGTTTGTGTGCCAATATCGTATCATGTAGTTAATATAGTTTGATAGTAACCTTTGATATCTGGCAGTATAAAACTTTCAGCTTTGTTTTTCATTAAGATTATCTTGGCTTTTCTTGGCCCTTTACACTTGCCCATAAATTTCAGAATCAGTGGTCAACTCCCCAAAAAATTATCCTGCTGAGGATCTGATTGGCATTGTACTGAATCTACAAGTCAGATAATAGATATTCGGCATTTCCGTAATAGTGATGCCACCCATCCATGAACTTGTTGCACAGCGCTCCATTACTCAGGCCTTCCTATCTTCCCTTGAAGAAGCTTCAGCATTGTTCTGTGTAGAGGTCTTACATATATTCGTTTATGTCTCTTTCTAGGGATTTGATATTTATTGATGCTATTGTACAATACATCGTATAGTTTTATTATATATGTGTGTGTCTGTGTGTGTATAATTTTTTGTACATTGACTTTCTAGTTAACGACCTTGCTAAGTTCATAAACTAATTCTACTAGATTTTGTATAGAACCTTTGTATTTTATGTGCAAAATTGTGATGTCTGCAAATAATTATTTTTATTTCTTCTTTTTCAATACTTACAACTTTTATTTACCCTGCTCTATTTCATTGGCTAAGACATTCATAACAAGATTAAATAGAAATGATGGTCCAAAACTCAGGGAAAGCTTTAATCACTTTTCTACTGTGTACCATATTTGCTTGGCTTTCTCATAAGTACTCTTCATAAGATTAGGGGTGTTTCCTCTGTTCTTTTGCTGCTGGAAGAGGTTCTAATTCTCTTTTATTTAAAAAATGGTGAGGTGACTGGGAATTGAATTTCTTCAAGTGCCTTTTACAAATTTATCAAAAATAATTTTACTCTTTAATTCTGTAAATATAGTTAATTACACCAATTGAATTTTGTATGTTAAACGATTTTTGCATTCTTAGAACAAACCTAACATTGACCTGTGCATTTCATTTCTCATAACATCCTTATCAGGTTTTATTATCAAGGTGATAGTGACCTTATAGGGAAAGTTGGGAAGTGTTCACACTTTCAATTTACTGGAAGAGTTTGATTTAGATTGGTGCTATTTCTATCTTAAATATTTGGAGACACTCCCTGATGGGAGTTCGGATATTTTTTGCACAGATCTTTAAATTACAGACTCAGTTTCATTATTTGACATAGTCATTTTCAGGCTTTCTATTTATTCCTGGGTCTTTTTGGGTAAGTTGTTTTATGGTAAGTGCTCAAAATCTACTTGGATTGGTTTCTGTCTACCTCTTCCCTGCACTTCAATTAGTTATGATACTCATCTGAAACACAATAAGAACATTTGTTTTGCTTTCTACTCTATTTTGAGTCACTCTCATCCCTGTGGGGTTTTTTTTGAGTATGTAAAATACTAATATGGTTCTAAATGTTAGATCTGCATAAAAAGTCTTTTAATAAGTTATCCTTTTCCCCATTCCTTCTACCCTATTCTCAATTCTTTATACACCTCTGTATCTTTCTTACAGAAAATATAGCCATATTCAGTAGCATTGTATAGCATTTTGTACTTTGATTCTTTTACTTAGCAATATATTCTAGAAATCACTCTATATTAGTTCATAGAGCTCTTCCTTTTCTTTTTTATATAGACACAGAGTTGCATAGTACTTTGTGGGACGTGATTAGATCATGAGGGTAGAACCTTCGTGAAGGAGATTAGTGCTCTTAGAAGAGCCTTGCGAAAACCCCCCTGTCCCTTCTGCCAGGTGACATTACAGTGAAAACACAGGCATCAGTGAGGACACTGGATTTTACCAGACACCAAATTAACAAAAGAAGTTCAAAGACACATTCTAAAGAAAATCAATACCTAAGGAGCAGGAAAAGAGAGACTAATGGCAAAGAGACAGAAAAAGTAGAAAAGAAATTAATAAAGGCAGAAGTGTATGGTTTCATGGCAGTTAGCGGAACATTTTGCAAAGGAGAAAGTGTTGCTCTGACTGGTGTGGTTCAGTTGGTTGGCTGCTGTCCCGCAAAGCAAAAGGTCGCCAGTTCAATTCCCGGTGAGGGCACATGCCTGGGCTGCAGGTTTGGTCCCTAGTTGGGCCGCTTAAAAGAGGCAACCTATGGATGTATCTCTCTCTCTCTTCCTCTCTCTACCTTCCCCTATCTCTATGAATAAATAAAATAAGTAAATAAATAAATAAAATATTTTTAAAAAGGACAAAGTGTCAGACAATAGTGCTTCAAAGGTCTAACGATATAAGAAATGAACAAGTGCTCATTCAATTCAGTAGCCAGGAAGCTGCTGGCAATCTGAGCAAAACAATTTCTTAGAAAGCTGGGAGCCAAAGCCAGATTGCAGGGCATTGAAGAGATGAAAATGTGGAGACAATCTCCTTTCTGAAATTCAGCAGGAACTAGCATTCTTAACCCAGGCCTTTTTATCTTTAGGATTATTTCTAACCAACAGTATGGGAAATAATTTGCTCAGAAATTGTTGGTGCCATCACACTAAAAAGCCACCAGAAAGACCATTTTCTATTGCCACATCTGAGCAGCCATCTTTACTGTACAGATGTCAATGGAATCCCCTCCTTTTGGAGAGACACAACATCTTTAAGGCTATCACACAGTCAAAATGCAACTGGCAGAGAAGAGCATGGGGCACGATGTGTAAGTCACCCTTCACTTCTCTCCCAAATTCCATTCCCTTTCCTACACTGACTGCATCGAGCACTTTGCTGCATATCCTCACGGAACTTTTTCTATGAATTTACATATATCTCATTCCACAAATACTTATTTAGTGTCTACTCTCTATCATATTCTTGGTGTATATAAGTTTTTCTCACTGCTTTTGAGATAAGAATTTTATTGAAACATATTGGAGACTTTTCTATGTATTTATACATCCCACTTTTATGTTCTGCAATGCCCTATAATGTTTAACGAGCTATATATGTAATGAAAATTGTTTAGGATCCAATTCTCATTGTGTCCTAATGCAAAGTAAATTCACTTTTTTATCCATCTTCTGCCCATATTCAAGTAAATATTCATCTCATGTAAGTTGTGATTCGCAAATGGAGTTGCCAAACCAAATATGTACATTTTTAATTTTTCTTGGTCCTGTCGAATTTTATGGCCATTGTCAAAATGCCATTAAAACAGCTGCGCTAATATGCTCCACAGGATATGAGTATGCATTTCCCTGTGTCACCAACCCCAGATATGATCTCTATCTTAACGTTTGCCAGTGAAATATGGAAAACATTTTCACTTAAATTCCCCTAATTATTAGGGAGATGGATCATTTTTTTGGTATTTATTGGTCACAAGTTGATTTTTTATTTTTTTTTGTGGGACTTGATTTTACCCCCACTTCTAATAGTTGCCTTTTTCTCATTGATTTGTGTGAAGTTGTTAAATATTATGGCTATAACACTCTTTCTGTTATATGTATGGCAAATATTTTCTCCTGATCTTTGGCCTGTTATGGTGTCTTTCACTAATAAGAAGGGTTTGAGTTTTCATTTTGTTCTTTTTTTTGTTGGTCAGAGCTCCCAACAATTTCCTCAATGGTTTTTGGATTTTGGGTCTTGCTTAATAAACTCTTCAGGACCCTCCTCCCAAATGAACATGAAGAGATTTTTAACTTTAAAATAGTTATGCTCTTTGGGGAGTAATAAGCCTATGTGCCAAAAATTCAGATATTCTTATATATTAGCTATTTATTTATTTGAAAAAATAGGCATTAAAGTAATGAATGATCATGGAAATGAATTATGAAAACACCTGTACCATTTTTAAAGGAACTGTGGTAGCTGGCAGGATAAAGAGAAGAAACATGATAAAAATCTAAAGAATGAGTAAATGTTTGACATTTAAACAGCTCAAGGCCATATACATTACTTCCATCCAGAATTATTCATTGAAATTCTAGGCCCTCAAGCAAAATTTCATAAAGAGAAGCCACACAGTGTCTCTCGGGACTTAATTCTGACCAACAAAAGACAACACAGGAGTCCCAGAAGCAGGGGAATGTGACCATGTCATCTCAGAGTTCACAAAAGAAAGGAATGCAGTATTGGACATTTCTGGTCATACATTTCAGACTGACTTGAAAGCTGACTTCAAACATTTCCAGGAAGAATAAATACGTGCCAGCAGCCAAAGACACAAAGAAAAAAATGACACCTAAAGATCAGAGACCCCAAATAACAAAATACTGACTATACATTCAAAAACCTCAAATAAGGGACAGGGGCTGGGGTGGACATAAAGAGGAACTAGCATAGCTGTGGGGGGGTTCTCCGACCAACTTGGGGTTTTAAAAGACATGTGTTAAAGAAAGAAGAAAGCAAGAAAAACAAAGGCAAGCTCAAATAATAGCATGAACCGTTAAGGAATAATGTCAGGGAAGTCAAAGACCTCGGTGAGCAGAGGCGTGAGGACAAGAAAAAGCACTGAGGACAGTACAATGTTGCCTAAATCACTTAATATATGGCAAACAGTACAAACCATGAAGTGTATGTTGTCATGTTTTTCATTTCATAGAGGAGAAAAGTAAGGTGCAAACAGGTAGTGTCTGCAATATCATAGAGCCCTTTGAACAGGTGAGCAGAAATTTCTTACTATCCTTAATGACACTAATATTTTACTTCTGTATCATTCCACATGGAAGAACATTTTTAACCCTGGCCCTTCTCTCTCTCCCCCCTCCATCGATGGTGGAGAAACAAATACCTGACGGGCCAGTTTGAAAGGAGGAACTGTGCTAACCAGTCTCTTCCTCCTGTCTCAGGACCAAGCTGCCTCTGTAAGTGATGCTCTCAGCTGCTTTCAACTAAGTTTCAACTAAAGTACCTCAATGAGGTACCTGAGAGGTGAAGGCCTCGCCCCCTTGGAGAAGGTCTGCAGCAGTTCAGAGCTGCCTGCAATGGACTGGGAAGTTCTGCCAAACCCTGGGGCGCAGCTTCAGCTCACTGGCTTTCGATTATGGCAAATTCTTTAATATTAGCTCCATCAAGGAGATGGAGATGTGGAGATGATATTTTTATTTCCCAGAGGCCTCATTTTTTCTCTGCTCCTATTTCTCATTTGGTTCAGAATACGGCTTGTTTTTTATAACCTTAAGCCTGAGTTCCTAACCACCAAGCAATACCAATTTGCTTATGTTTTGCATAACATAGAGTAAGGCTTACAGACGACAGAGAGAATTGCTAGGTTATTTTCCAACTTCTTACCAGAAAATGGAATATTTTTCTAGACTAGAAATGGTAAAATATGATTAAGAGAAAATTGCAAATCAAGACAAGACAGAGGATAGTAAAAGACCCCATAAGTTATTTGAATGAAGTCAATTTTTCAATTGCAGAAAAAAGATATTGCAACAGCTTATAGAGCTTAGGTTACCACTGCAGAGTGTCTGTCAGCCACAGTGAGAAGTCAGGGGTTACGGGGACATGCCTGCACAAGTCGAGACACGGGCAAACGTCCTCACTCTTCAAAAAGCTAAAAGTGCTCAAATCCCAGAAATTACAACCTGTAGGCTTGACATCAGCCCTTGGGAAAAGACAGTCAAGATGAGTCCACTAAACACAGTGAGGTGTTCCAAATTCACTCATTACCATTTGGGGTAAGTTTGATGTATTTATCCAAAAATGTTAGAAAATATAGCATATCTTTATTTCAATGAAACACTAGATATCACCTTCATGATGGACTTGATCTGACAATAAAAGGAGATGCATGTTTGCCCTGCTAAATAGCCCGGCACCTGGAAGACCAATCGCAGTGAATGTGTGATGTCTGTGTGCTGAATGGGATATCGGCCTTCTTATTGCCACATTGTTTGTACATTTTTGTTGGTCAATCAATGAGACCTCAACAAAACTGAAAAAAAATACAGTCTTTAAGTAGCATTAAAAGAAGAAAAAGCACCTAACTATGGAAAGAAACATCTCCAACGTACCCTTCGATGGTTAGGTTAAAATACGTAACCATATTTTAAATTTTGTGTGATATTCTGGATACCACACATGAAGAGAGTTGCTGATGAACAGTGAAATATTCAGAAAGCAGTGAGGAAAGAGTGAACGCCCTGCACGTCAGTCAATTAGAAAAAGGTTGCAGAAGCTTGGACTTTTAGTCTGGAGAAGGAAGGACAGTGATAACATGAGTGGCCATCAAGTCACTTAGCTCTTTGGGGCCTCAGATGTTTCTTGTATGAAATGAAAGGGCTTAAAACGGAGGTCTTTGTAATTCCATCCTCTCAAAAGGCATGCTTCTGTCTGATCATTTGAAAAGTCACTGTAAAGGACTGAAAGATCTGGTACCTCTTTCTGATAAAAACAATCAGAGTCAAGGAAAAACTGTTAAAAAAAAGTAAAACTTTCACTAAAGATGAGAGAGCTTCTAGTAATTAGATGCACCCTAAAAGAATAGTATGTTAATAGTAAGCAGACGGATAATGGAGAAACTATGCAGGCAGTGGGTAGATGATAATGATAATGGAGTTGTTCATTATATTTATATTTAATCATAATTATTATCATTACAAAATATTAAATGTATTTTGGGTGGGGCAAAAATAGGTTTATAGTTGTGAGTACCTGAAACACATAGTTCATTCTTGTGTTCTTATTAATTATTGTATTATTTTCCATACAAACAACTGTTAACCTATTTTTGCCCCACTCCAGATGTCAGGCTCTGACGGGGGCACGTGATACAAGTTCTCACTTGTGTGGATGACCTTCTGTCAGAACGGCCATGGTAGGGGATTTTCAGTTGCTGGAAAGATGGTCTGGATCAGTGGTTCTCAAACTTCAGTGTGGAGGACTGGCAAATCACAGATTGTGGGGTCCTGCTCCCAAAGCTTCTGATTCTGAAGGTTCATAAAAGATCCTCAGAATGTGCACTTTTAACAAGTTCTCATGTAGTATTGATGTTACTGGTTTGGGAACCACATTTTGAGGATCCCTGGTCCAGATTATTTCTGACTTTCATCTCAATGCTTAGACTCTAAGTTTCAATAATTATATTAACTTTTCTTCATGAGAAACAGCTCCCAATTCCCCTACAGCAAGACCTGAAAACAGCAAAATAATTCTTAGAAAATCAGATCCCTGACAAACATCAGTTAGTTTAGTCACTCTAGCCATCGTATCCCACCTTTCCCTGGCTTCTTTCTTAAAAAGCTGGGTTGGATTTTTTTTTTTTGAGAGTTAAGATGCTGTAGTTTCTAAACGGGCAAAGGAAAACACAAACTACTCTTTCTTTGCCTTGGTTCTTCATATTGTACAATTTCAGACGCTCTTGTACAATTTGAGGATTAATGAAGTCAAATTTGGGAAAAAAAAAAACAGACCTGATGCTAGAAAAGAAATTGGTAGCAGTACTATATAATGAGAATATTGTTAAAGTGTTTCAAAATTCTGGAGAGACAAACATTTTGGATAGAGGTAAGTAGGGGAGTCTTTGAAGATGATTTGTGTGTGTGTGTGTGTGAGTGTGTACACATATATTCCAAAGAAAAGTAAAATTTCATGCTAGTTGCTTCAAGTGACTGTTCCCTGCTAGTTTTCATGCTTTCATTATTTGGACTTGCAGCACCCCAGGGGTCTAGCTATTTTAAGAGGTGTAATGAAATTCTGAGAAGTTTCTCAAAATAACATTTTAAGTCGCTTTGATTTAAAAACATACATCTTTTCTGTACAGAAATCTTCCAGTGGTAAAAGAAACAGAGACAGATATTTAGAATTGAAATAAACCACCACAAAACCCCTGGAAATTACTGATGCAGTATTTAAACTTTTATTTTGCTGGTTTCCAAATGCATTGCAACATGGTTGCATTCTGCGCCCACAAAGACTTTGACTCCAAATCAAGCATAAAATGCCCCACATATTTTGAAATTAAAAAAAAAAAAAACCAAAACATTTTCAGACAATTCTCAATGATCTCATTAACAGATTGCTTGCAATGTCCGAAAACCCTAATGATTGTTTCTTTTTCGTTTCTGAGACTATTTTTGTACTGGGAGGTGAAAAGTGTTTTCTCCAATAGCCTAAGAATTCCACTTACCATTAAAGGCGCCACTAAGAGGGTCTAGAAGGATTCGCAGCCCTTTGGGAAAAGAAAGTTTTCTTCCCAAATCATGCAAAGTCTCTTTTCTCTGCAAACTGATCCTAGAGGTGCGGAGAGGAGATCGTGTTCTGGATTTTAAAGGATTTCTGGACCTGCAGGCAAAAAAGAGAGAACTTGATAATTGCATTGATTGGGTGCTAACAAAAATGATTTGATTTTTAAAACTAATAAACTCCTGCTAATTGTCTATATATGAGAAAGAAATGAGGCCCACACTCTTTTAAACACCAAGCACTCTTGTTTGGCTCTGCTGTGTAAATGAGCAGCAGATGGGCAAGGGAAGATCGCAGCTGAGGACGGGTGGGATGCCCTGAGCAGACAGAATAACAGGAAAGGCCTGCTTCCACTTTAAGGCTCTCATCCCAGCCTTCTCTGTGCCTCAGGCCAACTTCCTGTAACATCCACTCTCACCCGACTTATCCTGGCTGCCCGGTTCTCCTTACCCCAGGATGTCTTGACCCTTTACACTAACGCTGACTTTTCATAAACACCTCATTCTCATTTCCCCAGAAATTCTAGCATGTCTCTCAGGATTAGGGGAAGAAAAACTCCAGTTAGAAAATTCTGCATTTTCTTTGTAACTTAGCAGCCAAAAGGGTGTGGTTGTGTTTTGCTTACTGGAGCTGAGAAAATTATAAGAGTGATTATGTCTTCTCACATTTTTCACTTGCCTCCCCCACGCCACGTCTCCACCTCCGAGAGATCCTGGTATTTCTCTAGAGCCCATTCCTCCAGTTCAGAATTCCTGCTGCAGTTCATACATTGTGATGAAGGCTGGCCACGTAACTTGCGGGGCCCATTGTAAAAGGAACATGTGGGGTTCCTTATTAAAAAATTGTTAGGAATTTCAAGACAGCAACAGCAGAGCACAAAACCAAGTGTGGGGCCTTTGCATGCTTGGGGTCCTGGGTGACTCCACAGATCACAAGTCATGAAGTTGACCCTGATCCTGACTTTTCAGCTTCTGCTACACCTTTGATGGACTCTTTCTCTGTTTCCTATCTCTGATTACTAAGAGTAACAGTCTGATTGGCTGAGATAAGCGTTTCATTCCAGGTTGTGTCACTGGTTTCTGGCCAGCCTAATCACAGAGGTCTCTTGGTCAGTTAATTGTGTTAGAACCACGTAGTTGTGTGTGACCAGGCTGAGGGGGTTATGATGGGGCTAGAGAATGGATCGCCCATCACAGGACATGGCCACCAATGCAACAGGGACAGTGGATGGGTCTGTTTTCCTTTGGAGAGTTGTGGGTAGGCAGGCAATCATCGACATTGTTAGTATTAAATATAACAGCAAGCATTTCCTATTTAAGCCTGATGTCTGTGTGTATAAAATGTAGTCAATAATATTTCAGAGGATAGTTTGAGGGAATAGATAAGATAGCAGCCTAAACAAATGAGATATAAGGCCCTAAAAAATCATGGTTATTGCCATTGTAACTGAGGGAGCCGATTCACCATGAATCCTGACCTACTGTTTCAAACAGCCCAATACTCAAAAACTTATGGCTATAGCATGCAGGCCATTGGGACATTGTTTCATGGTGTATGCTCAGGATGACCATTACTGTGAACCAAGCAACACAGATTCCACATTCTGAGAACAGAACCACACCAAGGATTGCATCTTTGTTCAGAGATACAAAGATAATTGGTGCTGAATAGGAGCCAAGGGACAATCTATTTAACCTGTGGCTTGTAATATCTTTAATCTGTTGATGAAAGAACTTGTTTCTCTTAGAAAAAAAAAATTTTCTAACCTTCTCCTGATCAAGGCTTAAGCTGCCCTTGATTCTGTAACCAGTGGTGACTGTCCCATTCTGGGTTATTATCTCCATGACCACACCAGTTCCTCTTTTAGGCTTAAAGATCTCATTCCCTCGTCCCTCCTACCCCACCACCCCAAGGACTTTTGTTTAACTGGTCTCCTTCCAATTTAACTACTCGATCTAGTCAAGGGTTTTTAACCCCAGGCCCTACTTTTACCGTCTTTACCCTCCCCTTTTAAATTAAATTTTATAATCTGTACAAAAATTTCAGTTGGCCACATTAAAGGTATTGAAACATTAAAGATTTTGAATTCCAACAATAATATCAGTAGCTTTTAACATTTAAGATTTTTTCTCCTGTGTGCCCATGAGAGTGTATGAGTATGTATGTTTAAAGTATACTTAGATTTACAAAAGTATAAGCTGAAATTGCAAATGCCAGGAGTTATGACAAATAGAAATTTCCACAGAGTCCTCCATGATAAATGATACTCAACAAATTATTAAAAAGAAACTTTCACATTACTCAATTCTTAAAAAGAATCAGGAAAGTAAAACTTTAAAAAGCAACGCTGTGCAGGAAAAGAAGAGAAGCCCACGAGCGGGTGAGGGTCATTTGTTAGGCTGGGATGCCTGCTTTCCTTGCCCTGGCGGGGTGAGCAGGTGTCTGCACAGCCCTGGTACGTGTGGAGTGCTGCACTTAGCCTTCGTGGTGACTTACATTTGGCAGAAACACCACACTCAGGACATAAACCACATGAGCAGTTACAACGGGTTTCCGAAGACTGGTGGTAGCACCAAGTGAAACTACCCTGCAAACACCCCTTTGAAGAAGGTGTTTGTACGTGTATGTGTGTGTATGGGGTGGGGCGGGGGGAGAGCACCATGCATTTGTGCCCTGAGCCAGTCTGCAGTAGAAAACGGACTTCTTAATACTTGTTTCCAGGCAGAAACAATTTCAAAACCCCTCAGTCTTTTTGATTGTCAGCTACCGCCCAGATACAAAAAGCACGTACTTAGAGAAAATGGAATTATAAACAGCCTTAGGATACTACTCTTTCCCTTCTACCCTTCAAAATCAATTTAGGCATTTAGGATAGAGTGCACAAGGAAAGTAAGATTTCAAAAATTTGATAAGGAGTGCATCACACTGCCTTGGGCAGCCCTCGGAGTGTGTGCAGGGGAGGGCCGTTCGCTCCCAGGCGTGCCAGTGCTCTGAGGGGTCACGGGGACAGGATGTTACCTTAGGTTTTCAGACCCATTAATCTCATGAAGAGCAAAATCTAAACATTTTTATTATCAAGAGAATTGATATCTTACTTTCTCACTGTGTAGGTAAAAGTTCACAGAGCTATATTTCGACTGTTAGTGTGTCAAGAAAGAGAAAAACAATTCCCTGTGTGTCCAGAACTGTATCAATGAATTTTGAACACTGTCAAGGCCTCCCCATTTGAATTTTGCATAGAATTCATAAAACATTAATTCTTTGATGACCAGAAATTCTTTCTGGACTGTGGCTGATATGACCAGATATCCCATTTTCTTGAGACAGTCATGGGTTGTACCTGGTATCTTGTCATCTCATTTAATTTAGTATTAGTCAAGAATACATTTAAAAAACTGTTTAATGCTGCATTATTATTAATAGTTGCATGAAAATAAGCCGAGGTATTTGATAGATCTCATTCTATATTTCCAGCTTCTGAGAAGGTCTCACCTAGTAGTATGAAAAGCACACATGTAGTAAATATAGTTCACACTTAACCTGTGGTTAAATCTGAAAAATGAGCAGTGATAATTCACCTCTCCTTGGTTGACATTTTCCAGATATAATAATGATTAACCCCTTCTGTATCAACTATCTATTGCTACATATTAAACCATTTCAAATTTAATGGCTGAAAATAATTTTAGTGGTTTACTGTTTCCCACAATGCTCTGGATTGATTGGGTGGTTCTTCAGCTATTCTCACCTGCACTTACTCATTCACTGCATTTAGTTTGGGACTGGGCTAGCTTAAGAAGTCCAAGGGCGATTTCAACCCTATGTCTGGGAACTTGGCCTGGCTGTCCACTGGCATGCTTTGGTATTGCTCCATGTGGCCTCTGAACTGGACTCCTTCACACCATGATGGCATCAGGGTTCCAAATGGAAGCTGTAAGGCTGCCTATAAAGACTTAGGCTCCAGAACTTATTCAACATAACTTCTGCTACATTCTCTCAGTCAAAATAAGACATCAGGTCAACCTATATTAAAGAGGCTGGAAAATAGATTCTACTTTTTGATGGAAGAGTGCCAATATTCCATTGCAGAAAAATATTTACACAGAAAGGCATACTCTACTAGAGATCATTATCATAATAATCTCCCACACCTTAAGATTTTCAACCTTTTATATCTCATGGCACAAATACAAAAATTGCTAAAATTCTATAGCACACCAAAAACATATTCTGTTTTTGACAATCTGATAAAAAATAGGTATAAATTTGATTCATTAAAAAATAATGATAATAGTAATTACCTACTCTTTTTGCTCCAAAGTGACTTTTAAAAAAATCAGTCACTTAGACTGGTATATAAAGATTTCTGGTACCAAGAATTAACCAATCAGATGCAACATTATGCAATGTAATCAATAAGATGCAACTCTATTCTAGGACCTATACATTTATAGTTCAAGACAGAGCATTCAAACCAGATGGCTACTGTTGTGTTGGCTGTTGTCATTTTTTTATCGAACAATCTAAGGGAAAAGAGGTCAGTGCCCCTGACTAAGTAGTCAGGTATTGCATATTTTAAAAATTCTTGTAGCATACCAGCGTGCCATGGCACACTGGTTGAAAATCGCTGCCTTAAAAAATAGCAGGCACAGCTCTTACAGGTAAACTGGAGTATGCTTAGATACAAGTAGTTGGAGACCCCCAACTCGTTCTGTTCTGCAGTGGTGAAGGGAGAAATATTTTATGCTGTTTACCCTATGGGCCACTTGATGGGCCAGCTGATTGTATCTTATTCTACACTGAGGTCTCCGAGATGTACAAAGCTCCAGGATCTCTACCATGGGCAGAAGTACGAATGGATTAGGCAAGCATGAAATATGTATAGAAAATAGAGCCTGGGCAGTTCTATAGTACTTATTTAATTTTTTATAATGCTTTTCTCTTTTGTAATAAATGATTTAAGAAGCAATAAACTTTTATAAAATTCATGACAATGATAAATGTATAACTTACAACAAATACTTGTTAACTTTTAACTCCATGATAATGTCACTATTTAAAAACTAGGAGATACTGCCCTGGCTGGTGTAGCTCAGTGAATTGAGTGTGGGCCTGCGAGCCACACGATCGTGGTTTGATTCCCAGTCAGGGCACATGCCTGGGTTGCAGGCCAGTTCCCAACAGAGGACTCTTGAGAGGCAACCATACATTGATGTTTCTCTCCTTCTCTCCTTCCCTTCCTTTCTAAAGATAAATAAATAAAATCTTTAAAAAAATAAAAAAAAATAAAAACTAGGAGATACAAATATGATGAAGAAACATCAGTATCTACCTAAAAATTAGTATAATTTTGGAATACTGTACCCAAAGATGATGATTTAACACATGAGGCTACAAATGATAAGTTTACACAAAACTTCATAAAGCCTGACTTCCTGCTTAGATCAAATAACTACTTTACTTATATATCCAAATTTTTGTGCACATGTGAGAAATGAAGCATTAACTGTTAATATGTTAGCTCCAGTGCTCTTAACAGAAGTGCAAACAGTTAAATGACACCAGTGTCATTAGATGCTTCAATAGGAGTTCAATTACTTTTACTAATAATTTTATGTTTTTTCATCTAATTAATGGAATAATAGTATTTTGGTGTTCAGTTCTGTACAAAATAAAATATATCTTATTGCTATGACTGGGCCAGTCCAAGTGGGCAGCTCAGGGGCCAGTGGCACCTAGGTGAACATGCTGAGATAGAATGAGGACGAGGCGTTGGACAAACCAAGCATATTTCCCCTACTTTGCATTTATGCCAGGGTGGGCCTACTCTCCTACTGAGTCTTACATGTGACTCAGCTACATTTAGGGTTGTCTACTGCCTCACATCCTCTCTATGGCCAATTTCAATACACCATCTCATTGAAAAGAAAAAGGTACAAACCTAATTTTAAAAAGTGTTGGAAGGATTGGGGGGGTTCACTGATGTTTCTCGAGGCAGAAGCAGCATACAAGTGAGAGTGCAGCATATACAACACAACTAGACTTCTTTTTCTTTACAGTGTCGCCTCTCCCATGGTCCACTTCTCATGGAGACTGCTCAGACTTCTCAGTCACAACCTGTCAAATTTCAACTCTTTCTCCCTCTTCTTTCTCTATGCAGCTTTAGCTTCCTCCCTGATCTCAGATGGCCCTCCCCAGGTAGCTTGAGCTAGTTCTTACAGAGAATCTTATATTCCACTTGTTTACATTTTGAAAATCTTTTCCCTCCCATTGTATGCTATACTGACTGATCAGCCCAATGAAGGCTTGGTAATCCATGAGCTCAACAAAGAATTCATCAAGTAGGACAGGAGGGAAGTTCACAGACCCTTCTTAACTTTAAAGATTCTTTTTTCTTTCTCCCAGGTTTGCAATGTACATAGTATAGAGCCTTTAGGAATAAAAGATGAACCTAAATAATGCTAAGTGTGAGGTGAGAACTTAACGAATCACTAAAGCAAATGATCTGCCTTATGAGAAAAGACGTTTTATTCTTTCTATAGACTCGGAAAACACTGGATAGGAATCCAATGTGTAGCTTGGGATGGAATTGTTCTTTGTCCTTCAATGTCTTTGTTCTCAGTGATAATGTCCTTGTAAAACACTATTGCTAATCTAATATTGCATGGTTTCTTAAACCCTGGATCTTTTACAAACAGTTGCCATGTAAGGTGATTCAGTATCTATGTACAAGTAATTTCAAGAGAAACTCTAACAATGACACGATGACTTGCAGACGTGAAGAGTATTAAGTCAATTGCCTCTCAGCAATAAATCGAATGTTCCGATAACCGACCTTGCAGTTTTTCTTTTTGGATTTCCATTTTATTCACCAGAAATATTCTTTTGGGAAAGCTTAAGTGCTCTTGAAATGAAAACAAGCTAAATTGGTTCTTTTTCAAAAGATAACACCAGATTTTGTTTACTTGTTTAAAAAGAAATTGGTTGGATTAATTTGAAAATTATTTGTTTTGGTCTTTCTGTTCTCTGCTATTTTTAACACTTGTATTTATCCCTTAAGAAGTAGATACTTTTTCTACAGCTGCAAAAAGAGGTTTAAAAAAATTAAGTCACAAAGTAAGAGAGACTCATTTAGATAAAATCATCTACCACACTACCGTCCAATATACCAAGCACTCATATTCAAGTAATCTCTGTGGCTACCCCTCTCTTTTCTTTGATACCACTCACCATGGCCCACATTATTAAGAGATACACACACACACACACACACACACACACACTTGTCTCTCCCCCCACCAGTCTCTGTACCCTTTGACACAGGAACTAGAAGGCTAATGTATGCCACATGCAAGATGCTTAATATTAATTGTATTAATTCTAAGATATATTTACTGTTCATATTTTAATAATTTTTGAATAAAGATTTTTTCCAATAAATTGTATGTCAACCTTTAAATGTCAGATTTCTTTTCTTAGTGGCATGTAAAATAATCATGTATCTTAAACTTGATAGTGTCTTATATTCAATGAAAGATAGTGAAAGCTATGCACGCAGGGTTTGGGGGAATCTGTTCATGTACTTTACTTAAAAAAACAAAGAGTAAGCGGTCAAATTTAGAACATAGAGTGAGAAAGAACTTCCATAAATATTAAAGAAATCAGGACTTCCAGCCAAGATGGAGGCATAGGTAGATACACCTTGCCTCTTCACACAACCAAAAGAAGGACAACAACAAATTTAAAAACAAAAAACAACTATAACTGCCAAAAAATGAACTGTATGGAAGTCTAACAACCAAGAAGTTAAAGAAGAAACATTCATCCAGACTGGTAGGAGGGGCAGAGATGGGCAGCTGGGCGGAGAAGACATGTGGCAAGGCAGCAGGTGGAGGACTGGGCAGGTGAGGCAGCAGCTGGCAGTCCCACGTCAGCATGGGGATAATACAGAAAAACAAATTGGGAGCAAGACAGATCACACAACCCAGGGATCCAGCATGGGGAAATAAAGCCTCAAAACCCCTGGCTGTAAAAATCTGTGCAGGTTGCAGCGGCGGGAGAAAACCCCAACTTCACAGGAGAGTCCTTGGAGAGACCCATTGTGTCCTAGGACATACACAAGCCCACACACCTGGGAACCAGAACCAGAAGCGACTAATTTGCTTGTGGGTAGTGGGGGAAGTGGCTGAAAGCCTGACCAGGGCTGAACAAGTGGCACTGCTCTGTCTTAGACCCCTGCCCCACATACAGTGCCAGAATGTAGCCACATGAGTTGCCCAACCCTGGTGAATACCTAAGGCTCTGCCCCATACAATGTAACAGCTGTGGCAAGACAAAGAAATATGGCCCAAATGAAAGAACAGATCAAGGCTTCAGGAAAAAAGCTAAGCAATGAGGAGATAGCCAACCTATCAGATGCAGAATTCAAAACATGGGTAATCAGGATGCTCACAGAAATGGTGGAGTATGGTAGCAAAACAGAGGAAAAAGGGTACACAAAGGAAAATATACAAGAAACCAACAGGAAAGGGAAGGGAGCTGGGATTCAAATCAATGATTTGGAGCAGATGGAAGAAATAGACATTCAACCAGAACAGAATGAAGAAACAAGAATTCAAAAAAAATTAAGAGAGGCTTAGGAACTTATGGGACAACTTTAAACATTCCAACATCTGAATTGTAGGGGTAGCAGAAGAAGAAGAGGAAGAGCAAGAAATTGAAAAAATAATTAAAGAGAACTTGCCTAAGCTGGCAAAGGAAATAGACTTGCAGGAAGTCTAGGAAGCTCAGAGTGTCACAAAAAAGTTGCACTCAAGGAAACACACACCAAGGTGCATCATAATTACATCACCCAAGACTAAACAGGAGAGACTCTTAAAAGCAGGAAGAGAAAAGGAGGCAGTTACCTACAAAGGAGTTCCCATAAGACTATCAGCTGATTTCTAAAAAGAAACCTTGCAGGCAAGAAAGGGCTGGAAAGAATTATTCAAAGTCATGAAAAGCAAGGACCTACATCCAAGATTACTCTATCCAGCAAAACCATCATTTAGAATGAAAAGGCAGATAAAGTGCTTCCCGGATAAGGTCAAGTTAAAGGAATTCTTCATCATCAAGCCCTTATTATATGAAATGTTAAAGGGACTTATCTAAGAAAAAGAAGATAAAAAGTATGAACAGTAAAATGATAACAAACTCACAACTATCAACAACTGAACCTAAAAAAACAAAATCAAAAACAAACTAAGCAAACAACTAGAACAGGAACAGAAGCACAGAAATGGAGATCACATGGAGGGTTATCAGTGGGGAGGGGGAGGATGGGGGTTAAAGGTACAGGGAATAAGAAGCATAAGTGGTAGGTACAAAATAGACATGGGGAGGTTAAGAATGATATAGGAGATGGAAAAGCCAAAGAAGCTACATCCATATGTAGCACCCATGGATGTGAACTAAGGTTGAGGGTGGGGAATGCTGGTGGGAGGGGGTGGTACAGGGCAGAGCGGAATAAAGGGGAGAAAAAATGGGATAACTCTAACAACATAATCAATAAAATACACTTTAAAATAAAAAATTAAAGAAATCAGAGTTACAATTCAAATGGTATTTATTTATTGAGAATTTATTTGCCAGGCTCTGGTGTTGGGGTTGTAGATACAGCAGTGAACAAAAGAATCCTGTGGAGTTTATCATGGTGGGGGAAACAATCAATAAATTTAAAAAATAGCCCTGACTGGTGTGGCTCAGTTGCTTGGGTGTCATCCTGCAAAGTGAAAGATACCTGGTTTGATGCCCAGTCAGGGCATGTGCCTGGTTGGAAGTTCGGTCCCTGGTTGGGGCATGAATGACAGGCAACTGACCAATGTTACTCTCTCACAGTAGTGATTCTCTCCCTCTCTTTTTTCCCCTCTTCCTTTTCTCCAAAAATAAATAAGTAAAATCTTTAAAAAATTTTAAATAAACATATAGTTTTAGTTGATAATAAATGCTATGAAGAAAAAACAAAAGTGGTCCATAATAAAATAGGGGAGGTAAATGGAGGGAGACTTCTGTTTTAGATGAAGTGATCAGGGCAGCCTTCTTGGAGGAAGTGGCCCTTACACAGAGAGGGAAACAAGGATGTATACTATATGCCTCCTGGGAATAGAACATCCTGGAAAAGGAGAAAGCAAGGAAGTGGACCATTCCAGAAAATGAGGACACATGCTGGGAGTGTTTGAGAAGAGAAAGGAGAATAGAGTGCTACAGCCAGTGCACACCTGTGAGAGTTCTAGGGACGAGGCCAAAGGGGTCGTAGGGCCTTAGAGGTCACTGGGGGGATCTGACTTTCATCCTGAACACGTGGAATCCTATCCGGAGTTTCCAACAAGGAGTGACATGGCCTGGCTCATGTGTGGGGTTGTGCACTGCCGTGTGTGTGTGGGGGGGGGGGTGTGAAGGAAGCATAGGAAAGGGTTTGGCAATGATGGAAACCGAAAGAATAGTAAGTAGGCCACTACGGTGATTCAGAGGTGCTGATGGCGGGAAACAGAGTGTTAGCAATTTTCTGGATAAATTTCAAAAGTGGAGCTGTCAGATTAGCCAGTAAATTGGATGTGGAATGTAGAAGAACAAAATCAACTACCATGGCAAGAATTTTTACCTAAGCAGCTGGTAGGATGGAGTTGCCATTTATTAAGATGGGACAATGTATAGGAAGAAGAGTTTGTAAGAGAAAAACCAAGAGTTCATTTTGAATGTATTAAATTAGGGATGTCTAGTAATATCAAAGGAGAGGTGTCTAGAAATGAGTCTATACTTCAGGAAGGAGGTAGATGATGCAAATATAACTGGAGAAATATTAGCAGACATGTGGAATTTTAGGATACATGGAATATCCTGGATTCTAGAGTAAGGGTATGGAGAGGGGGCAGAAAGACAAAGCCTTGGGGCAATCCAATGTGAATGACCAGGGAGATGAGGAGGAAGCAGCAAAGGAAACTGAGAGGAGCAGCCAGGAAAGTGGGATGGGACTCAAGACAAAGTGGCATTACCCTGGCCGGGTGGCTCAGTTGATTGGAGCATCATCCCATACACCAAAAGATTGCAGGTTTGATCCCCAGTCAGGACCTATACTTAGGTTGTGGGTTTGATCCCCAATGACAGCACTTATGGGAGGCAACTGACTGATGTTTCTTTGTAACATCACTGTCTCTCTCTTCCCCAATAAACATATCCTCGGGTAAGGATTTAAAAAAAAGACAAACTGGCATCCCAGATAACAAGTGAAGGATCAAGGGAGTAATAACTTTGTCAAATTCTACTGATGAGTAAGATATAGACTGAGATGTGACCATTGTTTTTGGAAGAGAGGAGGTTATCAGTGACCTTTACAAAAGATGATTCAGTGGAATGTAAGAACAAAAATCTGGTTTGGAACAGTTAAAGTATGAATAGAAGGAGGAATGAAAGTGAAAAACAGCAATTATAAGCCACTCTTTCTAAAGGGATACAAATATGCAATGCCAGTTAAAAAAGGATACAGAATAAAGGAAAGGTTCTCTGTTTTAAAGACAGATGTAGCACATTTGTAGTCATTAAGAAAGGGTATTCACTCTCCTTTCTCAGGTCCCTTCTCTCTAGTTTCTCTGAATTAATTACTTGACACAATTGTGGAGAAGCATGCAATTGAGGTCAAAATTTGGCAACCTTTCTCAGTTAAACTCTGAAAGAATTATTATTTACATTTTTATATTTCTCAAAGGGATCTACAAAAATCTGTTTTTAAAAAATATCCTGATCTTCTTTGTTTCTTCATAAGTAACATTTGGGGAAGAGGGAATAGTATTTTCATTAAAACTAGAAGAGTTCCTTGTGTCAGCAAAATTTGTTCATTCCAAATGAACACATATCAACAAGAATAAGGTTGTACTCTAAAAAGAAATAATCCCCTCACGACGCTCCTCTTTTTTAATATCAGAGCTGACAGGCAAGTCATTCTCATCAGAAAAATACAAAAATCTCGTTCTAACTTCTGTTACAGTAGATGGCTGATGTAACACTAAACTCGTCGATTCCATTCACTGTAGAAGCGCTAGACTGCATTCATGTGTTCTAGCCCAGTGGTTCAGGGCCCTGGCTGTGCATTTGATTTACCAGAGCCTGTGGCCCACCCGCAGAGATTATGATTCATTTGGTCAGGGTTGGCTAGCAGATGAGGGTAGGTTTTAAAACATCCCAAGGTGATTTTAATTTGCAATGGGAGCATTTAAGCTTTTCACCTCAAGGTGAAAAAAAAATCATAGCTGACTATGAGTAAAAGGCTCGAAATTTGATGTAATCTCAAAGACAGACCATGAAACAGCTACCCTCACTTGAAGTAATCTCCTGCCATAGAACTCAACTCTACCTTGGAGAGCTCATGCCATAATTTTGCTTGTGTGGCAGCTCTCGGCACTGCCCAGTGAAAGAGGGAGGGTGACCCGGCATCTGTTCTCCCCCAGTGACTGAGAGGACTGCTGAAGGTCTCAGGGCGGTCAGAAGCAAATTGGTGTTTCTTTGTTCTTTAGACTACAGTTGACAGCAGGGTGTGAGGAAAAGCCAGGTCATCACAAAGCTTCTTGTAGGTGTTCATTGGAGGGAAGGCAAGAAAGAGTAAGAGGCAACTGCGAACAAGAAAACACAAGGAAAAGAAGAATGAAAACGACAGAACTCAGCTGAAGCCAGATCTCCAGTGGTAAACTCCCTTTTGGTTTTAAATGCTCACATAATTCAGGAAACAGTAGAGTTTTTGCTTGAATTTCATGATAATTATATCTACTTTCTGTTTTGTTGATGACAGCAGCAGGATATTTTTTTTCCTTTGGAAAGAACAGAGCACCACTGAACATCTTGAACTAAATGTAGTCTTTCAGTTGTCTTTTTTTTTTTTTGAATTTCCACTCAGAAATTTGATTTATAGGACAAGGAAAAAAGAGCTTTCATCAAAACAAAAATAAAGAACAAAGGTGAAGAACAAAAATGCACCCTCAATTTCACCATCATTATCTATGTTTCTGTTACTCAACTCATTGTTCATATGTGAAACTACTTTCACAGGAGCGTAACTACAGAACAGAGGCGTTCTGGTCCTTCCTCTACCTCCTGTCTGTTTCTAGTTACACTTCAGATGCACAGAGTCGAACTGATATAATCGGTCGTGCTCCCCAGCTGCCTTGGGGCACATTATCTTCATCAGCCCCTCCTTATGATGTTCACTTTCTTGGTTAGTTCCCTTCCTTTCAGAGCCTATTTCCTATTCCACCTAGATACACATGCTCCTATATTTAAGGTAGGGAATATTTAAGGTATTTAAGGTATTTAGGGGTATTTAAGGTATATTTTCCTCCCAATATATATTATCTACCCTTATTTATGCACACATTTATACACGAACCATATGCCTTGCTTATTGTGAATGTGCTTTTAAATTTATATTAATGGAATTAAGTTAAAAATAATATTCAGTTTTTAAAAAATCACTCATGTTTTGGAGAACTCTGCATGTAAATACGTTTAGTTTTTCTTTTATTTCTTTTAACTGCTTAGTATTTCATTGTTTACTTATCCTATCATAGCAATATTTTTTCAATAAATTCATATCCTTTTCATTACAATAACTATACTATAGTTCAAGACATTGATATATCAATTTAAATTTAAGTACTTCCGTACTATTGCTTATTTAGATTTTTAAGTGTTATAATTAGTCTGCATACACACATGCATCTATACATGTATTAGTCTGCTAGGCTGCCATCACAAAGGACCACAGACTGTGTGGCTTAACCAACTGATATTTATTTCTTCACAGTTGTGGGGGCTACAAGTCCAAGATCACGGTGTGAGCAGAGTTTATTTCTCCTGAGGCCTCTTCCCTTGGCTTGTGGATGAACATCTTCCTTTGTCATCACAGAGACTTTCCCCTGTGTCACATGTTTGTGTCCAAATTTCCTCTTCTTATAAGGACCAGTTAGATTAGGGCCCACCCTAACAGACTTCATTTTAACTTAATAATACTTTTAAAGACCTTCTCTATAAATATGGTTACATTCTGAGATACAGAGGGTTAGGACTACAGTGAAAATTTGAGGGGATACAATTCAGTCTATAACTAATATACTATAATTATAGAACTATCTATAAATTGCTATGCATGTATTATATATTTATATGTGTGTATACATAATTTTTCTAATTTTTTTACATAAATTTTGAAGACAAACATCTAGGAGTGGGAATATTTAGTTGAAAGATATAAACATTTTATATATCTTGATATTAATTGCTAGATTGCTTTCCAAATATTTTATGCCCATGTATACTGCCAATCTCTCTAGGTGTGTGCCAATTTTATCAAGTATTGTTAGCATTAAAGACAGAATTTAAATCAAATTTTCTTTTTTCAATAAGCATAAAATGAGCATTTTTTTTAGTTGTAAGTGTCTGCAGCAGTAACTTCTGATACTTGTCAACATGTACCAAGTCAAGACTATACACCAATAGTATAATAGGAGATACTTTGCAAAATGAAAGTAATAAAATGTGTTGTTATAGATGTATATATGTGTCCTTGTAAAGCATTAGATTACTTTGATGGTGTCTGGTTACCTTAGTTAGAATTCTCCAGAGAAACAGAACCAAGAGAATATCTATCTATCTATCCATCTATCAGCCCTTCCATCCATCCATGTACCCAGGGAGAGGTTTATTTTAAGGAACTGACAAGCCCCAAACCTTCAGGGTAGGCTGGCAGGAGGCTCAGAAAAGAGTCTGACGTTGCAGTTTGTCTGAAGGCAGTCTGCGGGACCTCTTCCATAGAGGACCTTGGTCTTTTTTGTCCTTCAATGGTTTGGGTGAGACCTACTCATATTACAGACAGCAATCTGCTTTATTCAAAGTTTACTTATCTAAATCTCAATATAACCTAAAAAATGCTTTCACAGCAACATTCAGACTAGGGTTTGACCGAGTATCTGGATTTGGCCTACGAAGTTGACACATAAAATTAACCATCACTCTGGGTTTTGTGACTTTGTTTTTTTTTTTTAATTTTGTAGCATCTTTACTTAGATATATAATTCAATACAATACAATTGAAAGCACACAACTCAATGGTTTTTAGAATATTCATAGAATTATGCAACAATCACCACGATCAATTTTAGAAAATTTCCGTCGCCTCAGAAAGGAACTCCACATCCTTTCCAGACCATTCTTTAATTTCTCCACTGCCCGAGCCCTACACAACCTTTGTAATATGCAGTTGGTCTCTATAAATTTGACTATTCTGGATATTTCATATACATTGACTTTCCTTGCAATCTTTTGTGACCAGCTTTTTTTATTATGTTTTCAAAGGCCATTTGTGTTACAGCTTTTGTTAGTACTTTATCACATTGTATGGCTACATAATATTTCACTGTGTAGATATAACCACATTTTGTTCAACCAATCATCAGTTTATGGATATTGGGTTGGTTTAGTTGTTGGCTATGACATATTGCTGCTATAAAATATTTTGTGTGTACATATATTTTCAATTGTATGGGTTATATACACAAGAGGGCAGCTGCCGGTCAACTGGTAACTCTGTGCAATGTTTTGAAGAATGGCCACAGTGTTTTCCACAGTGGCTGCACCATCTTACACTGTATGAAATTTTTGATTTATCCACATCCTTGCCAACGTTTATCTAACTTGTAGATTATAGCCATCCTAGTGGGTGTGAAGCCCTATCTCATTCTGGTTTTAATTTTCATTTCCCTGATAACTAATGATGGTAAGCATCTCTCTATCTACTTATTGGCCATTTCTGTATATCTGTACTGC